>NC_092801.1:17118166-17426369 GCF_918797505.1 Bemisia tabaci | reverse complement strand
AATGAATCGCGACGGAGTTAACCAGACTTCCACGAACATTCGACGATATTTTAAATGCAATGCTGGTGCAGTGGTGCGCTGCTCAGTGACACACTTCGCGCAAAACTAAATTCCGGAAAACTGCATTACAACCGCCCTTCTATTATTCTCCTCCTCCATTCAATACTTTCTCTCCGCCATATTTTTCACTTATCGGGCTACAAGTTGTAAACCTACTCGGTCCAAAGTGGTTTGCAGTGCTGTCATTTCCCCAAATTAATTTCGAATTCCGGAAATTTTCCTGGAATTTTCAAAATTCCCGGAACTTCCAGCTATTTCCGAAATTTCCTCGAAATGGGCCACTAGACAAAGTCTGAAGTAGAAGGAAACGTCACATGTACTCTTCAAAATGTTACAAAAAAAACATCACACAACAGGAAGTTTTGGATTCATCTCCTAATCTAAACGAGACATTTACTAGTCTTTTAAACACAAATCAAATGGAAGCTCGATTATACAAATGACGCCATTTGTATTTTTGCCATGAAACCAATGTTAATTAAAAGAAAACACTCATATCTAGTTCAGGAGTTGGACTTTGAGACTGCCCGTTGTGTGATTCGTTTTCTTGTAAAATTTTAAAGAGAGAACAGAGCATTGTGTTTTGTTCATACCTTGTCTAGAGGCCCATATCGTGGTTTCTTGTCAGGTTGGTCGATTATTTGATCAAATTTTATGATTCTTTTTTTATAATTTGACGATCTTCAGAGCTAAATCCGGGAGTATTTTGGAAGGTTATTCCGAAACTTTCGAAAATATCGGAACTTTTCTCGGAACTTTTGAAAATATTGGAATTTTTCTCGGAAATTTTGGGGATTGGAATGAATTCCGGGAACCCCGGAAACTTTGGTGGAATAAAACGGCAACACCGATGGTTTGCGGATTTCAACTTCGTTGTATAAAGTTCCTTCATGCTTTTTAACAGCTTAAGTTTACGACGCGATGTGGAACCCGCATGCGATGGAAGTGACCCCATATGAGAACGGAAACAACTTGGAAATGCCGAAGTTATGGCTCGATTTATACGAGAGGAAATCAGTTTTCGACCGAAGTGAAACTTTTAGGTGCTTTTTACCGCAAGATCATTGGCCGACGCACGAGAGGAATTTTAAAAGGAAAACGGGTCAGTTTCGCGATTCCAAAGGATGGTTTCTGATGATTGAGTCACACAGAAAAAACTGGAAAAAAAACACATTGGATCACGAGTCTAGACTCTTGAAAACATCGACAAGAAAAAGTACTCTTGATTCAATCAGAATCTAGCTTAAATCGAGAACCAAGCCTCTTAATTTAAGCGGATTTCGTTTTGATTCAAGCAAAAATCCGATTGAATCAAGAGTATTTTTTCTTGTCATTGTTTTCAAGAGTCTGGACTCTACATCCAATGTGTTTTTTTTTCCAGTGCAAAAACATTAGTATCCATCCGAGCATTCAAGTCGGATCCTAAAAATAGAGTACCTATATTTCAGCGGGCTGTTAGTTGAAATCGGCAGACAAAGCTATAGACAAAGAAGACGGAAAGGATATGGAGGGATCCTGTTGGTGGAAGCGGGTGGTTGCAATGGACAAAGCAGATAGGTAATAGACTAACTGACGGCAACCCACCTCAGGAAATCTTTTAGTATATATATATATATATAAAGTCGCTTTATAACGCACTCTGGCGTTCTACGACACCCAAGCGCCACATATGCCTGTCTTCCCAGAGGTTATCGGGCAACTGACACCGCAACATCTCTTTGTCAACGCCCTGCCGCCAACCCTTTACGGGACGTCCCCGTCGCCTCTTCCCAGGTGGTACCCAATCCAAAACTTGTTTGGGCAACCTCTCCTCCGACATTCTTTGCACATGTCCATACCAGCATACCTGCCTGGACATGACGTCGTGCACGATATCTTTCTCAACCTTCATCACCTGGCGAATTCTCTCATTACGGACACGGTCCCGTCTCGAAATGCCGGCAGATCGCCGCCAAAAATCCATTTCAGTTGCCCTCAACATTTCTTGCGTTCTTTTCGTCAAAGGCCACACTTCACTACCATAGAGCACGATACTTTTAACGATGGCGTCATATATCCGGTGCTTGTTTGCCTTTGAGATGCTCTGATCCCAGAGCACCCCGTTCAGCATCGCGATGGCTCTCCTGCCCTGGATGATCCTGTCCTTAATTGCTCTATCCATCCTTCCATCCTGATCGAGCCAAACACCGAGATACTTATACTCTTAAATCTTTTAGTGAGTCCATCATTTTCTCCCCCAATTTATGAGCCATGTGTGTCTATATGAGCCACCCATTTCCAATAGGATCGCTGCATACTGCTTATGTCTTCTTTGTCTATCGCTTTGTAAAATTTCAACAATCAACACGCTGATGTGGGTGAAATTTCGCGGCTAGGCTGATTAAACGGGTGAAGCAAGTCCCCTCGCTTTGTACCGACGTGAAGGTAAGTGTTATTGCGTCGCGAGGAATTGAAGGAACTCTAGTAGATAGGACTTCGGTATGGAGACTTTACGGTATGCCACTTTATTTGGGGACTCTAAAACTGAAAACACGGCAACTCTGCCAATGTATTTGCTCCCTATCTTTGCATGGAGAGTCTATTTGGATGTAGAAGTGGACTCTCAGGATAGCGTGGGATATCCCCTCCATTTTGGCCTCAACTTGAGAGCTTTTTTTGAGCTTGGGAAATGATTTCTGAGAAAACCAGTGGCACCATCGTGTTTCTTGCGAACTTTTACATAAGAATCAACAGTCAAATCGCAAATTCCTCACACATGCAACTTCTCCATTCTGAAGAGAAATTCACCCGCTTAATGTTTTAATACATACTTTGTCGCGGGGATCATTTTGTAGTTTAAAAAATATCCACTTCTGCATGACCTAAAATAAAACGGTTTATTTTCCCCCACCACTTGATTGTTCTACGCAGTTTTACCGTCTCCGTTAAATTCATTTTCAAAGGTGGATCGTTTCTGAAGTGAACTACTAAACATGCTGAAGTCTTAAAATAACTAAAGTCACTTTTTTAAAAAACGATGGCTCCAAGAGCAAAACTTATTTGATTCTACTCAGAGGTGGACTCTCAGGGTAGTGTGGGATATTCCCTCCATTTTGGCCTCAACTTGAGAGCTATTTTGAGCTTGGGAGTTGATTTCAGAGAAAACCAGTGGCACCATCGTATTTCTCGCGAACTTTTACGTAAGAATCAACAGTCAAATCGCAAATTCCTCACACATGCAACATCTCCATTGTCACTGAATTTTCTTCAATCCTCCTTAAAACGCTCTTAAAATCGCGAGAAAATATTATAATTAGTTTCCTTTCCGGTCTGGTAAATAGAACATACTCAGGGATTTTTAAGCACTGATACGAGATACTCATTTTTCGCATTTAATCATCAACAGATCGCAGCACAGTGTAGGACCAACTAAGATGCTTAGTAACATTAAAGTTCAGGTACGAGCAAGCACGTACTTCTCATTTCCTCTTCCTCCGATTTTTCTCCTTTCCCTCTCTCTCTTTTTTGAAGTAGACGTCTTCAAACATACAATAGGAGCGAGGCAACTTCTAAGATGCTTCAGCTTTACTTCTTTTCGAATTCACTCACAAGTGAACGCTTAGAAAATGCTATCAAGAGGGGGAATTAGACGAGGACCTCTTTGTCGACCTTTGAGAGCTTCCTCATTTCCCACATTGTTAAAGAAGGCGACTAAATATTTGAGCTGCGACTTAAAATGTTTTTGATGACGACGATGTAATAATAAAAAAGGTTCAGGTTGAAACGGTTTAGCGGAAGGGCAAGATATCGAATTCCTTCCACGTAAAAAATTCGCTCCATCTTGCTGAGGCGTGATTAGCGTTCTTCGATCTGAAAATTTTCTGACTTTTTGCTGACGTTTCAAAGTTTTCTTACATTAAATTTCATTGATTTTTATTTGAAGGCTGTACAGCAGAAGGAAAACGTGCGCCGTTTTGTTTTTGCGAGTTGAAGGACAGACGTACGTCACAAAAGCGTTACAAGGAAGAAGGGAGTCAAAATGCCGAAAAAGTGCGTTACGTAATTTAGGGACGGCCGGTCCCGTAAATAAATACAGCACAGTGACGATTTTTGAAAGTTAGCAACACTGTTTCTTCTCCATTGAAATGTAGTACATGAAGAAGAAGAAGAATAATAATAATAATAATAATAATAAGAAGAAGAAGTAGTAGAAGAAGAAGAAGATTAAGTAGAAGAGGAGGAGGAGGAAGAAGAAGAAGAGGAGGCGAAGGAGGACGAGGAAGAGTATAAATTATCCTTTATTTTTACACTTTCGGGTTTATAAAGTTGCAAAGATACTAACTTGAGTAAAATACACTGGAAAAAAAAACACATTGGATCTAGAGTCCATACTCTCGAAAAAATTGACAAGAAAAAATACTCTTGATTCAATCGGATTTTTGCTTGAATCAAAAAGAAATCCGCTTAAATTAAGAGGCTTGGTTCTTGATTTAAGGAAGATTCTGATTGAATCAAGAGTACTTTTTCTTGTAGATGTTTTTAAGAGTCTGGACTCTAGATCCAATGTGTTTGTTTTCCAGTGTATACCTACATCAATATCATTTGGTGTTTAAAATTTTAAATGTGTTCATAAATTTAAAAGTCCTCCATTTAAATGTATGCACCGATCCTCGGTGATGCAGCTTATCTCACCTCAAATCGATACTTTCAATTGATTTAAACGGACTAAAACAGGCGTTATCAACTTGCAAGAATCACCACTGCCCCAGAAAAAACAGGTACATCCGGCGACAGCAGATAAATTTGGCAACCCCCGAACGAGCCAACTTAAAAGCTAGCTCTGCTTCTACGCTACGTTCAACCTCGGTGCAAACGCGCCCCGGCAACGAAACCGAGGGGGCCATTACACCGGGAGCCGGGGGCGGGGGTTGAAAACAAATTCGGAAAAGCGAGCTCCCCTCCGGAATAAATTGGAGACAGTTATGACAGGGGCGCGGAAAGAACCCCCCCCCCCTCACTCCGCTCTGCCGGGTCAAAACCGCGCAGTTCCGACGGCGACCCTTCGTACGAACGTCGTTTCTCGTTAGCACCATGCCCGTGCGTCGGGGGGTGAGTCACCCTCCGCCCGCCGGTATTTACAGAGGGGGTTGGGTGGCGGCCACTGGAAAACGGGGCAATTAGAGGGGTTGTGAAAGGGCGGCTGGATGTCCATTCCGAAGGACCCGTGGTCTCGTTACGGGGAGGGCTCTTTCTATCTCTCTCTTTCTCTCTTCGTGACCTCGACCTCTGTCCTTGTGTTGCATTTCACGAGAGTTGACCTGCAGAGGTGGCTCAAGAGGTGGAGGGGAGGAGACTTGCATAGATGCAAAGATGGCCTCTTGGTCGTGCTTTATCAGACTGGACGAAATTCGTTAAAGCTGAATCTTCAGGTGTAGTTCCGAAAAAATCCATAACGTCGTGCTGCTAAAATCCGGCTCCGAAATCGGTGATTATTTAAATATCACGATAGATATATTAAATTCTAAGACTCGTGAGTTCTAATTGCATACGCCTGGGATGCCTAGAAACAAACGCGAGCTTTGAAAGTTTAGTAATAAAAGCTATAACTTGATCCCAGTTTCCCAGTGGGTGCGAGAGAGACAGCTCATGGTAGGAGAGAGATATCTGCGACTGCTGAGCTGAGAGCGATAATTCGCGATTGGTTGCATCAAGGTCATCATGCTTAACCCTACTTTTTTCTAGGACCAAGTTTCAGAGCTTTAGAAATTACTTTTTTAGTGTCATTAGGAAGTAGAATGTTATAGCTAGAACTTATGACTCGTCGATTTTAACAGAAATTCCTTTAACTTTCATAAAAGCTCGAGGACTCACGTGGACCTGTACGGACTACAATGGGCCTGTTGCAAACTTTTGCTAGAGCAAAAATAAGAGTTGTTTCTTGTAGATAATGCCTCAAAAATCACGATGAGCGCATCGGCAAAGTCTGAAATGCACTCATAACTTCACAATCTGCGTAAGAAATTTGCGTTTTTTTAAGCTTCCCGCTTCAAAAACGATACTACGGCACAGGTGAACATTTTGTTAGAGGAGTCGCTCCATCGTCGGCGATATTCATCATGGCCGACGCTTGCTCGCAGTTCCGTGCGTGATTCGAGGAGAGTTCAAGGTCAATCAATTCGGGCGTGGAAAATATGAACGTTAACACACCGATTGTCATCCGGTCTAATCCAGTTCAGGTGTTATATCTCGTCCCATCAAACGTGTTTCGGCGGATTGGCGTCGGCCATGATGATTATTGCCGACGATGGAGCGACTCCTCTTACAAAATGTTCACCTGTGTCGTAGTATCGTTTTTGAAGCGGGAAGCTCAAAAAACCGCAAATTTCTTACGCAGACTGTGAAGTTATGAGTGCATTTCAGACTTTGCCGATGCGCTCATCGTGATTTTTGAGGCATTATCTATAAGAAACAACTCTTATTTTTGCTCTAGCAAAAGTTTGCAACAGGCCCATAACGTGGAATACAAAATCAAAACACAGGGGCGCTCCCTGTACGGAAAAATTTCTTAATACGCACCTCTGTAGATTTACCTTTATTCTTGCAGATTAGCATAATAATAAGATCTGTCCAAACAGCAACTTTCTACGTTGAAAATTAACCGTGACAGGGCCGGATAAAAGGAGGTGGCCACATGGGCCGCGGCCCACATGGCGGCAAATCCAGGGGGCGGCAAATTTTGCAATTTTTTTATATGTAGGTATAAAAAAATCGGATTTAGAAAAAAAATATTACAAACGAGAGAAGGCGACAAAATCTCTCATTTCCTGAGAGTATAGTAATTTCTAATTTTGTCGTCTTTCAGTAATACAAGAGACAGCACCTTTAATTAGTCGAGTTAAGAGAGAAACCAAACACGTAATTTGGCCTGGAACGGCGCGATTTAGGGAGAAATGATGACCAGGACTTGAGATGAAAGGAGAAGCCCTCGGCGCGGCAATCGGCATGTAACACATATTCGCGCCTACAAGACTACACGAATACTTCACGCATTGCATCACACACAGTGCGGTTATTGCGGACAGCGTGAAACGGATAGCGCCTACAAGAATGCATGAATACTTCACGCATTGCGCCAAACACAGTGCGGTCGGCGCGGCGCGGCGGCGCAGCGCGGAAGTTAAAATCATTAAACCAAATTTTGTGTTTGTTCTTTCATAATTTTTTCGTTCATTTCTTATAAATGGGAGGCCTTGTCCATTAGAGATAGGTTTACGAAACTTTACTTTCGAGCAAAGTTCCATGACCTCTTGCTAGTAGTGTTGACCTTCCAACATCCGTGCTTTTCCAGTGTATCCGTATACTTTTTCTATATAGGAGACACCCTGCAAGAGTAATTGGACGTAAGTCTGCCGAACGGAACTATGTGCATTATGACGTGAGCCTTGTTATGCATATATTCTTAAGGGTCTCAGGGCTCATGTCTTAATTCACATAGCTCCGTTTGGCATAAATACGTCCAATTGAGCAACATCCAATTTCAATACGTCGCGGCGAAGCGCGTGGAGTGGCGGCTGACGGGCGCCCCAGGTGAGCGAAGCGAGGGTGGCTCGGCCTTGGCACCCCCCTCCTCCCCCTCGGCCGGGGCTTTTCCGCGATCCCATTCACTTTCGAGCGGGCGGGCGGCGCGGCGGCGGGGTTTGGGCCCTCCCTCGCCTCGACCTGACTCAACGCGGCCCGCGGTGGACTACATTAGCGCGGCGGCCGTAATTGCGGGCGACTCCCGCCCGCGCCCTGATCGATACTCGCGTTTCCGCGACGCGAGGCTCCTCCACGAGTGAGTGCTCGGCCCCTGACTCCGACTCCGGTATCGATTCACTTTCCCTTGTTCTTCTTAGCAACTGTTCAACAAACCTCCGCGCTGTCGGCCCGGGTCACGCGTTGTTTCTGCCTACTGAGTTTATGACACGGTGTCTAGAGTTTTTGATCAGGCTCATTCCCTGATTTTGCCCTGATTTTCAGGAGCTCGTTCCCTGATAAAAAAACCGAAGTTTTCTCCCACTTCTCCGGGATTTTCTGGAGGAAAAGAATATAACCATCCAGAGTTCCATAAATGAATTTAGGTTGTGATTCATCTTTCAGCCATTTCTTTAGCTAACTTTCAAAATTTCAAATCTGATAGCGTTCCTGATGTTTATGTTATCTGGTCAATGAAAGCTTCTCCATTCTTTTGATGATTTGAAGCTTCAAATGTGTCAATGTGTCAAGAAGTCAGTAATAGCGCTCGGCCAGATTTGACCGCCAAATTTGAAATCAAAATCATCCTTAAGCGGTAAAAGAAGAGGTTATCCCCGTTTCTGGAACTGTCCCCCTAATTTTTCCCTGATTTTTCCTGTAAATTTGCATTCCCTGATGAATCCCGGATTTTCCCGTTCTAGACACCATGGTTTATGATCGACGTTTAGGAATCGAACTCTTCCATGAGTCACGGATTTGCGAATTAAGTACCTTATCTGGACGTATTTCTGATGAAAAGACCCAAAGGTAGTTGGGAAAGAAGGCTGTGGTTGGAGGGTTGGCCGTAATAAGAATGAATGGGAATGATGAAGCGCCAGTGACGTCAGCGGTCGCCTGTGGGGGGTCATAACTCATGAGCCCTGCACAGAGAGAAATTTCAACACAAAAGTTTGGTTAATACAGGAAGTAAAAGTAAAAGTTAGCAGGGTTGCCGTGTTTTCAGTTGTGGAATCCCCAATTGAAGTGGCAGCCCTGTCAATGTATTTGCTCCCTATTTTTGCATGGAGACTTTGTCTTGATGTTGAGGTGGACTCTCAGGATAGCGTGGGATATCCCCTCCATTTTGGCCTCAACTTGAGAGCTTTTTTTTGAGCTTGAGAGTTGATTTCAGAGAAAACCAGTGTCACCATCGTGTTTTTCGCGAGCTTTTACATAAGAATCAGTAGTCAAATCGCAAATTCCTCAATCAAGCAAAATCTTCATTTTGTGTTTTACTTCTTATGTACCGACCAAAATATTGTGTTGAGATTTCTCTCTGTGCATTTTACTTTTCCACCATCACTTCTGAGACCATTCTGCGTTGTCGTAACATTAAAATTTCAATTTTCGTTCGGATTTCTCGAGAAACAACGCGCGGAGACTACCGTTAAAATATTCCGTCCCGAGGCGGGCGCGCTGACTCGCCGAGCAGCGCAGCGGCGGAGTCGCGGAAATTGGCCAAGAGCGGGGCCCGCGTGCCATCTGGAAAAAACCATAATTCATGGCTCGCCGCGGCCAAAGCTGGAGCTTCGGGCGAATGTGCGAGCTTTGATATAAAGCTCGCGGTCGCGGCTCAGCCTCCTCGGAGCTTTGCGGGTCTTCGTCCGGGCGGGACCAGACGCAGAAGGACCGACGCACAATGGGGCGTGTTTCTGCCGAACGAAACAAAGGACGAGTGGAAAAGATGGGGATGTGCTCTAGAGAGCTGGATAAGAAACAATGTGGTCAGTGGGCGTGATTCCCTTTGGAGAAATCGAAAAGCGGGATTTTACATTCTGTCGAACGGGACTATGTGCCACCTGAATGCGGCACTCATGAGCCGTGGTAATGGAGATGTTGCATGTGTGAGAAATTTGCGATTTGACTCGTGATTCTTATGTAAAAGTTCGCGGGAAACACGATGGTGACACTGGTTTTCTTTTAAATCAACTCCCGAGCTCAAAAAAGCTCTCAAGTTGAGGCCAAAATGGAGGGGATATCCCACGCTACCCAGAGAGTCCATTTCTACATCAAAACAAACTCTCTATGCAAAGATCGAAAGCAAATACATAAGCAGGGTTGCCGTGTTTTCAGTTTCCGAGTTCCCAAATAGAGTGGCAGCCCTGTTTATGTATTTGCTCCCATTCTTTGCATGGAGAGTTATTCTTGATGTAGAGATGGACTCTCAGGATAGGGTGGGATATCCCCTCCATTTAGGCCTCAACTTGAGAGCTTTTCTTGGGAGTTGATTTCAGAGAAAACCAGTGGCACCGTCGTGTTTCTCGCAAAATTTTACATAAAAATCAACAGTCAAATCGCAAATTCCTCACACATGCAACAGCTCCATTCCCATTTATTCTTAGGGTCCTCAACTATAGAGCACGCCAATTATTTCCCGACTGCCTCTGATTCCGTTTGGCAGAAATACGTCCGATGGGTGAGTTGCGCTATTCACAGAATCGTCTTTTGATGTTTGGTCCTTGTGGGGCAGCTAAATATAATAAGATCCGTCCAATTAGCAATTTTCTACGATAAATGTTGACAGAGATATTCCGGTTTATTCCGAAACAATTCGGTTTATGGCATCATCTACCGCGGTAGAGTCACCCTTGGTTTCTTTCACCTTGCTTTCATCCGAGTTTCACGTTGAGTAACCAAGTGTTTTGTGTCAATAAGTGTGTTAAGTGTCTGACTGATGAAAGCAAGGTGGAAGAATCCAAGTGTGACACTACCGCGGTGGATGACGTCATAAGCATGGTGTGTTTGTGGAAACTTAAAGATCTTACACCTTCGTGAATATTGTGTTCATTGGTTTTCTTGTTTTTCCTTCATGATGCATCCCTATGAATATAAATTGTGACAAACTGAACATCAACATTTGCAGTTTTAGTCAAAAATCTCATGTCCGGTCTCCACAAAAAACCCTTCCCACTGTGCGACGACGGCGGTGGTGGAGGCGTATGAGCTCAATTTCCAACGGGCGCGAAAAACTTGTGCCCAGGAAGCTTTAATATGCACCGCTAAATCTTGCTCAGTGTCTCCGTTACGCACTGTTGCCATTCAGTCTTTCCTAGACGAATTATTAATTAGGGCAGCGTTGAGAGAAATTTTCATTTTTGCAAATGTTACGAAATATGATGCACATATTCTTCAGAAGATTTGCACTTCATCAGGGGAAATTCAGTGCGAAAACTCGCTCTGTATACTACCGTGCTAACGAGGGTTTTAACCGAGGTTAACCGATATTTTTTCCTGGGACAAATCCAATGAAACGTCCCATGGAGACACTTAGGATCAATTTCAATAATCAGCGCCCGCAGATCACTGAATCCACCAAACTTCACCGAAAACTTGGGTTTAAAACTGGGGACAAAGAAAATGGAAAAGGCTCCGGTAACTACTTCCTCGAACTGATAGAAAAGTCCATCAAATGCATAATGGATGCCTAATTCAAGAGAAACGTCCTAGAGAAAACAATAAATTGAATTCGTCGAGAAATTAGATCAGCCCGCGAGGGGTGCGCGCTTGAAATTTTCATTACGCTGGGGCGAGGGACCTCTTAGTTCGACTAAAAAGGTACTTAAAACGACCCGCCTATGATGCGATTACAGGTTAAAAGGCAACAGGACGGACCGCGCCTCAAAGGATCTTATTAAAGGGGGTCTGATGGTGATGGTGTAGCTATTGTTTTACCCCAACACGCAACCGAAGCGGCGTTTGTCACCAGGCATCTCGAGCCCAGTGTTGTCGACCTAGATCCTGTTCTGCCGGCAAATACGTCGTGTTCCTAGCGAATTTCTAAGATTATTGTAATTGCGCGTTATTTACATAAATATCGTGGCATACACGCGAATTTCTGACTCAATTAAGGCTACGTAAATGTGCGCATAAAACTCATGGACATCTGTTACTTGGGATGGGCGAAAACGTATGATTTTCCTTCAATTTTGTATGATACCACATACCGACTCCGGAGTTCAAATAGTTGCTCGCTTCATTTCTGCTTGTTAAAAGTGACGAATTGCACGAATCCAATCTCAATTTCACGAGAACTATGGGATGTAACCATCGGATGTGACCATTATGATGTAATAAATAGAGCAAAACATATGCCTCATTCATACATGCCTCATTTTTAAAATTTAAAAGACATCAGCGGAAAGTCTAGTAGAAATTTTAGTACAGATTTCATTTTTCTGAAACTTGATTCATCGTCAATTTTCAACAAAAGAAAAAATCCTTGTTTTTCGATTCCCCGACCTATCCGTGGCACGAAAATCGCTTGCAAAATAAAATTCCCTGACATGCCGAATTTTTACGGATTCCGGCCCTGACGTTTTCCCTGCTAAACCTGACACACAAAAAAAAATTCCCTGACAATTCTCGGGTTTCCAGGTCGCTACACACCCTTCGGTATGACTTTGAAAATATTGAAATCTATAGGCAAAGTGATGGACAAAGTGGAGACATAGTGGTAGAAAAACTTACAGTGAAACATAAATAATTCTAATTCTCAACGCGATCAGCGATGAGGGGAGCAATAAGAGAGAAAATAATTTACGAACCAATAATATCGAGATTGGAGATGTACTGAGTATTCTTACCTGAAAAATAGAAAAAAACACTAGTGTCAAATCAGAGAAGCCACACAAAAAAGGGAAAAAACAAAAGATGGATCACACGAAAGGGCTAATTCTTTCCATTTGCGTGAAATTCTACCGGGCTAAAAATTGAAATTGATAAACAAAGCGATGGACGTAGAAGAATAATAAGTGAAAGTGGACCGATCCTATTGGTTGAAACGGGTGGTTCTTACAAGAGGAAAATGATGGACTAACTGGACCACATTTTGAAATAAGGAACCACTATTTCTGCCTTATTTTTTATTTTAGAAACAACATTTATGCCATTGGTTTCCCTACGCAGATATGCGCTTTTACAGAAAAATCAGAGATAGTAGTTCCTATTGCAAAATGTAATCCAACTATAGGGTCTTTCGTAAATTGCCGTTAGTACTGTAACAGTCTGTTACTTAGCCTATTTGAGGGGCTTGGCAGACAAAAGGCATACGTGCTGTTTTTAAAATTATTGACAAATTAATAATTTTCGGTAAAACTAGTCTTAATGCATATTCTGTGAAAAATTCGCTCCCAAATTCCAATTTTTGAGCATCAAATAGCGAGTTTGAACTTTCTTTCCGCCATAAGGATCCATGTAATTTCGAAACTTCAAACACGTATTTCTCGAAACAGTAAATACAGCTCTTATGCGCTTTGTACTCCAAGCCCCTCATTTGGCGGGTGCAACCACCCGCTTCATCCGATGGGAGCGACCAATTTTCTTTCCGACTTTTTTGACGATCGCTATGTCTATCATTTTCAATGGCAGAGTGTATAATAGAACATGCTGGTCAAAAATAAGTACTTTTACAGTACTTTTTCAGTACATTCTCGAGAAATTCAATACCTCCTCCAACAGCAAATTTCCGTACTTTTTTAGTATCTCCATTCGACGAAATTAGAAACATTTCAAAAATTTGAAATTACGACAAAAATTACAAAAACTTTAAACAAATTCCGGACCTTTTGGTGGAATTTCCGCACTTTTTCAGTACTTCCGGACCGCCCTTAAAAAATCAGTACTATTTCCGGACTTTCCGGAAATTCCGGACTTTTCCAGTACCTCCATTTGACGAAATTAGAAACATTTCAAAAATTTGAAATTGCGACAAAAATTACAAAAACTTTAAACGAATTCCAGACCTTTTTGTGGAATTTCCGCACTTCTTCATTATTTCCGGACTGCCCATAAAAAATCAGTACTATTTCCGGACTTTTCAGAAATTCCGGACTTGTAGACACACTGCAATGGTCGACCCGAAGTGACACGCTAGAGCACTCAAAACCGCTGAACCCAACACGAGGTTCCAAACACAAATACCGCTGAAATCGAATCTTTCAAACCTCGTAATTTATTATTTTTGCCCGCTGTGGTAAAGCAGGCGTGGAACGACCCGATTCCACCAATAGGATCGCTCAATGTCTTTTTCAACTTTTTGTCTATCGCCATGTCTGTCAATTTCATTGGTCGACCCGAAGTGGACACGCCAGAGCACTCGCAACCGCTGAACCAAACACGAGGTTTCAAACACAAATACCGCTGAAATCGAATCTTTCAAACCTCGGTATTTATTATTTTTTGCCCGCTGTGGTAAAGCAGGTGTGGAACCACCCGATTCCACCAATAGGATCGCTGAATGTCTTTTTCAACTTCTTTGTCTATCGCCATGTCTATCGATTTCAATGGTCGACCTGAAGTGACCTGCCAGAGCACTCAAAACCGCTGAACCCAACACGAGGTTCCAAACACAAATACCGCTGAAATCGAATCTTTCACACCGAGTATTTATTATTTTTAGCCCGCTAGGGCGAGACAGGTGTGGCTGAGCTCCCGAAGAAAAACGTCCGAAGTTTCTCGGGAGATGCTCGATAACACCCCGATTTCTAATAAATTTAAATTAGCGGCCCTCCCCTTGCTAAGCTCTTCGAGTGCCCTACTCTCCTCTTGTCTCCGCCTCCTTGCGAGAGTTCGACAGGGACCTTTGGCAGGGGCGCGAATGCTTATCGATCCGGTGTCCCTGTTGAGTCCCTGTTCGGCCCCGCGACCGCTTGGATTCCCGACACAGCGTCCCCGCGTTTCTGGGAATCGCGGTGGCCCGGCCTCTCTTTGACCCACTTCATGTCGAATGGGGACGCATTAAAGCGGAGGAAAGGAAGAAGGTGGAGAAGAAGAGGAGGAAGAAGGTATTGAAAAGTAAAATGAGAGGAAAAGGAGAAGAGAAAACTGATGAGAGAGGTGAGAAAAGGATGAAAGAGACGATGAAAGGATTTAGTTTCCTTTTACTTTCCACTGCCCGAATTCTACTTTCACTGAAAAAAAATTCTCGGCGTTTTTACCAAGGTCCGTTGAAACCTTTACCATCTCACTTTTTGTACCAATTATTGGTAATTTTACCAAGACAGACTGGTAAGCTTACCTAAAAACCGGTATTTTTACTGTTTTTTCAGGTAAGAATACGACTTTTATTGGTAATCAATTCCCGGTAACTTTGCCATTTTATCTCGGTAATTCTACCACAGTCGATAAAAAATATTGGCGTTTTTACCAAGGCCCGGTAAAATTACCGAGAAAGTTCAATAATTTTACCGAGATTTCTCGGTAAAATTACCAATTCCATAAATGGTAATTTTACCAAGAAAAAACTGGGATCAAATAGAACCCTGGATCCTTGGTAATTTTACCCTTTTCTCAGTAAATACACCGATATTTTTTTTTCAGTGAGGTGGAGAAAAGGATGAAGAAGACAATGAAAGAGATTTACTTCTCTTTTTATTTTCCACTCCCCGAATTCCACTTTCTCTTCTTCCTTTTTTTCTTACTTTCCTCCTTCCTCTTCATCTCCTTCTTCTACGTCCTCCTACACTTTTTTCTCCATCTTCTTCTCCCTATTCCTTAACGGACCCTAACAGGTATAAGAAAGATCCTTAACCATCATTTAATTGAAGGACAATTTTTGCAATGAGTTGGAAATGTAGCCAACGTGCATCACATTTCAGAAAACTGAAAATCTCAATACAAAGGGAAAAGGCTAATCCATACAAGAGTCCCTTTATACCAAGAGTCAAAACAACACCCCCTCATGGAGTCACAAACGGGAATTAAGATTACACAAACTGAACGTTTTTCGTAATCTTTGAACGGCCCATTCTCAAATTCCTTTCTCCGTGCCTTCTCTCATTCCGTTTGTTCCTTGCCGAACCCGTAATTCCCTAGTCCATTCCAGATTATAATCTTTGCAATCGGTGAAAATGTAATCTTTATTCCCGTTTGTGACACTGTGAAGGCCTAAAATACGGGAACCAATCAGAAATGGATTCACATTGTCTTGACTCTCAGTATAAAGGGACTCTAATCCATACTGCCGTGCTAAGGAAAAACGTCGTATGAACCTTCAGGCGTTGCCAAATTCCCTGTGATAAAACGCGAATTTCCTGGTAAATTTTTGAATATTTTTCTTCCAATTTTTCTGATAATGTTGTTTGCAATTTCACCGAAATTTCCTGAACATTTCAAGGAAAAATATTCATAACTTTCCTCAAAAATAATGATTTTATCGAAGGAAATTTGGCAACTCTTGAATGTTCATACGGCATTCTTCCTTAGCACGGCAGCATATGCACAATTTACCCTCAAAGAGATACGCTGTTTTAGTTTTCAGGAATAATGTAACGCATGGTGGCTACATTTCCAACTTACTGTCTGTACAATTCGTGAGTCTACCGCAATCAGTTCGTGAATTTTTGCAAGCCTCGAGAAGACTCCAGCGGAATAAATTAAAAAATGGGTTCGTAGGAGGGGTTACTATGATTTGCCACTACGAAAAGTACAAAAATTGAAAGAAAATAGCTTGCAAGTTTCGCAAAAAAGGTGGGTTCGCAACGACCTTAAAGTTTGTCAAAATCATAGAATTGTTTCTTCGGTATTTGGAATTTTTGGCGGTGGAAAAGCATTGTAAGCCCTTTGAAGGACTCGTTCCCGAAGGTTTACTGCATTTTGCAATTAGGAACCATAATTTCTGACTCAGTTTAGAAACAACGTATGTACCATCAGTTTCCTTATGCACATACGTGTTTTTACAGATTAGCAACAAATTATAGTTCCGAATTGCAAAATGTAGTCCAGTTGTACTGCTGAATTTTTTTCTAGATTCGCAAAAATTCTCCTCTTAATGATTCTACTTTGAGGGTCCTTAAACCTCCCCCAGTCACGATGTAAACCAAAAAGACTTCCTACGGAAAGGAACTGTTTGGGAGGCGACTTTGTATGCGACAATCACACATAATATAATAGGAATTTTCCAAAACCGAAGTCCCTGTTCAGCCCTGACGCGAGACCGCTTAAATTCACGACACATCTTCCCGACGTGACGTTTAGCTGAATCGGCGCCCTGTCCTCCTTTTTTGACCCACTTTCAGTCCTTCCGCCCGGAGGACGCAGCTGTTCTCTAAAATTTATAAAGTCCCCGTCGAATTTTCGGGTTCCTTGTTTATTTATTTCCCCGAGCGCAAATTCAATTCCTTGCAGCCGGTGCCCTCCAAGTCGATGAAATCCCGAGTCTGTTGACGCTTAGTTGTCAACTCCCCGGAGGATATTGGTGGAGAACTGCGAAGCCACGTGCCTCGCCAACTTCAGTCGTGCGGAACGGAACTATGTGCATCAGGACATGAGCCCTGAGACCCGTAAGAATACATGCATAACAGGGCTCACGTCCTGATGCACACAGTTCTCTGGGCAGAAATACGTCCAGTTAGCACACTATCCGAAACGGGTTTGTATACCATACAAACTCGGTTTGTGTACCGAGTAAACTTCGAGTAACAGGCTGGTAGAATGGTGCTGGGTCCGAACTACTTCGCGGGGTAATCAAAGCCGAGAATACACAGCATTAGAATTGAAGCTACGAAGTACACTGTGATTAATTTCAGTCAAAGGCTGAGGGGAAGGTGTTCACTGCCGTGCTAATGGCCTGGTTACACGCTCAAATTTCCGTCAAATTTCGATCAAAATGATGACCAAGATGGCGGTCGAGAGTTATGTAGATTGATGAGTAAAATTAATTAAAACAGCGTGTTGATTTAAATAAGCATGAAATAAGCGCAGTTGTGTGGAAATCAGATGAAGGATGAGCCCCAATGCTCCATCATCTACCATCAAATTTTTGCAGGCCGTAGAAATTTGATGGTAGATGGTGCGCACCAGTCACCATTTGATCGGAAATTGATGGAAATTTGAGCGTGTAACCAGCACAGTCGGAAAAACGCCGTATCTGCCTTCAGACGTTGCCAGGTTACCTTCGATAAAAACGAAATTTCCTGGGAAAATTTTGAATTTTTTTTCGAATTGTTCGAATAATTTTGTGTGGGTTTCGATAAAAAAAATATGCGAAAATTTCAAGAGAAAATATGAATAACTTTCCTCAAAAACACATGTTTTATTCGGGAAAGGTAGCTCTCGAATAATGTTTTTACGGCGTTTTTCCTTATAGCAAGGCAGTTCAGCTCAAGCAGGGAAATTGGCGTAAATTGCAGGGGCTTGTCGAGAAAAACGGACGCAGTCTAATAAAAAATGTTTAGGATGAGTCGTTTCCGCACGTTTCCGTGAGAAAATGCCGACAAAATTCGGCCCTAGGGCAGGATCCTACAGAAAGACTTGCATAGGTTTCACTATGATCTTCAAGTAAACTTTAAAGCCATGTTTAACATCAAATCGAGTTGTACAGGTTTTCCAAAATCGAATGGCAGACACTTTGGGGATCAATTCCTCAGACAGAAACGAGAGTTTTTTGTTCTATGACAATATTTCGTTTGAGATACCAAACTAAATTGCTGGATTTTTTTTCTTTTGGGAGGGGGGGCTTAAACTCCTCCATGTTTTTAATTTTTTACTTATTGTATCACCAAAATGAATAAAGCACATAAAAATATCTCTCAACCCTTTTCACGTAATTTTGTTGATGACTGGGGCTTCAATTTTAAAAACATGGGAGAAACTTTGGAGAACTATCAATGGTCATACAACAAACTAGTTTTATTGCGGCATTGAGAATCATTCCTTAAGGTTTCCGCCATTTGAAACGCTCGGTATACTCCGAATTTTTAATTTTTTCATCTTACCATGGGATTAAATATGGCTTTTTTCAGTCAGTTAAAAAAACAACTTATTTCCTGAATTTTTAATTGCTTACATTCCCAAGACAAAAAAAAGGCGGAGATTTTGACACCACTGCATGTTAATGTCTTTAGGATAAAAGAACAACATCCACTAAAAATATTTCCAAAAATGTGAAAACTCTGGCTAAAACCAGTAATTTTTTTTCCTCTTTCAGGGTGTCTACTTAAGCAGGCTGGCCAAAAATCAGTACTTTTACACTACTTTCTCAGTATATTCCCAAGAAACTCAGTACCTCCTTCACATTGAATATTCAGTACTTTTCCAGTACCTCAAAGTGATGAAATTCGACAAATTTCAAAAATTTTAATTTCTCGCTCAAATTGCGACAAAAATGCCAAACAAAAATGAAAAAATTCCGGACCTTCTTGCGGAATTTCCGCACTTTTTCAGTACTTCCGGACCGCCCTTAAAAACTCAGTACTTTTCCCGTGCTTTCCGGAAATTTCGGACTTGTAGACACCCTGTCCATAGTTTATTTCACTTTCCCATAAGTCGGGTCTTTTAGATTTGAGCGATTCAATTACTCAAAGGGTTTTCCCTCATCTGAACGGAGGGCACGGAGAAAAAGGATCCTTGGACTAGAAACGATGGAAAATAAAGCCATGTTCTTTTGCGGACTTAAGTCTTAAGTCTCAGGTGGGGAGGGATTTCCTCTGAATAGCGGGTGCTTTAAGACAACTCTCCCCTGAGAGTTGAACAGAGAACACCGGTTTAGCTGAAGCGCGGAAACACATCTATCATCAATGTCCTGAGGAGCGATTACCACACTCCTGTGCTAAGGAAGAGCACCGTATGAACCCTCGTAAGTAGCGAAATTTATCATAGTAAAATAAGCATTTTCAGGAAAACGTTAGACAATTTTCCGTCCAATTTTCCGGAGAACTTTCTGCGCAATGTGATCAGAAGTTTCAGAAAATTTCAAGTAGAAATATCCATTACTCGTCTCGAAAATTGATAATTTAAGAGGGGAAATTTGGCAACACTTAGATGTTTATACGGTGTTTTTCCTTAGTACGGCAGTACAGGTTGTTCACAGATGTGTTTCCACCAAACCACTTGCGTTTTCGTTCTAAGTCTTTTTATTTGCGACCTGTAATATGCTTCAAAGTTTAAACACAGGAAAAACTAATTCTATGTCTAAAGGACACAGATGTAGGGCCGTACTCATAATCGACCCATTTTACAGGGAGATCTCGTATGGTTTAAGGTGTGATCAAGGACGTTTAGAGATATTTTTAACATTGCATCATAGGACGGAAAAATGTTTGCAGACCTCCGATAAAATTCAACGAAGCGACGACGTTACTAGATTTGAAAGAGATTTCAATGGACTGAAATATTTTAGAATATCAAACGAAAATAAATTCGCACGGATTCAACTCAAAATAACCAAATTTTGTCGACAAGAAAAGAGAATTTAAGTTAAAATAATAGCTCAAGAAAATTGTTTTCTGTGGGAAAGAAATGTCGGTTTTGTATTGTCTGTTTGCTGCGCCAAGCTATACATCCGCGCTGTGCTACCCGGAATCTTATCAAATTCAATATCGGGAGTGATAAAATCTGATTCCGTACCAATCCGTTAGATGGCATAGCAGTTGGAAATCAGTCTGCTTTCTCCAGCAATAATCGTGATCTGGATTTAATGGGGCCCGATCTAGAATTAACTCACATTTGGTGTACTTAAAGAAAATAGTACGGTTAATTTTTGATAGCCCAAACGCTTCGCGTGTGGGTGATAAATTATTTTATTCCCTCTAATACTAATATGCATATCAACACATACATATAATTTATGTTAGTCATAAAAAAATTATTTCTAGGCTCTGATTCATTTTGGCAGTCGAAAGCTGTATGATAGTAACAAGGGCGGTTTATATTGCTTCAAAAAATCTTGTAGGTATTAAGACGTATTTATGCAAAGCTAATCAAACAGCATAATGCAAAACCGACATTTCTCCCCCACTGAAATCAATTTTTAATGAGAAATTATTTCGACTTGAATCGTCGTTTCTTGTCGACAAAAGTTGGTTATTCTGAGTATAATCCGTACAGATTTAACTTTCATCAGTTTGTTTGAGTTAAAGAAACTTTGTTTTGCAATCGTTTTTTAAACTTAAACTTATCTGTAGCAAAACGACGCTTTTTTTTACTAAAAAACCGACTTTAAGTTAAATCTGCACAAATCCAACACGAAAGATAGAATTTTGTTGACAGGAAACGACGCTTTCGCCTAAGTCAATAAAAAATCTTTAGAAAATTGTTTCCAGTGGGGGAGAGATGTCGGTTTTGTATCATGCTATTCAATTAACTTTGCACAAATGCGCCTCACAGAATTTTTTGAAGCAATTTAAACCGTGCGTGCTGATCTTATACGGCCTCTGACTACGAGGAATAAATTGGAACCTTACATTTATTTAAATGTAAAAATATATTAAAATGTTAAAAGAGGCGGGAATAAAAAACTTTATCACCCAGACGCGAGGCGTCTAGGCTTTCAAAAATTAACCGTACTATTTTCTTAAAGTACACCAAATGTGAAGTGATTCTGGCTCGGGCCCCATTAAATCCAGATCACGATTATCGCTGGGGAAAGCAGAATGCTTGTCAACACCTATGCCATCTACTGGATTAATACGGAATCAGAATTTTATCACTCATAATCAGATATTGAATTTGATAAGAGTTCGGAGAGCGCGGATATGCAGATTGGCGCGTCACAATCGTAGCATCCGTCGCGCAGTAGAACGAGTGATTCGGACAGGCCAAACATGACATTTTTGACTAAACTTGAAAATATTGATGTAAATTTCGTCGACGATTTCGAAATTAAGGGGTGTTGCTGGAAGATAATTACACGAAAAAACTGATGGGATCACCTTTAAACTTCTCGGTTTCCTAAAGAGGTTGTTCGAAAAGTGGAGACGATTTCGCTCTAACTAAGAAATCTTAAAAAAAATCGTTAAAATCCTCGGCGGCAACACGACACTCGACTTTCAAAAAATGCATATATTTATTCATTTTCAATCAAATGAGTTGATCTTGCCCTCGTTAGAAAGTTACGAAAACCTGCAATGTTGTTATGTTATTTCGTTCTCTGTTGAACAAATAAAAACGAGAGAGCATTAGGTGGCTTCGATACAGTTATGTTGATTCTGGCCAAACCCGTCCAAAATCTAAGTAATAAATAACAATTTTAAAAAAATCATTATTAAGATACTCTTACTTTTATGTAAGTATACGTATAGTATACTAAGTATATCAGTATACTAAGTATACTTACTTATACTCAGAAATACTTAAACAGAGCCCTTACACACTGCAAGACTAATTTCATCTTTTGCTCCCGCAATTTAGGTGCTCGAAGTGTCACGAGCCGAACACCAAGGACTTTTACTTCCAGGCGTTTAAGAGATTACAGAGACGCGTATGGACTTATGAGTCTGCCGTGCTAAGGAAAAACGCCGCATGAACATTCAAGAGTTGCCGAATTTTCTTCGATTAAATTAATATTTTCGGGGAGTGTTACGAAATTTCTTTTGCAATTTTCAATTACAGATAAAATTCTCTAAAAAAAATTCGAAGAAAAATATTTAGAACATTCCTCAAGAATGAAAATATTATCAGAGGAAAGTTGACAACGTCTGAAGATGGATACGTCGTTCTTCCTCATTAGTAAGGCAGAGTAAGAGGGCGTGGAAACTGCACTGCCGTGCTGAGGAAAAACGCCGTATGAGCTTTCCGCCGTTGCCAAATGTCCTTCAATAAAAACCGAAATTACCGGGAAAATTGTGAATATTATTTTCTCAAATTTTCAGACAATTTTGTACATAATTAAATCTAAAATATCTGACAATTTCAAGGAAAAATATGCATGAATTTTGTCAGAAATACAGGTTTTGTCAAGGGAAAGTTGGTGACTGCCGAATGTTCATACGGCGTTTTTCCTTAGCACGGCAGTGCAGGACACCGACGGAATTGGAGAGGGGAAAGGAAGGAAATGCGGGAGTGAGTAGAATCAAGATCAATGACATTCGTGTGAAACGTGTAATCTTTCAATCGATTTGTGACAAAGGACCCTAGGGAAATCGTAAGCGTGTAATGTGCAGCTATTCCTACAGGCACTATTCATTTATTCATTCTTCAAATTGATTAGGTTTTTAAACAACCTGAAATCCCACGCCAGTCCTTCGCTGCCGTGGTAGCGAAGAGAGCATTAAGTGCAAAAATGAAGTTTTGAGTAAATGGGCCTAGAAGTTTCTGAGTGAAACATTTTATTGGAAGAAGCCTCCGTTCTTTGTCAAATCGTAACCAATCATTCGATAGACTCTTAGAAATCATTTGGGGATTAAAACTCGACCGATTTTATTTTAGTGTACAAGAAAAAGGTGAAATTCCAGTTTCGTGTTAGGTTAGTATTTGGCAAGACAGCAGCAGTACGTGCTATCTTCTGCGTGCTTTTGTGGTAGCGTGCTGGACACACAACAAACACATTTTCAGGTTAGAAATCGGCAGATGAGGGCGGCGTTCCTTTTGAAAGCACTGTTTTCATCGGCTCTCATGCACCTACGGCTGTCTTGAAAAAATCTATGTCATTTTTTGTGCACTTACGGCTTCTTCATACGCCTCGTTTTCATTAAATTAGGATGAATTTTGCTGTTTTAGCTGTCTCAGTAATTTCATCTACAAGAGTTTAGACGAATTTTGAAGAAAACTCGATTTCGAAAATTTTGCACTTACGGCTCTCTTCGCTATCAAAGCAGTTTGAGTGAGTCATCTTACTTTAATAGGAATTGTAATGATTTACATTTACATATTTATCCAACTTTTTCCTGTTTCGCGCGGATGAGATCAGAATCAAAATCCTCACAAAGGTAAACATACTTCAAAGGCTCTGTAACTGTCTCGAGCGCGTAATTATTTTAATGCGAGACACGAAATGAATTGGAGCTCGAAAGGAATGAAACTACGAATCTCTCCAGATACGCGATTCGAAAACCGCGCACGTACATGGAGTCTCTTTCAGACCGATGCCTTCGAAAGAGGAGAATGCTTCACGCAATACGCATCAAAATCAACTCCAAGCCGGAAACCCTACGTAAGCCCAGACTCGCGCCTTCAAAACTGGAGGATACTACACGCTAAGCGTACAAAAATCGATTCTACGGGAGAAGCCAGACACGGAGGTGCAATTTTCAAGGGGGCAAATGGAACTCTTTCAATGGCCAATGAAATTAAATGCAACCGATGATAGGTGAAATCTCACAAGAAACGCGATGGTGACTCTTGTTTGGCTGAAATTGACTTCGAAGCTCGAGAAAAGCTCTGAAAGTTGAGACAGTAATGGAAAAGCATCACCTCCTCATAGGCAATTTGACTCTCGTGATGTTTCCTCGAAGATTTTTATCGGTTTTGAGATTCCCGGTACTCGTGAGGGTGGGGTCTGAAAATTCATAAAAATAATTGAATAGGTATTCAAAGATGGAAGTTGAAGACGACATCCTGTACTCTTGACTGGGGCGAACCATGTCATATCGTTCTACTGGAGTGAGTAGAGCTCCATCATCAAAAACATACATACATCTGCCGGCTGATTATTGAAACTGATAGACGAAGCAGGCAAAGGGAAAATGGAGTGATCTCATTGCTTGAAACGGACGGTTCCTACAGACCAAGGGAGAAAATGGCGGACTGCTTATACACGGAGGAAAAAACTTCGTGCATGGGACCCGAAGTTGAGGTCCAATGGATCTCTGAAGTTTTCGGATCACGTATCTAAAAACTTGAGGTCCAGCTGCCGATGTTAGGGTCAGACATCTGAAGTACTTCGATATATACCGAAGGGTTCGGGTCAGACATTTGAAGTACTCCGATACATACCGAAGTGGCTCGATGTCTGACCCGAACTTCGGCAGCTCGACCTCAAGTTTTCGGATGCGTGATCAAAAAACTTCAGAGATCCATATGACCTCAACTTCGGGTCCCACGCACGAAGTTTTTTTCTCCGTGTAGGATCCCTTGTGGGTTGCCGTTAGTTAGTCTATACTTACGTCCAATGTCCATTGCAACCTTTCGCTTCCACCAATAAAATCCTTCCATTTCCTCTTTGTCTATGGCTCTGTCTACCAATTTCAAAAACCAGCCCCAGGTACATAAGTTGTTACTAATCTACCGACTTAAATCGAACCATTTAGGTTGGGTTAATTATGCTCGAGATTTAAAATAAAACTTGACTGCCTGAAGGCTCAAAGTGAAAAAAACCCTCTTTGGTTCCTGCCTATTACACAAAGTGCCGTCAAGGTTGAGGAGAAAAGCTCGGAAAAGAGGGAAAACAGCATCGGTAGACAAATCGGCGGATTTGGAGGCAATGAGAGAAGTGAGCACCATAGCCCATTATCAAAGAATGGAAAAACGCGAAACAATGAAAAGAGTAATATAATAATCATAATGAAATGAAGGAAAGCACTAAAGCGCTGCGTTGTATCCCTGCACTTAGGGGTGTACAACAAGGAAGAAGAACAAAATTGCGGGAGCTGAGAGTAGAAGCTTTCGCTGTAAACGCCTGAAATTAACCGCATTATTTATAGCATTTCTGCCGTCGCGTCGCAAGGAAAACAGACGTATGGACTGTTGAGACTTGCTAAACTTCATTTCTTGATACATTTATTTTTGGGGTGAGTTATGCTCATGCATACTTCTGCTTGACACTTTCAGGTACGTGAGTTTAAGTTTCAAATCAAAATCTCTTGAAAATTCGAGGGTAAAATTCACAACATTTTCAGGAAATTTGGCATCATCCGAGTCATGGTGTGCTTTTCTTTATAGCGCAGCAGTTTGTCCGATTAGTGTCACTGTGTGCACTGGTGACTTCGTCATTATATTATCCTGAATTTCCGCGTAATTTTTTTTATTCTCATAAACATGCAGCGGGTATACTTTTACTGTAACAACATCTTAAGATTAATTGGATTCATGATTAATTGAATGTAGTTCAACCTTTTATCTAGCAAACTTCATCGTTCTTTCACTTTTCGTGGTGGTGAAGCGTACGCCTTTCTCCTTACGGAAATTTCTTGAGTTTTTAAAAATTTTATAAAATTGTGATCATAATTGCACGTATGTATTTCTGTCAAACAGAACTATCGGCAGGGGGAAAGATGAGGTATGCTCGTTAGTGCTCGGGCCATAAAAATGAATGGGAATGTTGAAATTGAGGGCTGAGCAAGCATGCAGAAGATTGCGCATGCAGCAATTGCCAACTGACCAGCTGCCCTGCGTTTGGCGCAATGCAAGAAGTATTCATGCAGTCTTGTAGGCGCCAAAATGGGCTGTACGCTGACCGCACTGTTTGGTGCAATGCGTGAGGTATTCCTAGAGTCTTGCAGGCGCTAATATACATTTAACGCCGGCCGCAGTGTGTTTGGCGCGATTATTCGAACTCGCGTTAGAATAATCGTGGCTTCGAATAACAGAAAGGTTACGTTGTGTTTCGACACCGCACGAGCATTCCAACGTTGCCTCGTTTCTCCCGATTACATGTTTTCTCCGAGAAAAGTTAGGAGCGGGTGGTTTGAATTCACGCATCAAGAATCATTAAATATCTTCGTAAGGAGTTAATTTCAGTAATTTTCGTTGTGTGCATCGTGTTTTACGTGAAATTTTAGTTAAGAAACATGTATCAGAATGCTGAAATTCGTACCTTATCTAGTGATCCCATTTCTCTCTGTGTAGTTCACTCGGTAAAATCTACCCAGACACGAAATTTATCAAATTCCAGACACCTGGAAACCCTCCACTGCAGGGGAAACTCAGAAATTAATATGAGCCTCACAAACCGAGGAAAAAAGCGAGTCGCAAGAGAATCATTCCGGCAGTGAGAAAGCACATCGATGCGAGGAAAACCCCGTTACCGGCACAGGTTCCACCCCGCGTTTCACTTCCGCAGTGGTGGCACGCGCGCTGCACCACCATCAACGCCACCGCGGCGGTGAGCATGAATCATTGAATGGGGTGGGCTCGGATTCATCCCTCCTGCCCCTGCAGCGTCAGCATACGCAACCCGGTGCACAGCCTCCAGTTGCGCCGAGCCGGAACGAGGATTCGTAAATGAATCCGCGTGGATGTTAAAACCTCGCGAGACGAATTTCCGATGAGCCCTAAGTCGCATTTGGAGTGCCATGTTCTGGGGATCATCGGATGAAGGGACGTGCGCGGTTTATTATACGGATCGATTTAAATTACACGCATCATTACCGAGAGTGCGCTCATGGTCACAGGGTGAAGCGCTCGGACCTCCAGCGGTTTCATCTTGTCATTTCGTTGCTCCGCGCTGCCGTGCTATACTAGGGATAAACACCGAAAGAGCATTTGAATATTGCGATTTCTCCTGATAAAATGTGTATTTTTGAGAATGGTTAAGGATGGATATTTCTCTTCGAAATTTTCAGAAACACTATCTCAAATTACGAGTGAAAAAATACAAATCAAACGTATTGTTAGCAATATTGCCGTGCTAAGGAAGAACGCCGTATGTGCCTTCGAGAATTGCCAAATCTCTCTGGATAAAACATTTTCGAAAATTCTAGCGTTTTAGGCGCACTGGAAAAAAAACTCATTGGATGTAGAGTCCAGACTCTTAAAAACATCGACAAGAAAAATACTCTTGATTCAATCAGATCTTAGCTTAAATCAAGAACCAAGCCTCTTAATTTGAGCGGATTTCCTTTTGATTTAAGCAAAAATCTGATTGAATCAAGAGTATTTTTTCTTGTCAATGTTTTCAAGAGTCTGGACTCTAGATCCAATGTGGTTTTTTTTCCAGTGTAAATTGTGTATTTTTGAGGAGGGTCAAGGATGAATATTTCTCTTAGAAAATTTTCAGAACCTTTACCTCAAATTACGAGTAAAAAAATACAAATCAAACTTATTGATAGTAATACTACCGTGCTACACTGGAAAAAACACATTGGATCTAGAGTCCAGACTTTTAAAAACATGGACAAGAAAAAATACTCTTGATTCGATCAGATTTAAGCCTAAATCAAGAACCAAGCCTCTTAATTTGAGCGGATTTCCTTTTGATTTAAGCTTAAACCTGATTGAATCAAGAGTCCTTTTTCTTGTCAATGTTTTCAAGAGTCTGGACTCTAGATCCAATGTGTTTTTTTTTTCAGTGTAAGGAAGAACGCCGTACGAACCTTCGAGAGTTGCCAAATCTCTCTGGATAAAACTTTTCGGAAATTTTCAAATTTTCCGATGTAACCGTTTGCACCGTTGTCGTGGTCCCGACTTTAAAATTTTTGAGGTGAGTTGTGCATAGTTTTCCGCGAAATTTTCGGATATGTTAGATCAAGTTGCAAACAAAATTATATGAAAAATTCGGGAAAAAATATTCAAAATTTGTCCAGTAATTCCGGTTTTTAATAAAGGAGATCTGGCAACGTCTAAAGGCGTATACGGCGTTTTTCCTTGGCACGGCAGAATAAGAGAGAGCAGTAAGAGACTCGAGGACCTATTTGGGGAGGGTAAGGACCTACTGAAATTAGAGTCCCTTTATACTGAGAGTCCAGACAACACCCCCTCATGGAGTCACAAACGGGAATAAAGATTACACAAATTGAACGTTTTTTGTAATCTTTGATCGGCCCATTCTCAAATTCCTTTCTCCGTTTCCTCTCTCACTCCGTTTGTTCCTTGCCAAACCCGTAATTTCCTGGTCCATTCCAGATTATAATCTTTGCAATCGGTGAAAATGTAATCTTTATTCCGGTTTGTGACACAGTGGAGGCCTAAAATACGGTAACCAATCAGAAATGGATTCACATTGTCTTGACTCTCAGTATAAAGGGATTCTAGTAGAATGCTGAAGTCCCGAAAGTAAAAGCTTCCACAATGGTCAAGATACTAGCGGAGGGTCTCTTGTCTCTGGTCGCCGTGCTCTCCCCATAAAGGTACTCTAGTTTCCTATAATCGCCTATTGAAATTACCCGACGACCGAAAAATTAACAAATAAAAATTAACGCTACCTAAAGGTCAATATCAAGCCGAGTGCACTTAACCTCCTGAGGGCTTACCGAAGTAGCAGCCTGCAGTAATGTCTCAAATAAAAACATCAAACATGTACAGCGCCAAGCATTTGTTGACAAAGGGGCGCCGGCTGCCGGATGTCGAGTAATCCCCCCCCCCCCCTGCCCCTCGTTCTTTACTAACGACAGGATGATGAATAATAAGCGATTGATTAACGATAATTCTACAAGCGAAGCGCGTGTCGAACAGCGGCAACGATGCCATCCGTCGCGGTGGTGGCGGGACTTGGGAGTCAACTTATTTCGTTCACTTCCTCCCTGCAAGTGCAAGCGGGCAAGTGGGGTAGGGGTCGAGGGATGACTCACCAGGGGTGGCGCAGGGTGGTTCCTCGCCCCTCCCCTCGCGCCCGCCAACCCCTGAAATCTAATGTGTTTTCCTTCTCGGCGTGGCCCGCGAGGTTGCCATTGCAACCCAATCGATTAACCAGACGTACCTCGGTATCTGTGTTTCGATGGGGGGGGGGGTGGTTACAAGGGTGCGTCACTTTTATGGCGTAAGGGTGTACCTACAACATGAGCAACATTTACACATGAGCTCAGGAAAGCGTAGAGTTATGCCGCAGTCACACGCTGAATTTAGCGGCTGAATGTGGAAGTCAACAGTCGTCGCCCAACGGCTGAAATTTCGCAAATTCGAGTTATTTTCATCCACATTTGTATCAAATCTACTCTAATAGTTCAGAAAAATCCAACATTAGTCCGATGGTTGCTGAGAATGGTTGCTGAATTTTGCGCGTGCAAAATTCAGGCATCGGGCCGATGACTTCCACATTCAAGCCACATTCAGCTCCCACATTCAGCGTGTGATTGCGGCATTATATGGAGAAAGGTTTCACGTGGAAATGCAGATACAGGGTGTCTACTAAAAAAAAACTCTTGATTCAATCAAATTTAGGCTAGAATCGAGAGCCAAGTCTCTTAATTTAAGTGGATTTCCTTTTATTTCAGGCAAGAATCCAATTGAGACAAGATCATTCTTTTTGGTCAAAATTTTTAAGGATCTGCGGGCTGGTTGTAGCTAGAGAAGACGTAGGGAGTAGAAGGCGATCATATTGGTTGAAATGGGTGGTTGTTGTAGGATAAGGGGGTAAATGATGGATTATCTGAGAAGTACTCCTTACTCCATGGGTTGTCGTCATTTAGTCTATAACTCACCTCTTTTGTTAATTGCAGCCACTCGTTTCCACCAACAGGATCCCTCCATATCCTTTTTTTCTAATTTGCCTGTAGATGTGTCTATCAAATTCTATGAAATTGATGGACGAAGCGATGGACAGAGATGACTATCTGAGAACTGAGCAATCCTATACTACCGTGATAAGGAACAACGTTATATGAACATTCAAGAGTTGCCAAATTTCAACCCAAAAACATGCATTTTTGACGACATTCATGCATATTTTTCCTTGAAATTTTCAGATATTTTAAATTAAACTGCAGACAAAATTGTCTGAAAATTTTGAGAAAAAATATTCACAATTTTTATCGAAGGAGACTTGAAAACATCTAAAGGATCATGCGGCATTCTTCCTCAGCACGACAGTATGGGTGGAAGTGGGTGGCTGCAATAAACAAAGGAGGTAAGTGTTAGACTAACTAACGGCAACCCACGAGAGACCACGTAGTTCATTTTCCCCCTTAGTCTATAACAACCACCCGTCTCAGCAAATAGGATCGCTCCATACTTTTTCTGCGTCTTCTTTGTCTATGGCTTTGTCTATCAATTTCAACAAGCAGCCCGCACTGTCGCACTAAGGAAGAACGCCGTAAGAGCCTTTAGACGTTGCCAAATTTCCTTCGATGGAAACCGAATTTTCCGAGAAAATGTGAGTATTTTTTTCCGAAATTTTCAGACAATTTTGTACGCAATTTAATCTAAAATATCTGAAAATTTTAGGGAGAAATATGCATGAATTTCGTCAAAAATACATGTTTTCTCGGGGGAAATTTGACAACTCTCGAATGTTCATACGGCGTTCTCCCTTAGCACGGCAGCGGAGGGCTCGGGATCCAAGCAACTTTTTTCCAGTGCTCTGTAGGCGAATTTCTCCGTCCGGTCGGACAACGCCGCGACTGCGTTTTCGGGACGACGATTCCGCTCTCGTCGCGTGTTCGCAGCGCGTCTGTTTGCTCGCGCGAGCGTGTTTGCAGAGGCGGATAAGGTGTTAATTTAATGCATTTTAATTCCCCCCCTCCTCCCGTCTTCAGCCCCAGTGCCTCTTATCCTGCGGGATCATTCTTCTTCGAGTGGTGTCCCAGACTCCGAGCATCGTCGCTCCTCTGGCGAAAAGTCGCACCTCGATTTCCACGTGAGCTATGGAAAGCATTGCGTTATACGGAAAACAGGACTCACGTGGGAACTGAGATACGCCCTTTTGTCATAGCGGGGTCGAGAGGGATGCGACGCGACGCCAAGGTTGGGGTCGTATTCATAAACGTCACTCGAGTGCCTGCATGGGGAGGTGTCGCCAAGGTTGTAATTCGCCCCATTTAAAATTGCACCCTCGCGTTGGAGTTTTCCAGGCCCGCGCGGCGCTCGGTGGTTCGAGTCGATCGGAGGGGTCGGGCACGGAATTTTTCACTAAAACTGCAAACTTTGGTGTTTAATTCGCCACATTTTAAATTTTAAGCACTGGAAAAAAAAAATCTAGAGTTCAGACTCTTAAAAACATCGACAAGAAAAAGGACTCTTGATTCAATCGGATTTTTGCTTAAATCAAGAACCAAGCCTCTTAATTTGAGCGGATTTCCTTTTGATTTAAGCAAAAATCTGATTGAATCAAGAGTATTTTTCTTGTCGATGTTTTCAAGAGTCTGGACTCTAGATCCAATGTGTTTTTTTTTTCCAGTGAAAAGCAGGATTTTCAATTAAATCAAAAGGAACTGAGTGCTAACTCCTGAGCCGTGGGAATGTGAGGGGTGTTCTAAAAGAGAATTTCACGACAAAACCAATGAAACCACTTTTAAGACCTCAAAGCGTTGTATAAACGGAGTAATTAGCTTTTAAAGTTTTCAAATTTGTTCGACCTCTCCCATTGACTCGGTTCACTGTGCGGCGTTTATTTTCGTCTGCGTTGCGTGAAGCATCCTGTATTTTGAAGGCGCGAGTTTGGATGCAATGCAAGGTTTCTAGCTTTTCGTAAGAAATCGCGCTCCTGGGAGAGTAGGTCATTTTGAATGTTCTCAATGAAGACGAATTTTCACGAATGGATTTGGTTGAAGTTTTTAACTTACTGCCAACCTTACAACACACAAAAAACACAACAAACACAAAGAAATTGAAATTCCCTCTTGGCGACGAAGGCACGCCTACAACACTTGGTTTTCATGCTGACAGCAATGACGACCACATCAAAAAGCCTGTGTCACACTATCAAAATACTTCATCAAAATGTCAAGGTCAAGTGCTGTGATTGGTCCAAGTCGTCGAGTAAGCAAATCACAACACCTGACCTTGATATTTGGATGGCTAGTTTTGATAGTGTGACACAGGCCAAAATTCTCGACCCACCTCCCGAGGTGGGCTGAAAAATGGATGGATGCGAACATTGGCCAACCAAATTCATCAAGCAACTGAGTTTAGTTCTTGACTTCAGCAGAATGCTTTCCTCTTTTAGTTTGCAACTCTTACGATCTGGCCACAAAACTCTACCGAACCCACTCAATAAAATTCGCCTTTTAAAACAGGTCTGTCGAAGAACACTGAGCTCAGTATCAGAGCCAAAATCACAATATCATGCAGGAGAACCAGGTCTTACGAAAGGGTCTGATGGATAGTCGACGTTAAGTTTAGGCCTGGATACACGCTCAAATTTCCATCAATTTCCGATCAAATGGTGACTGGTGCGCACCATCTACCATCAATTTTTTGCGGCCTGCAAAAATGTGATGGTAGATGATGGAACTGTGGGTCTCATCCGTCATCTGATTTCCACACAATCGTGCTTATTTCATGCTTATTTCCATCAACACGCTGTTTTAATTCATTTTAGACAACAATTTAGATAAGTCTCGACCGTAATTTCACTCACTTTCAATCATTTTGATCGGAAATTGACGGAAATTTGAGCATGTATCCAGGCCTTTTGATATGACTATTCCGACTCTAATGTAGCCTAAATTGCAGAACCACTAAAATGCAGGAAAACCAAACTGACAAAAAAGGCGGAACTCTCTTAACAAACGTATTGTTTTGAGTGAAATACTTAATGGAATTAATTTCGACTTCGCTGTTGGTAGAACTGCAAAACCACAAAAACGCAACAGAGTAGATTCTTCGATCCCCTAATAAATTAATGACGTTGTGTGATAAAACCATTTCAAATTCCCAAGTCTAAATTGCATAACCATCGAAATGCAGGAGAATTGACCCCTCCGGAATTACCCTAATGATAGACCGACAAAAATAGGGAACAAGCGGCACTTCCATTAGGATTGGTGAACCGCGAGGGCGGGGGGTTTTGTGGGGGGAGGGGGTTGTAGAAAATCTCGCCGGAGGGTCGGGAACGACAGAAAAATTGATGGATGAGAGGTGAGTCCGGGCTGCGGTTTTTTGACATATTTTCCGAGGGAATGTTTGCACAGGTATTTATACGGGTTGAATTACAGTTTGCCGGGGGCGACAAGGGTTGAAGCCCCTGCTGGACACGGCAAACATTCTGGCAAGCGGCTCGTATCGGCAAATGACTCAATCCATATTAAAACATACTATTTCCATTCCTCGATGAATGAGCGGGTTCATAGTCGAATCGACTCTCTTCGATATAATCGATCTTAGTGTTGATACTCATAGATCGAGGTTACCCAAAAACGATTCTACACTGTGGCACAGGGCTCATCGAGAAATGGGCTTGTGAGGTTTTAACATCGAGTGAAACACACGACGGACATTCGATACCGGGCGCGTGTTTGTGTTTGAGGAGGATTGATTCTACACAAAACACAATGGACACGCGATTATGAAATTACACACACAAGCGCGATGAGTGAGCGGTGCCTTCGTCTCATATCGATCGGATGTGCGAAATTATGGTGATTCGCGAATAGTGAGCTTTCGCACGCGACAGGGATTTGCGATGTAAAACTTGTGTGTTTTTCTAACGGATTTTAAAAATGCTGTTGCGCTGCGCGGAGGAACGTGTGCTTGAATGGAGATGTTGCATGTGTGAGGAATTTGCGATTTGACTGTTGATTCTCATGTAAAAGTTCGCGAGAAACACGATGGTGCTACTGTTTTTCTCTGAAATCAACTCCCAAGCTCAAAAAAGCTCTCAAGATGAGGCCAAAATGGAGGAGATATCTCAGGCTATCCTGAGAGTCCACCTCTACATCAAGACAAGCTCTCCATGCAAAGATAGGGAGCAAATACATTGACAAGGCTGCCACTTTATTTGGGGACTCCACAACTGAAAACACGGCGATCACTGCTAATGTGTTTACTCCCTATCTTTGCATGGAGAGTTCTTCTTGATGTAGACGTGGACTCTCAGGGTAGGGCGGGATATCCCCTCCATTCTGACCTCACTTTGAGAGCTTTTTTTTGAGCTTGGGAGTTGATTTCAGAGAGAACCTGTGGCACCATCGTGTTTCTCGCGAACTTTTACATGAGAATGAACAGAATTTCAGTCAAATCGCAAAATCCTCACACATGCAACATCTCCATTAGAGCCGGAGGGACGGTAAAGCGTAATATTTTCAGAGAGAAAAAAAAACCTTCACACTTCACAGTTCTAATCGATGGGAGAGCTAACTTGCTATGTATCGTAACCCGCGACGTTGCAAATGCTTTATCAAATTTTACATGTTAAAAGAAAACGTAAAAGTTGTATTTTTTTTTCAACAGCATTTTTTTTTTTATCCTAGAAGAAGGATCGTGGTTGAAACCTGGACATTCGAACAGCATTTTTTTTTTACCCTAGAAGAAGGATCGTAGCTGAAACCTGGGCATCCGAACTTCAGTGTCTCGACTCGCGAAAAATTTATCTAATCTAACGAAAGTTTTGCCTTCGTGAACTTGGTTATGGTCACTAATTTCTTTCTCACGCATTATTCCGGCACATTTCTGGCTGAAAATGTTCTATACACAATCAAATGCTTCCTATTATTAGTTAAGAAAATAGTATTGCCTCTCATGTGTTTTCTCTCTCTTCTTTTCTCTCTATATCCCCCATCTCTCTTTCTGAAGGCGGAGAAATGAGCCATTTTCGAAAAATCTCATCACGAGACTGCGAAATAATAGGACCTACGACCTATCACACCTTTAACGACAAGCTTCATTCGACTGAATCCATCCTAAAATGTTGCATTATCATGAAAACTAAAAAGGCTTTCCGCCAAAGGAGCCCGATTCGCTATCTAATATAATGAAATAAAGGGGAAAAATAGAGGGAGAAAAACGCTCTACATTTTAATGGCGATATTAAATTTTAAAGGAATGTTACAGAGATTCTTTCGTCTAACTCGTATTTTCATTTCCCGATCCGCCCGGAAGATTCCAGAACTCCACGCTTGCTTGACTTCATCTCATTTTGAAAGCTAAAGCTTTCAACTGTGAGGATCGAGGAAACGTGTCACTTAAACGACAGCGCAATAACCATGAAACTCAGTGCTCCAATTTCCCAGAACTAGTATCGAATTTCGGAACTTTTTAGATTTTCCTGCATTTGTCCTAGAACTTTAGAAATTCCTTCAAAAAGAGGAAGAACTTTACAAATTGACCTAACCCCATTTGGTTAGCTTGTTGAATTGGGGAGATTTTTAAATAAATAAATCTTTAGATATAATAAAATGATTTGACTCAAATTTAATTATCCAAATATGAAATAAACCAAGTTACCTAAGGGATAACAGCGCAAAATTTTTGAGAAGTTCTCATTTACAAAATAAATTGCGACCCTCGATGTCCTAAAAAAGTTCCGAGTCCTGGAACTTTTGACCAACATCTAATGGTACATCTAAGACAGACAGGTAAGCTTACCTAAAAAACGGTATTTTTACTGTTTTTTCAGGTAAGAATACCACTTTTATTGGTAATCAATTCCCGGTAACTTTGCCATTTTATCTCGGTAATTCTACCACAGTCGATAAAAAATATTGGCGTTTTTGCCAAGGTCCAGTAAAAGTACCGAGAAAGTTCAATAATTTTACCGAGATTCCTCGGTAAAATTACCAATTCCATAAATGGTAATTATACCAAGAAAAAACTGGGATCAAATGGAACCCTGAGTTCTTGGTAATTTTACCCTTTCTTAGTAAATACACCGAGATTTTTCTTTCGGTGTGAGATGAAAGGAAGATACTTGACGTGACCACACAGCAGTGCGCCTTTACAGAGGTGAAGATGATTGGATCCTCGAATAGCATCGTCCCGTTGCGTCAGTGAATTACGTCTCGAAACGGTCGGATTCATTCCCCCACGATCTAATTCCTCCGTGAGCTCGTTAATGCTTAAATAGACTCCAATAGCTAATATAAGTGCGAGTGGATATTACGGGGCGCAGGAATGTCTCGTGCTCCGGTGGGTGCATCACTGCGCGTTGTCAAACATCCCCAAAACGTTCCAAGTTTTATTCCTTCAAGTAACGGCAATAGTACAGGGTGTCTACTAAAATAGGCTGATCAAAACTAAGTACTTTTACAGTATTTTTTCAGTACCTTATCAAGAAATTCAGTACCTTCTCCAACAGAAAAATGTCGAAGTTTTACAGTACCTCCATTTGACGAAATTCGAAAAATTTCCAAAATTTGAAATTGCGACAAAAATGATAAAAAATTAAAAGAAATTTCGGATCTTTTTGCGGAATTTCCGGACTTTTTCAATACTTCCGGACCGCCCTTAAAAAGTCAGTAGTATTTCCGGACTTTCCGGAAATTACGGACTTGTAGACACCATGTAATAGTCTACGAAGTTAAAAATAAATTACCGCATTTATCGTTACTTTGAAATACTTTTTTTTCGGTCGGATCAACCAAAAAGACTTGGTTTCTACTTAAACATGACATTTTTCAAATTTCGAACGGCCGAAAATTCTCAACTACGAGTTTTTATCGACTTAGTTCTTTTCCCTGAGCGAAAGGTTACGAATCGAATGCTAAAGTTCGAAACCACGTATCTCCATTGGCGACGTTGCAGACTTCCTGTCATGCTTCATTTTTCCTAGGAAAAAATATGTAACGTAGACTCTTGAAAAATTTATTGATTTTTCTTGTCCTTCCTTTGGATTTATACTCGATTTTTTAATTATCTTGATTTTATGTTGATTCTGTATTAAGTTCAAATTACGTTTTCTATGTAAAACCATTCAACGTGAGCTCTTGAATTTTTTTTTTTTTTCATTAATTTTTCTTTTCCTTCCTTTGATTTTGTACTCGATTTGCTATTTCTCTTGAGTTTGTTGATCCTGTAAAAAATTACAAACTATGAAATTTGCTTGTTTTTCTTCGGAATAATAAAATATTTTAAACGTGGCAATGAAGACATACGTGGTTCCGCACACTAGCCATGCTGCCGGGCTAAGGAAAAACGCCGTAAGAACCTTCAGGCGTTGCCATATTTTCTTCCATAAACCTCGAATTCCCTGATAAACTTGTGAATATTCTTCTTCCAATTTTTCAGAGAATTTTGTCCATATTTTGATTTGAAGTTCCTGAAAATTTCAAGGAAAAATACTCATAATTTTCCTCAAAAATACACATTTCATCAGAGGAAATTTGATGTTCATACGGCGTTCTTCCGTACTTGCATTTAAAAATACTTGCATTTCTATGACATTCATACATCCGTTGAGACCAGTACTGCCGTTCTAAGGAAAAACGGCGTATAAACCTCCAGGCGTTGCCAAATTTCAATCGATAAAACACGAATTTCCTGATTAACTTATGAATATTTCTCTTCCAATTTTTCAGATAATATTGTTCACAGTTTCATCTAAAGTTCCTGGAAAATTTCAAGGAAAAATATTCATATGGCTTTCCTCAAAAAATGAACACTTCATTGAAGGAAATTTGGCAACTCTCGAATGTTCATACGGCGTTCTTCCTTAGCACGACAGCACGGATAAAGGTCGTTCTACACCTTACGCAACGGAGAAACACAAGGACCGCAAAGGTAGTGAATTCGGCAGCGGTTGCTGAACGAGGCCCGCGTTAACTACTCACAAGAACCCCCGAGGATTAATAAAGGTCTGGTCCTGGAGTCCTGGAGTCCGGGTCGGGAGTTGGGGGAGGGAGGCAAAGTGGAAAAAGTTGGCCGGTCGTCGGGCCGGCCACTCAATCTTTCGGTAATTATACTTGGGGGAGCCGTGGCCCGTGGTTCGGCGACGGGATTTAGACTTATCGGGATAGTTCCCGCGCTCGTCGGGACGTGACGAACAGGGATCCGGGAGCCGAGACATCCAGGGAAGGTCGCACAGTGGACATATCGAGGGTAATTGCGGGTAATTTGAGTCAATTTCTCCTCTGAAAAAGGCCCAATTCACCGGAAAAAAAACACATTGTATCTAGAGTCCAGACTCTTAGAAACATCGACAAGAAAAAGGACTCTTGATTCAATCAGATTTAAGCTTGAATCAAAAGGAAATCCGCTTAAATCAAGAGGCTTGGTTCTTGATAAATTTCCTGATAAACTAATGAATATTTCTCTTCCAATTTTTCAGATAATATCGTTCACAGATTTATCTAAAGTTCCTGGAAAATTTCAAGAGAAAATATGCATAGCTTTCTTCAAAAATGAACTCTTCATTAAAGGAAATTTGGCAACTCTCGAATGTTCGTACGGCGTTTTTCCTTAGCACGCCTAGCACGGAAGAATCGGCATTGCACTGGAAAAAAAGAACACATTGGATCTAAAGTCTAGACGCTTGAAAACATTGAAAAGAAAAGGACTCTTGATTCAATCAGATTTAAGCTTAAATCAAAAGGAAATCCGCTCAAATCAAGAGGCTTGGTTCTTGATTTAAGCTTAAATCTGATTGAATCAAGAGTATTTTTCTTGTCCGATGTTTTTAAGAGTCTGGACTCTAGATCCAATGTGTTTTTTTTCCAGTGCAATGCCGATTCTTCCGTGCTAGGCGTGCTAAGGAAAAACGCCGTATGAACATTCGAGAGTTGCCACATTTCCTTTAATGAAGAGTTCATTTTTGAGGAAAGCTACGCATATTTTTCCTTGAAATTTTCCAGGAACTTTAGACGAAACTGTGAACGATATTATCTGAAAAATTGGAAGAGAAATACTCATAAGTTTATCAGGAAATTCGTGTTTCATCAATCGAAATTTGGCAATGCCTGGAGGTTTATACGGCGTTTTTCCTTAGCACGGCAGTACTGGTCTCAAGGGAAGTATGAATGGCATAGAAATGCAAGAATTCGCTCTCAGGTATTACAGCTTCCGTCCGCAGTCATTTTGCTATGAAGCTATGAATATTTTGCCTTGAAATTTTCGGGAATTTTAGGTGAAATTGCGAACAAAATTATCTGAAAAATTGGAGGAAAAATATTTACAAATTTTCCCGGAAATTCGTGATTTACTGAAAGAAATTTGGCAACGCCTTACGGTTCATAAGGCGTTTTTCCTTAGCACAGCAGGATTGTAAAGGAATATTTCTTGTTTTGTTTTGCTTTTCGGTCAAAACATGCAACTCAACTCTGGTCGAACAGACGCGAGGTTTGTATCAAGATGCGCAATGTTTTTGATACAAATATTTTAACTCCAGTGTGGGCGGTGAAGAACCACAAGAAGAAGAAGGCGCTTTCGACAGGTGAAGTGAAGTGAATGGAATACTTTTCGTTTTCTTTTGCTTTGCTTTCCGGTCAGAACAACTCAACCCTAGTCGAACAGACGCGGGGTTCGTATCAAGATGCGCAATGTTTTTGATACAAATATTTTAGCTCCGGTGTGGGCGAGGAGGTATCACACAAAAGTGAAGGCGCTTTCGACAGGTGAAAATAGTTTGCCGCAACGCATATCTCGTAAAGGGGTCAAATTAGGTCGTATTTTTCCGTCACTACTTTGAAGACTTCAGTCAGAATCAGCCACGAAACGAAGCAATTAACAGAACATTTCGATGGCTTAGGAACAACACCACCTAACCGACCAGTTTGGCGAAAAAGAGTCCGCGACTTTGCCGCACTCTATAGTATAAAATACACAAGCTGATAATTTTTTTTCCAAGTCTGTAGAGCCCTGTCAATGTATTTGCTCCCCATCTTAGCATGGAGAGTTCGTCTTGATGTAGAGGTGGACTCTCAGGATAGCGTGGGATATCCCCTCCATTTTGGCCTGAACTTTAGAGCTTTTTTGAGCTTAGGAGTTGATTTCAGAAAAAACCGGTGGCACCATCGTGTTTCTCGCGAACTTTTACATAAGAATCAAAAGTCAAATCGCAAATTCCTCACACACGCAACATCTCTATTCAGCATTTTATATGTTCTCGCACACGTTTTTTACGTCCGGAATATTAAACCAAGTTTACTTTTTTTTTCGGTATATAAAGAATTTCAAATGCGCCGCACTTTCCCGCTTCTCGTCCCACTGTGTGAACACACGCGTCCAGAAACTATCCCGCTCGACTTCGGTCGGGATTTGTGAGCTTCTGGAATGATGCATCGAGGCGCCCCGATCCGTGAAGCAAGCACACACGCCTGGAATGAGGTCTTCGGTTAATGAGGAAGTTGATCTTTGGTAATCTTCGCGTGATGGACCACAACCCGAGGTAAGAATCAGAAAGTTTCCTACTCAAAATCTCACGCTGAGGATGTCGGACGAATCAAAGGTTTTCAAAACTGACTTCAAACTTTCAGGGTGTCTACTGAAACAGGCCGGCCAAAAATTAGTAGTTTTACAGTACTCTTTCAGCACATCCCCGAGAAATTCAATACCTCCTCAACGGAAAAATTCAGTACTTTTTCAGTACATCCATGTGACTATATTCGAAAAATTTCAAAAATTTGAGTTTCTCTCTCAAAATGCGACAAAAATGGAAAGTTCCGGACCTTCTAACAGAATTTTCGCACTTTTTCAGTACTTCCGGACGTTATTCTATTGTTCATCAGTTTAAGTTTTAAAAAAACAAAAACAAAACAACGTTTCTTTAACTTAGTCAAACTCTCACGGATTCAACTCAAACAAACCAAATTATGTCGACAAAAAACGAAGCTTTAAGTCCAAATAATATCTCAAAAAAACAATTTGTCACTCGCACTGTGTAATCCGATCTTAATCTGTTCCTGCAAATTCAAGAAGAGGGTTGAGAAGAAAAAAATGGAGAAAAGAAGAACGAAAAAGAAGAAAAAAAAAATGAAAGGAAGAGCACACGGCAAAAACCAGATGAAGCTTCCCCGCAACAAACATAACAGAAATATCTCCGAAGAGAACAATTTTTCACTCGCACTGCGTAATCCGATCTTAATATGTTCCTGCAAATTCAAGAGGAGGGTTGAGAAGAAAAACATGGAGAAAAGAAAAAACAGAAAAATGAAAGGCAGAGCACACGGCAAAAACCAGATAAAGCTTCTCCGCAACAAACATAACAGAAATATCTCCAAAGAGAACAATTTTTCACTCGCACTGCGTAATCCGATTTCTTAATCTGTTTCTACAAATTCAAGAAGAGGGTTGAGAGGGAAAAAATGGAGAAATTAAGAGGAAAGAGAAAAATGAAAGAAAGAGCACACGGCAAAAACCAGATAAAGCTTCCCCGCAACAAACATAACAGAAATATCTCCGAAGAGTAATAAAAATCGGGCCAACGACAACATAAAAATAATAACAGGCTTCAAAAAATGAACGGTGGACGGGTAACAGGGGAGACTTACCGAACTAGATTAATCCTTTGTTACCGTTCGGCTCATCCGGCTGCCAATTATTTCATCCTGCGACACAGAGAGAAATAAAATATGTTAATAATCCGATTCCGCATATTCTGCATCCGCGAGCGAAGACACAAAGGGAAATAAACGCTGATTGCTGAAGGCTTCAGCGGAAAGGCATAATGAGGGGAAGACAACAAAAGGGGGAGGCTTTGAAGCTTTGATCGAACCAATAAGTCTGGATGCAAAGAAAGTCTATGTTCGATAAGAACCTAAATCAAAATTGATCAAAAATCAATAAGATGGGTGAGGTTGCAACTCAGAATAAAACAACGAACAAAAGCTGCTTCTAGCTGCAGTAGCATTGAAGAGCGAAACTAATCAAATTGTATATCATCATAGTTGCAACACTCGACCCGAAAAAACTAAAGACATTGGGGTCAGATGCCGCAACATGGCAGTCTGACTAAACTTCAAAAACACGAATTTTCCTCCCCCAGACTAAGACGAATAAGAACTCAAAATAAGTGCCAGAAACCGCAACAAGGCTATCTGGACTTTAGCTCTCTTCTTAGCAGCTCAATACAAAAAATCGGCTATAGGTGACCGCAACGTGGTTCACCTGTTAACACTCGCGAGAATTCGCGAGCATTCAAAAAAGGGGGGTTTTAGTCGCACTTGAGGTGATCCCTTATAGGTTCAAGACCTTAGGCGCAACAAGCCTTTTTAGTCTTGTCTTAAGGGTCTCTCGAAGATTGACTCAACAAAAGATCGCACCGAGGAGTTGGCTCATAGATTCAAAACCATAGGCTCAACATGCCTTTTTAGCTTTGGCTTGAGGACTCCAAGGTTGATCACAAAAACTCTGACGAAACACGGAGCACGTGCTCAGGCAACAGTGTCCGGTCCGGGCCTCTCTTCAAAAGAGGTGACAATAGCTAAATAGACGCAACTTGTCTGTAATCTAGCTATCGCCGGGTTGGGATTCTCGCTCTACGTAACTCGTCCCAGAGACACTGATTAGGAGGAATCAGTGGCCGGGCAACCAAAAACTAAAGCTCGCCAATTCTCGCGAATAAAATGAACAACTTAGTGCTAACAATACAACACACAATAAATCAAAGGCTACTTAGTCAAAAATGCCAACAATCTATCTGGCAAGTAGCAAGGTCCAGGAAAGATGACTTCAATTGAGCAAAATCAATGAGGAAAACGGTACAAATTATTAGCTCTCAGGCCGGCGATCTCAACGCGATCTATCGGCTGAAAGCTAAACTACTTGCTCTCAATTTCAGCTGCAATGCTATCAATCGAAAAAATAGCCAATACGGAACAGTCTACACTTGCATTACGCTCTTGTGCTAGGGTGAAACGACGTATAAACATCATAAAACAGGGTTGCCACAGAATTCAGACAGTTAAATAGAAATGTTGCATGTGTGAGGAATTTGCGAGTTGACTACTGGTTTCTATGTAAAATTTCGCGAAATACACGATGGTGCCACTGGTTTTCTTTGAAATCAACTTCCAAGCTCAAAAGCTCTCGAGTTGAGGCCAAAATGGAGGGGATATCCACGCTATCCTGAGAGTCCACCTCTACATCAAGACAAACTCTCTATGCAAAGATAGGGAACAAATATATTGACAGGGCTGCCACTTTATTTGGGGACTCCACAACTGAAAACACGGCGACCCTGCTAATGTGTTTAATCCCTATCTTTGCATGGAGAGTTCTTCTTGATATAGACGTGGACTCTCAGGATAGTGTGGGATATACCCTCCATTTTGGCCTCAACTTGAGAGCTGTTTTTGAGCTTGGGAGTTGATTTCAGAGAAAACCAGTGGCACCATCGTGTTTCTCGCGAACTTTTACAGAAGAATCAGTAGTCTAACCGTAAATTCCTCACACATGCAACATCTCCATTCCCTGACATTTCCCTGATTTCCCTGACACATTCCGGTGGAATTCCTTGACTATTGAACAAATCGACGCGGTAAGTTGGCCATCACATAACTCGGTTTGCGACGTCGCAGACTTCCTATCATACTTTATTTTTTAAACGGAAAACTACACTCAACGGCAATTCTTCAAAATTGCCGTAATTTTTCTTCTCTGTGCGAAGAAAATGCTGCATAAACGTCAAGAAATGATGTCAGTTAGTTCTCTTTTAAAAAATAACATAAAGGCGGAGATTTTCAGACACCGCAAACGAGATATGTGATTGCAGACTTGCGCCGTCGAAATGCCAGATTGTTAAAATCACAAAGTTAAAAATAGTTTTCAGGTAAAATTTGTTCGAAACATCAAGCCTATTCGAGGAAGCAAGTAAATGTGACTTAACGATTTTCCCTGATATTTTCGTCATTTCTCCTGACTTTTCAAAATTCCCTGACATTTCCTGGTATTCCCTGATTGTGGCAACCCTGCAATAAGCCTCACAAAAAGAGGATTCCTTTTTTGGGGAACTCAGGGATTTCGTTATCAAATCGTCGTTTCTTGGACGAAGAAGTGTAACTCCCTTCCAAGGTTGCAAAATTGGTTCAAACAGTTCAATTCCATTACAAGAATATACCTGGGAAAGTTTCGTCTAAAATTTGTCTGATTTCCGCAGGAGATCAGGAGAAAAATCGGTTACATTTTCAACTAGAAATGCCCGGATGATGCCCGAAATGGCCGGGGTGATTCTCCCGGTAAAAATGCAATTTGCGAGGGTAAATTAGGCAACATTGAAATTTAGTTACGTTCTTTCATAAAGGAAACGACGAAATGTGGCCTCGTTAAATCCTTATGATGAGGCAATGCTCCGCACAAAGTTTTAGCTTAGGTAAAAAGCTCGTTTTGACAATACAGCGCTGCCGAGTTTGCAGTTTCCAGGATCCAGGATGGCGTACCTTTTCTGACAAAAGAACTCTATGAATAGCATTCATAACTATTCTGATGAGTCGATATGTCACCGAAAGAAATTTGGCAACATTCGAATGTTCATACGACGTTCTTCCTTAACGCGGCAAAATGCTCCGTTGGACTGACGGGAGAAAAACTCAACCGTCAAGCGCTCCGAAGTGAATCTTGTTTTATTGGCAGTTTTCATAATTTTTATGTCTCAATGAATTCATGCATCTGCAACGCATCTCTCCTTTTGGTGGAACATGTGTGCTTACGGGACAACTTAAGGCAGAGAAAAGTTCAGACAGCTACATCTTTATGAAAGTTATGACAGCTTTACAAAACAAAAAACAGGGATTTCCTCCAAAGACGCATCGAGTGGTAGGATTTTGCAAAAAGGAGTCACTCACGCTGGCTCATCTATAAAATCACAGATCTGCGTGGAGAAGATAATGTCACATTCGTTGTGAAAAAAATGATTCAGACAAGAACATCTCTCCACAGGGCCGGATTTTTCTACTTGCCGCCTGTATTTTGCCGCCCCCTTTTCATTCGTCTCGAAACATCAATAAAACCCATCAAGTGAACGTGCCTGCGGGGGTGGGGTGCATAAGACGCGTTTACTCGTGTTGAACACATTTTTTGCGAAAGCCCTGTCAACACTACTAGCAAAAGTTCACGGAACTTTGCGCGAAAGTCAAGTTTCGTAAACCTATCTCTGATGGACAAGGCCTTCCATTCATAAGAAATGAACGAAAAAATTGAGAAAGAACAAACCTAAAATTTGGTTTAATGATTTTAACTTCTGCCGCCGCGCCGCGCGCGCGACCGCGCCGTCTTTGGCGCAATGCGTGAAGTATTCATGCATTCTTGTAGGCGCTATCCGTTTCACGCTGACCAGAATAACCGCACTGTTTGATGCAATGCGTGAAGTATTCGTGCAGTCTTGAAGGCGCTAATATGTGTTACATGCCGATTGCCGCGCCGAGGGCTTCTCCTTTTCATCTCAAGTCCTCGTCATCATTTCTCCCTATGTCCAAGCCAAATTGCGTGTTTGGTTTTTCTATTAACTCGACTAATTAAAGGTGCTGTCTCTTGTATCACTGAAAGACGAAAAAATTAGAAATTACTATACTCTCAGGAAATGAGAGATTTTGTAGCCTTTTCTCGTTTGTAATTTTTTTTTTCTCAATCCAATTTTTTTTTATACCTACATTCAAAAAAATTGCAAAATTTGCCGCCCCCTAGATTAGCCGCCATGTGCCGCGGCCCATGTGGCTTAGTTCTTAATATATTCGTTTTAGGCATTTAAAATACGTTTAGAAGAAGAAATGTGGAAAAATCAAGAGGACAGGTTCAAATCAAATTTCCGTTTGCCGCCATGGATTCCCGCGCTCGTTTACACACTCACACAAGCACCCAGCGCCAAACCAGGCTTCACTTTTTCCCCGTGATAGATACGAGCACTCCGTCTTTATGTCTTTGGCCCCAAGAGGTACATGACCTGATCAAAGCTAACCTCCAAATTTTCGCGTTGTCCATACTCACGCTATGAAGGTACTCTAGGCCATAGAGTACATAGAGTCGTAATGTAAATGGGAGAGCTGGCGCCATGTTCTGCTCGACAAGTTCCGAGCCCGGTGTGCGCCGAGTTCGGGTCGCTTTTTCGATACATTTTCGATCCAAAATGGCGGTGTGGAATACGTGGTAATTCCTATCTCCTTTGTTGTTGTTGTTGTTGTTGTTGTTGTTGTCATCGGATGGCCGGGTACCCGTGTATCGCAAACAATCGATTATGTATCGAAAAAGTGACTCGACGTCACACAGGAGTCTCGGAATTCGGGACATGGAAAATGCTTAAAAGTGGCGCCAGCTCTCCCACTTACATTACGACTCTATGTACTCTATGCTCTGGGCCAACCTATCCAGCACTGACTTTCTTTCACGTGAGATAATCCAGGAAAACTGGCAACGAAGCCGGGACCATCGACATCGGCGGGGTGAAGGGACCCGGGACCGCGAAGACACGGAAACCCGGCGGTTTCGGAATTCACTCCGGTCGCAGGGTGCGGAGTCTGTGGCGTTTCCTCCTGCAGGTGCCAAAAGCTGTAAAAATAACCGTCTGCCTGCACTATTTTTGCGGGGCAGCGTGACTGCGTTGCGACGGGAAGCCACGCAATTTCGGCGACCCCGCGACACGCTGCGATGCGTCCGCAAGTCGCATTACTCTCACATCCAATTTCAGTCCCATTCGACTTGCATCGCGTAGCGCCATATACAGGGTGCCCTTTTAGTCCGCAGGCCCGCCACAAGGGGGGGGATATACTGGGTCCCTGGTTCCGGGGCCCGGGCCATTGGTGAAAAACCACTACGAATTCACATGTAACCCTTATCTCGTAAGGAAAAATGAAACATTTACCCTAAAAATTTCGCAAAAGGTGAATAAATTTTCAAAAACACGCTGGGACACTGTAATTTTTCTTACTTCTTTAAAGATTTATATCTGTTTTCAAGATTTTTAGTATAAATTGATATTTTTAGTAACTGCGTTTCATTTTCTTCCGTCGTCGGATGCTAAGAGTCTCCAGTCTGGGCATTCTCGACTTCAATGGCTCAACTTCCTTGCCATAGACGTACAAAAGGGGAGTCCAGGGGGGCTTGGACCCCCCTAGTATTGAAAATAGTATCATCTGCCCCCCCCCCCCGAAAAAAATTTCCACATGTTTTGAATGCAACAATCCGAAAGTACTTTGTACTAAAAGTAAAAAAAAAAAATGCTTAATTATTCTGCAGAAACTGATGGAAAATCTCCGTCATGGGAGCTTCAAAAATGCGTCCAAGTAGATTTAAAAATTCAAAAATTTCCCGGGGGAGGCCCCCGGACCCCCTCTGTACTGGGGGCCCGGGCCGTAAAACTGGTACCAGGGCCCGAGATGGGGTGTGGCGGGCCTGTTAGTCCGAGACCATCCCTAATATAGCTTCTAGTAAAGTCCTTTTATACTGAGAGTCAAGACCAGTGTTCGAAACTCACAGGCGTCAACGCGTCAAATGCTCCTAAAAAATCGGCCATGGCGCCAAAAAAATGAAGGCTCTGCGCCAACGCGGCCCCTAAAAATTGCCCCCTAAAAATCTGAATTTTCATAGAAAGTCACATAAAGAAAGATACCCAAATCTATTTGAATTTAAAAAAACTCAGAATTTTCAGCACTACAAGTGAAAACTTTTTCTGTTCTTCATGCACGATTTCATTCTTAGTGCTTTTGTCTTCCCCAAGTTACAGCTACTTACTGGTTCTATTCCAAAAACATCTTGCATCTAACTTTCCACTGAATGCGCCGTAATATAGAGGCAAAAAGTCAATTGGGCCCCTAAAAAATCTTCAATGGCGCCTAAAAATCGGGCTTGATGCGCCACATGGCTCCTAAAACTCAAAGGTGAGTTTCGAACACTATCCGAGACCATTCCTAATATAGCTTCTAGTAGAGTCCCTTTATACTGAGAGTATAGACAATGCGAATCCATTTCTGATTGCAGGGTGTCCGGTGTCCATAATAAAACAGGCTGGCAAAAATCAGTACTTTTACAGCACTTTTTCAGTACATTCCCAAGAAATTCAGTACCGTCTCAACAGAAATATTCAGTGCTTTTTCAGTACCTCCAATTGACGAAATTCGGAAAATTTCAAAAATTTGAATTTCCCGCTCAAATTGCGACAAAAATGACAAAAAAAAAATGAAAAAAAATTCCAGACCTTCTTGCAAAATTTCCGCACTTTTTCAGTACTTCCGGACCGCCCTTGAAAAATCATTACTATTTCCCGACTTTCCGGAAATACCGGACTTGTAGTCACCCTGCAAGTTAGGCAACAACGCAAACTTTCAACTGTCCGCGACTTCCATTTCGGACTCGGCGGTGGATGGATCACCTCAATGCATCCTGGCGACGACCGTAGGGGAGGGGAGAAGGGGGAGGGGGTAAGGGTCGTGGAAAAACGAGCGGCTAGTGCACTTACTCCGGCACTTGCAGTTACTTCAAAAGCACACGCACGGGGAATATTAAACTTCCTCAAAGGGAGGCGACGATTCTCTTACATGCACCGACGCAGTTATTTAATTTGCACTCGCCTTTATGAGTGTGCCACTTTGTATTTATGTTTTACGCCCCGCTCCGAGCCAGACTAGCGGGTTTGATATGCGTGTTCATGAGGTGAGTAATTCATTACGGCAAGGGTATACTACCTAGGGTACCTGTATAGCGAGAGTATGGACAGATCGCTTCATGGAGGTCTTAGGGCCCAAAAGTGCAGCCATCCCTATAATCAACTTCTACAACACAAAATTTCACCGCCAGTCTGCAGATTCTAATTCTAACCAAGATGGCCAAGAATGTACAGAAATGAGCGTTCTTCCGCAAAAATGAGGAAATTTATGCAAAAACTGAGTCAAATACGTGCTTTATTAATACGTTTAATTTATGCTTTTTTTAAATACGTACGACGGTTCGTAACAATAGTATTAGTAAATCGTTCTGGGTAATTGAAATTCATAGGTTGGCTGCATTTCTGGGCCCTAACTTTATTCGCAGAAGCATCGGTGAAGGCCTGATGGATTTTCGGAGTTTCACATCTGTCCATACTCTCGCTATACAGGTACTCTAGTACTACCGCGCTAAGAAGAAACAACGTGCGATCATTTGGATCGCATTTTGCAAAAAGGAACCAACAACATTCCAATGTCGCTCAGAATGGGCAACTTTCTTTTGGAAATAGTTTAGAAATTGCAGTTATTCCTTCTTTTTATTCCTGTTTTTTTCTTTTTCAAGGCAAAAGTCCTGCCCTCCCTTGTCAATCGATCCACAGTGCAGCCGTGTTAAGGAAAAATGCCGTAGGCACCTTCAGGCGTTGCCAAATTTCCATTTCTTAAACGCGAATTTCCTGGTAAGCTTATGAAGATTTTCCTTCCAATTTTTCAGATAATTTTCTTCGCAATTCTACATAAAGCTCCTGAAAATTTCAAGAAAAATGTTTTATAACTCTAATCAAAAATAAACATTTTATCGGAGGAAATTTGGCAACTCTTGAATGTTCATACGGCGTTCTTCCTTAGCCCGGCAGAGTGCGCTCCAGACGTTGTCTGTCTCGTCCTCGTCGCAACAGGCAACCGAGAGCTGACGAAACTTCTCATTTCAAACACCACCGTCGCATCTGGGGACGCGCGGACGTGACCGAATTAAATGATTTAAGCCGAGGCTCTCGAAGGGGCCCGACGCTTTCGACCGATCGATACTTTTCGACGTGAACATACGGCCGGATCGAATCTCGATTGGAATCGAGCTTCGTCATAAGGCACCGCTAAAAGTATCGATCCAATTCTGGGACGGGATGAAATCGCCCAGAGATTGAAATCCGCGCGAAGGTATTAACGCCTTTTCGTGTAACTTTTTCTTTCGAGCGAAATGAGTCACGTCGCTACCTGACGTTCCCTCGGAGAAAATAAAAAGAGGGGAGAAGTTGAGTCGAGGAGGATCGTTAAAACACAGACCCGTGGGCAAAGAGTAAAGTATGATCGATTCCTGCAGAACAGATATTTTTTGTGATCCGCTGTTCATGGTGAATTTAATCATTATTTTGAACGCATTTTTATAAATCTAGTTATAGCACCTATACAGGGAAAGTAAGGGCATGTCGGTATTTTGAGGTTAGGTGATGGAGCCGAAAGTTCGTGCCCAAAAGACAGCCAGTCTATGAATGAATGCAAATAATCCGGAGTAATTTACAGGGTGCCCACAGAATTTAGAGGATGAAATTCCAGGATATTTCCCTGATTCCCCCAACACATTTTTGTGAAAATCGCTGAGAATTGAATACGCCAGATGGTTAACAAGACACTATTGAAAAAGTTTTTAGACAAAATGTGTTGCTTAAAACTTGGAACCATTCTAGACGGCGAATAAAGGCTACCCAACAATTGACATTTTTATCATTTCCCTTGATTTTATAGAATTACCTGACATTTCCCCGGTTTTCCCTGACTGTGGTCACCCTGATTAATTATCACAATTGCTACGGTCCGTTGTTCGTAAGATTCATGCATGTTTTAAAGCATTCTGGTACATATTTCTTCAACAAAATTTCACTTAGAACGCGATGACTGCGACAAAAATTACTGATTTTAACTCCTAACTAAGATGTTTAATGTTTCTTGACACGTAAATTCAAACCTCCCGCTCATGAAAGCACACTAATCTACGTGAGTCAAATCACATACTAAACTTTATCATGACAATTTCTGCGGTATAAAAATCTGGAAACCTCAATCTTGACGCTTTGGCTCAGCTATAGCAAATTGTTTACACATTGTGCAATAAAGGGTGGGAAATGAACAGTGCTTGACTGAAAAGCCTGCTGAAACCGTTGCAGCGCGCGATTTGACTCACGTAGAGAATTGCGTTTCTTGTAACTGGGCAATTAGAAATTCCCGTAACCAAAGTAAAATAATATTAATATCTTAGTTAGGAGTTTATTTCACTATTTTTGATACAAAAATAGTGTTCTACGTGTAATTTTGGCTGAGAAACATGTATCAGAATGCTTAAATTCGTGCCTTGTCTGGTGGTCCATTATTGAATTGGCTGCGATTTAAGAAAATTGATCGTTTTATCTAGGAGAATTGGAAGGGAGGGCAGTTCTGCACAATGTATTTTATTCTGTTTGAAAGTGGTTTTTTTACTCCTTCAGCCTCGTTCAATATCGAAATCTTCCCGAGCGCAGAAACGGTCCTAAAACGCCTCTGGACTGCTCGCTTCAAGAGGGTTGAAAAATTAATTCCCGCCAACGAAGAGTGCGAATAAAAGTTACCACGCGGATATTAAACCAACGCGATTACATTTCAACCCCTAATTTAACAAAAGACTTCAGCATTCAAAACTCGTGGACTCTGGGCGTTGCAGGCGGTAAAAAACTCCACGGCTAAAAAATGTTCGGCACTTGGGGTCTTTCAAAAATTAACGGTCTGATTCTGCGAGGCGTCGAGCCCTGTAGCATCACGTCGTTTTACGGCGCGGGTCGAAAAACGCTTCCCGGATTCCGAAGAGCGAGGAATTCTCGAACCTCATTACTCCTGCCGAGCTAGGAAAAAACAATGTATGACCCTTCGAATGTTGCCCGATTTCTCAATCAAATACAGTTTTTTTAATTGTCACCATGATTGACTTAAATCGAATTATCAGATAAACCCCTGCTGTAACTAGGGTTGAAGAATGAACAAGGGCTGAGACTGGGGTAGATGCTGCTAAGGCTTCTGTTAATCAGGATGAAAAGGGAATTTAGGCTCTTTTAGAAAATATAATAACTGGAGACACAAATAAAAAAAAGGGAAAAAAAGTTATAAATATTTTGCCGTAGAATTTGCAAGAATGCCGGATTAAATCACAGGTAAAATTCTCTACAAAATCTCGACAAAAGTAATCACAAAGTCTCCAAAAAATTCCTATTTCACCGAGAGAAGTTTGGCGATATTCAGTTGATCCTGCGGGAAGTTTTCTTAGCACTTTACCAGAGAGCGCCAAAACTTCACGCAATTTTATAGCAGCTCAGACAATTAATAGTTGTTCACATGAAATATTCGGCAACATCGAAACTTTCATACGCAGTTTTTCCTCCACTTAGCAGACTCTGTCGTTCCCCGGACGGAAAAGCGTAACTAAATTTCAACTTGGCCAAATTTCCACTTGCAAATAGTCTTTCGTAAAAAAACTATTCGGCCTTTCAAACTGAAAATGTTGCTGAGTTTTTTTCGCTTTTCTCAGGCAAAAATCTTCAAAAATTTTTGCGGACATGGCACACAGTCATATTCTAGTAAATAATGGAGATGTTGCATGTGTGAGGAATTTGCGATTTGGCTGTTGATTCTTAAGTAAAAGTTCTTGAGAAACACGATGGTGCCACTGGCTTTCTCTCAAATCAACTCCCAAGCTCAAAAAAAGCTCTCAAGTTGAGGCGAAAATGGAGGGGATATCCCACGCTATTCTGAGAGTCCACCCCTACATCAGAAAAACTCTCCATGCAAAGATAGGGAGCAAATACATTGACAGGGCTGCCACTTTATTTGGGGACTCCAAAACTGAAAACACGGCAACCCTGCTAATGTATTTGCTCCCTATCTTTGCATGGAGAGTTTGTCTTGATGTAGACATGGACTCTCAGGGTAGGGTGGGATATCTCCTCCATTTTGGCCTCAACTTGAGAGCTTTTTTTGAGCTTGGGAGTTGATGTCAGAAAAAACCAGTAGAACCATCGTGTTTCTCGCGAACTTTTACACAATAATCAACGGGCAAATCGCAAATTCTTCACACATGCAATATCTCCATTAACTTATTTGGGACAATATTGCAATCTTGGAATGAAAGTTACGTTCTTTCGACTGAGAAACGACAACTTGACACGCGGCGAGATTCCTTTCGAGAAAGCCATGCTGGGGAAGAACCACACAACTGTTGGGATAATCCCACGTGGATCCGTGTTTTTTAACTCTACTAGCACGGCGTGAAGGGGCGAGGATCGTGCTTCTCAAAATCAGAGACGCGCTTTTTTCGCTCTCTACTCCTCGTTTTAATTTTTCATGTCATTAATCCTCTCAACAACGCAGTGTCCGCGCCCCCTGCCCCTCCGTGCCCCCCTCCCCGTCAAGGGTTGAAATTAGTAAAATACCCCCTCGCTTTCTTTCCGAACCTCGCGCGGACAAACAACCCTCTCGCTTCCTTTAATTCCTTCCAGCGTGAGTTTGATGGTCACGAACTTATTTGAACGGGAAAACATGCTAACGGCTTTGGCGCCACCGCACCGTCTGTGGACCCATTCTCAGAATGGATCACTAGACAAAATACGAATTTAAGCATTCTGATACATGTTTCATGACTAAAATATCAAACTTCAAACTGCTCGGAAATGGTGAACACCTGGGTGGATTTGAAACCAAGAAAATATGACTGCTCAACGACTTGAGCGCGCACCATGCTGTACGCGCAATGCATGAAGTATCCTGCGGTCTTGTAAGGCGCTGCTATGCGTCCGGCGCTTTGTGAGCTAGCACCATGCCTGCCGCACTGTGTTTGACGCGATTGTGATTTTGAAAATTTTGTACAGTTTGTTGGAATTATTGTCATTTCAAATGATAAAACATAACATAAAACCCAACTAATTTTCTTCTCTTCATTTACATGTTTTTACAAATAATTTTAAATAGAAGCATGCAAGTGAAGCATGCACTCGACTTGTACGTGAAGGCTCCCGCGGTGCTCAACGATGTAAGGGCGTGATCATTTGGACTACATTTTGCTTTTCGGAACTACAATTTTTGGCTCATCTGTAAAAATACTTGTGTGTAAACTAACGGTGCATACGTTGTTCCTATACGAAGCAAGAAATATTGGTTTCCTAATCTAAATTTTTGATCAACTTCTGCGGCAGAATTTCGCTTTTCACTTACTTCCAGCACAAAATACTTTTACATTGTTGCATTCAACAACTCCGAATATTTTTCATTTATTTTACTGTTATAATTTCGGTCGCAGTCATGTTTTCAACTTTTATTATTTTCACGCCATTCCGGCGCTTTTGAACTTCCAACGAGTCTCTGTTCTTTTTAAAAGCGTGATGTGCAGAATCTCAGCTCCAAAAGTACGCAATATCTCACCACGCAATAATCTACTCGCCTGAACTTTTATAATATTAAAAAAAAAAAACATAAGGTGTAGTGACCAATTCTGGTTTGATTTGACATTTTTTTTACTTTTTAGCTGACATTTTTTGTAAGAAGCTCTTCGAGGCTCTCAGTTCTGTCATAAGTAACATGACTCTGTGTTTTTTGTGAACTTAGATACCTTAGCCTATAAACGGTCATGTATCGTGGCTGTTATAACGTGAGGTCGTAACTGCCCTTAAAGTTGAGCCAAAGGCGAGGTGTAAATGGATACTTCTCCATTTGAGACTATGGTAAAGAACTGATTCGACCGTATTCGATACATAAAACAGGTGAGATTGTACCGATATCGATTGGTTCAACACGTAAAAATTGCTTCAAAGGTCAATTGAGAATTCTGAGGGAACGAGTATTTTGTGATGGATTTTTTTTTCTTTTTAGTACCAAATGCCAATGAAAAGTAAAACTGTTAGGAATTTTCTCATTTTCAGCTTTTCCAACTTGAATCCTAAAATATTTGTTTGAGGTTATGTTCTGTTATTTTGAACCAAACGAAACATCGAACCACTATCAAATACGATCCATTGAGGTGCAAACACACTGTTTATCGATCTTTTTCCATACGCTTTGAGGACAGACCAATCGATGTATTGCAAAGCACGCCTCGCCACTGGGTTAAGCCCTTCTGTCGAAATACCCCATTAAACTTCAGTTGCCTTCGCAAGCCTGGTACGGAGCCGATGTTCTGCGAGCGCGCGACCAGTGGACTCCCCGCTTATTTGAAAAGTGGCGGGTGAATTTGTATATTTTGCCGCGCGCGCCACTAGTATTGGCGGGAATGTTGCATGATACGCGGGAAATTCAAAATAAGCGCGCGAATTTCGAAATGACGCTCGGCCGCCAAAGGAGCGCATACTGAGAGCATGTAAGTGTCTGTTGATTTGCTCGGTTGCACCTTTATCTACTGATCGTATTCGATACATCATACAGGTGAGATTGTATCAATATCGATTGGTTCAACATGTAAACATAGCCGCAAAATTCAATTTAGAAATCTGAGGGAAAAGGTCTTCGGTGATAGTTTTTTTTCATTCTTTTGAGTACCAAATGCCAATAAAAAGTGTAATGTTAAACATTTCCTCATTTTTAGCTTTTTCGACTGAAATTCTTAAATATTTGTTTGAGGTTATATTCAATCGTTTTGAACCAAACGATACATCGACCTATCTATACTATAAGCTCCAAGACCTCCTAATTTTGCGAAACTGGTGACGCTTAGTTCCAGCGTTCTACCGGGCCGATTTTCATGATTTTTGCGGCTATTGACGGGCAATTGTCTCTAGATAAGCCAACTCTTTTCAGATTTTGAAAATATGGCCCAGGTTTTTTTATATTACGTGGTAAAGTTCCGAATTCTCCCATATAAACAATGTAAATTTATGTGTTTTGTCATAGTTCGTTTGAGCATTCTACTGGGCCGATTTCCATGATTTTTGCGTAAATCGACAGGTAATAGGCTCTAGATGAGCCCGCTCTAATCAGATTTTGGAAATAGGACCCAGGTTTTTTTAAAATCACGTTATTAAAGTGAGTGAATTTACAGAGTGCTCCGGGACTGCTACCGCTATGCGCGGGAGGATGCGCAGTGGTCGAGGAGGTTGCGCAGTAGGTGTGTAGCCTGCGCATCAGCTCTACACTTATCTACACAAGATTTCCGCCGATTACCTCAAGACGAGCGGTGGCCGAGTCGTCTACGACGTCGGAAGTGTCCACATTGATCAAGGTGTGGGTTCGATCCCCGCCTCCAGAGATACTTAATAATTATCCGATTTAAACAGATCGTTGTTTTACTGTAATATTTCATCAAGCAGTCATTCCAAAACGCGTCCTTTTGACTTCAAAAATTTTTTTTTTCTTTATTCATCAAAACCAAAAATTATTTCATTCTATTAAGTATACCTCATATCGAATTTTTTTAGGGGAAAAATAAAACTAATACTAATAGGAGGGTAAGAATAGGGCCGCGAAGCGGCCCATTGATGGCGCGGAGCGCCTTCGGGGGGTTGGGCCGCGTAGCGGCCAGGGGGCGTAGCCCCCTAGTTATCGAATATGGTCCATTGAGGTGCGAACACCCTGTTTATCGATCTTTCTCCATACGCTTAAGGGGCAGACCAATCGATGTATTGCAAAGCACGCCACGCCACTGAGTTCAGCCCTTCTGTCGATACACCCCATTAAGCTTCAGGTCTCGTGAAAAAACAGCGTTTACGTCGGCAGTGCGACGATAATATTACATGGCTCTTTTGAGAATGGGTCGTATCCGCTCTCACACGATGAAATATTCAAAGGCTTTTTTAGTGCATTTATCTTCCAAAACATCTGGAGTAATAATTTTACAACTTTTGCACTTACAGCAATTTTGCACATACTACGCTGTGTTACGCAGAAGAGCTGTGTTGTTGGCCTAGGCCATTAATCTGCCCCAGACTGCATGGAGCGACGCAGAAGCTCATAAAACCAAACTCGGAAAAATCTTCACGCTCCAAAACTGGGCAGGGCTCCGAGATTGCGCAGTGACAACTTTCCGCAAGTTGGCGAAACTGGCGTTGGTCCATTTGAATAGATCGTATAGACCGTATTCGATAGTGGTTCAATGTATCGTTTGGTTCAAAACAATAGAGCATGACCTCAAACTAATCTGTTAGGATTTAAGTTGGAAAAGCTGAAAATGAGAAAATTCCTAACAATTTCACTTTACATTGGCATTTGGTACTCAAGAGAATAAAACATCTGTTACAAAAGACCCGCTCCCTCCGATTTCTAAATTGACTTTTGAGGCTATGTTTTTGTTTTGAACCGATCGATATCGATACAATCTCACCTGTTTGATGTATCGAATACGATCTATTCGATACATCAAACGGGTGAGATTGTATCGATATCGATTGGCTCAAAACATAAACATAGCCTCGAAAGTCAATTGAGTGATCTGACGGAAGGGGTTTTTTGTGATAGATTTTTGATTCGTATGAGTACTAATTGGCCGAAAGTAGTGAAATTGTAACGAAATTTCTCATTTTCAGCTTTTCTGACTAATATCTTAAAATTTTGGTGTGGGGTTATGTTCTACTGTTTTGAACCAAACGATACATCGAACCACTATCTTGACTTCCTCCCAAAATAAGGGAATTTGGCAACACTCAAATGTTGATACGGCGTTCTTCCTTAGCACGGCAGTTTATTGCGAAAATAAAGCACCTGTATAGCTAGTCAGAGGAACGCTACAGATTACAAGAATGGCTTGCGAGCGAAAAAGGATGGATTTTCCTTCGATTTTGGATGATACCAGACGCATCACAGCGAAAGCCGAAGGGTCGCGCTGTGCGCTGTGGCGTTTAAATGATGTTTCTTTTTTTCGAAATCCTACGATTTAATTAATTTGCCGCAGTGATTCGCGATCTACTGCCTCGACTCCTCGAGATTTCCTCACTCCTGAAATATTTCTCCACCCCGCAAAAAAAAAAAAAAAAAATTAAAAGTTCACGCGAAGCGAGAAATACTAGAAAACACCGTTGTTTTATTTTTCACTTACTTTTCCCTGAAAAAAAGAACTCGCCGAAATTTTTAATCTCTCGCACGGATTTCCTACTGCCACGCGCAAGTTTATCCTGAACTCCTCCTGAATCCACATCATGTGACTAAGACCTTTGTGCGAAAATAATCTGAGCAGTTTCGACACGAGTTTCAAAGAGAACGTATTAAAATGCGGCTGAGGGTTCAGAGCAGTAGCGAGACGTGAGATCGACTATCGATACTTCCCTATTTGGAGCTATGGCAAAGAATCGATTATTAAGGTGTTCGTTGCGAAAACCCTGTTTATCGATCCTTTTCCATAGTTTTAAATGGCAGACCAATCGATATATCGCAAAGCACGCCACGCCACTGGTTCAGAGGGGTCCAAGAAAAGGTTGCGATGATTAATTACCATCCCTATTCATGGCTTCTCTCCGCGCCGAAGATTTGTCGCTCCTCTAACAAAAGGGCGTATCTCCATTTCCTTACAAGCCCCGGAAACCATACAGTTATACGGAGAGCAGGGCTAACGTGGAAAGCGAGATACGTTCTTACGTCAGAGGAGTGACGGATTGTTCAAGATCTTGACACTGCGTGTTGGGGTTTTTCTTGGTGCTTGCGAGCAGAACAGTGGCGTGGCGTGCTTTGCGATAAATCGATTGCTATACCATTTAAACCTATGGGAAAAGATCGATAAACAGGATGTTCGCAGCGAACACCTTAATAATCGATTCTTTACCATAGGTTGAAATGGCAGAACAATCGATACATCGCAATTAACGCCACGCCACTGGAGCAGAGGCGAGGCGTGAGCGATCGATTATCGATATTTCCCCATTTGAAGCTATGGTAAAGAATCGATTACTGAGGTGTTTGTTGCGAACACTCTGTTTATCGATCCTTTTCTACAGGTTCAAGTGGCAGATCAATCGATATATCGCAAAGCACGGCTTTCGAGTGCTCATTTGCTGATGCGCTAGGCTTACACCAAGGGGTTAATGACTGTTTTTAGGGCCACAATCGGAAATTTCTAGAAAATGACAGAACGTCTCTTTCAAGTGACATATATACTGTTAGAGACAAGATTTTCTGTTGACTCAACGAGAATAATTCCATCCGGGAGTCATTAATTGGAATTTGTATTGATTCAACAGAAAATTTTTCTCGTGTCACTGAGGAAGTAAATACAAGGCATAAGAATGATTCTACTTCGCGATTCTATGAAGGGTCTGAAGATAAAAAAAAAAAAAAAAAAAAATTGGCAGATTTTTCCACTTTGTCGTAGACGAAAAAATCAGATGACTTGAAGTTCCGAGACTCTCAGGTAAATCCGAGGTGATTTTTTACAAAATTCGATGATATTAAAAAAACGTTGAAATTTCACCCAAAAAACACGAACGAAGTTTCACCGGGAAAAAATTACCCTTTGCCATAAAGCGGCAGAATCCTTTTGCGTCAAAAATAATCAAGAAAATTTCTACAAGAAAAAAAGAACTAACACTTTTCTCCCTGTCGATAGAGGCATTTTTTATGCTAGATTCAAGAGAAAATGTCTATTTGGCAGTATTCAAGAACCTTTCTGCTTCTATCGGGCCATTTTTACAAAAAAAAAAAAAAAAGCAAAACTCATATCCTTATTGAAAAAGACACTTTTTTATTCTTGATTCAAGAAAAAATGTCTAATTGGTAGTATTCAAGAACATCTCTGCTTCTATCGGGTCACTTTTACAAAAAAAAAAAACAAAAAAAAAACACTCTTCTTATTGATAAAGGCATTTTTTTTATGCTTGATTCAAGAAAAATGTCTTATTGGCAGTATTCAAGAACATCCCTGCTTCTATTAGGTCACTTTTTTCAGTGTCCTAATATTCAAAGATTTTTCAAGGCATCGCAGTTCCTAACAAAAGAAACGGCAAAAAGCCGCGAATAAATTAGAAGAGAATAAAAAATCAAATGAAAGGCGCATTTCATAAAGCCTCCTCCTGGAGAAATACTGTGACTAAAAGTGCTGTTCTCACGGTAAAGGACGCGAGGAAGTGACAGAGATACTTAAAAATAAACAATTCATGATGACAGCGAGGCCGCCAAATCCACGCCAAAAAAACCCTTCTCCCTTGCGAAGACATCTAAACTCTCTTAAGTCTGGCAACTACGCGTGTCAGGAAAGCAATTAAAAGTTCGCGACGGAGGGCACGAAATCCGAAACGCTCGGACCCCGCTCCTTTGAGCCTCCCGCTGGCAAAACCACGTAACCGCACCATAGCGTGAGCCCTGAAAAGCGTGCACTTGAACGGACGACAGGGATCAACCCCTACGTACGGTTACGTCTTTTTGCAAGTGGAGCGACTATTTTTCTTTCGAAAATAATAATTTTCCGACGGTGTCTGGTCGGGCCTCTCTCGGATGCGATGAGAATAGACGGGGATTGATTTTCTCCGGATTGTTCGCTTCGCAAAAGATCGTAAGTCGATTTTGTGCGAGGCGTGGATGTGGATGCGCAACGGGGCTTATGTCGAATTGCAGTTAAGCTGTTTCGTCGATGATGGAGGGGAACCCGCGGGAGAGGGCTTACGGGAAGTGCGCTTGATGCGAGATTGCCAGATTTTGCGATAAGAGGTACCACACTGGAGAAAATCATTGTCCACAATGGATCTAGAGTCCAGACTCTTGAAAACATTGACAAGAAAAGAACTCTTGATTCAATCAGATTTAAGCTCAAATCAAAAGGAAATCCGCTCTAATTAAGAGGCTTGGTTCTTGATTTAAGCAAAAATCCGATTGAATCAAGAGTATGAAGAAATTAAGGTTATGATATTAATAAGATATGATTTAATTCCGAAATAGAATTTATTCAGTTTTACAGCACTGAGACGAACACGGCGTTAAGCTACAGAGAAGGATCTGGACTGACTAAAGACAAAGGCAAGATGAGGGGTTGGTCATCTGGTCCGCGCAGTCGCAGCTGCGTGGGAAGCGCATAGCCCCAAAAGTCGTAAAAAATCTCAAGGGCACAAGTGCAGGAGGGATGGTCCCTTTGCTGCGTTGTCAGATTAATTATTGCATATCTCCAACACGCCCCCTCAAGAATTAATCTGATTCTTGCTTGATTTGACTATGTTGCTCTGTTGAACTGCGATGCCGTGCTGCAATCGTCCTCAAGTGCCAACTCTGGGGTGATGCTTACGATCCACCATTCGGTGCTGCATGGATGAAGGGAAACCCAGGAAAACCTCCACCAGATCGTGTACTTGCTGTTACTATGAGTTCTACTCCAAGTCCAAAAACTCGACTGATTGAACTCCTAGACTGGTAACAGCTGGATCATCATATCGGCCAGTAAATTTCCTGTAAACACATATACGGAATCAATGACCTTATTTTGACGTGCTCTCACCACGTATAATGTGGGTTCATATTTTGATATCATGTGGCAAACTAGATTCTTAAATTTATGTATGCAATCCTCGTAAGATGCAATGGGCTTCGTCGCACTCGCTTTGGTATTGACAAAAATCACTTTTGACCAGAGAGAATCTATAACTGCTTTACCTGCATTTATTCTGCCTCCACCAAAGAAGCCGTCACAGATTTCAGATTCTCTGTGTTCCAACATATGATGCAGTTTTAAATAATAATGCAGATGAATTTCTCTTTCTCTCACTTTCAATTCGAAAAGTCTTTTTGTCATTCTCAATATTTGCCCAATTTGAATCTTCGATGCCAATCAAAAATATCTTCTCTTTTACCTCAACGTATCTCAAAAATCATTTTTCTTACGAAATGTCTTTCCATTTTTATCATCTTTGATTTTTGGTATCAAATAAGTCTACTCTTGACTAGATATCTCGATTTACTAAAATACATTTTCTAGAGCTCTTTCGTTACCTCTAGTCTCTCTTTCATTCTTATTGCCTTTCATAAAGTATTTTTCGCCCTTACTTGCATTTACTTAATTTATTTACTTAAGTTCTCTAATCAGGCCTTTTATTCCAGTTTGAATTTTAAACGCACACCCAACTTAGGTACTTATTCACCGAATATTCGCATTCTCATACACTGGCTAATCATCAACTTCTTTTTCACTCGCTACGTATAGTTAAGCTTATCATACCATTTCGTTGCTTACTTTTCCTTGTTTGAGCTTAATTATTTAATAATAATTTGTCTCATTTCTCATACCAAAAAGTTTACCTTTAATTTAAATCAGACGATCTATCGCATGAGAGTCTTATTTACTGAAGTACTTCAAAGTTATTCTCGTACCAGACACAATTTTCAAAATAATTGTTGCATCTTTCAAAGGGAAAAATTTGACTGCAATTGTTTCAGATCAGTTTCTTACACTTTGCTTCAAACCTTTGAAGTGTATTTTTCAATTAACACATGTAATCTCCGATTTTTTTCAAATCGAACTCTGTCAGAGATTCTCATTCTTCACTTCTCAATTTCTCTTCTTCAAATACTAATTTTTCTCCTCTCAATTTCGCTCCTTCAAATATAATCTCTCCTCTCGAAATTGAAGTCTCTCCTCTCAAATTCTAGTAACTTTCTCAAAATTTTGAATTTATCTTCTCAAATTGTTAGTTTCTACTTTCAAATAGTAGCCAATCAACGCAATTTTTGCATTCAAAATAATTCGATTGTAAACTAATCTGTGTAAAATATGAAGTCTCTCTCTCTTACTCTTAATTAGCTGCAAACGCTAAAATGAATTTAGAGAGGCAAAAAAAACTGGTAATCGAGAGGGTAGGTTTCATCTTTGTCCTTTGAGACTAAAAACTCGTACTATTCATCTCATTTCAAATATTTTTGCAAAATTCCTTTATTCGCCAATGTTAAAAACATAAATTAATTTCACTCGACAATACTTCTGTCGTTATGCCTTGGCATGTATCAAAGTACAAAAGTTATAGTTTATAAATGAATTGAGCCTGTTAAATTGTTGTTTCCTCGGTTTTCTTTCTACTTTCGTCGAAACTTTTCGTAAATATTGCAAGTTCAAAATTTGGGCTTCACAAAGATAAATATTAAAATTTACCTCGTCAGTTTTATCCTCATTTCCATTTGCACTTTCCTGTTGCCTGATCCAATCTCTCACGTTTCACTTCAATCTTATTTCAGTATTTTCATTTCAATTTCATCATATACTGTTTGCTTTAAGTACTGTGTATATGATATTATTAATTACAGTTTTCTAAAGTTAAGCTTATCATAGAATTGCTCTCTATTTCATTTAAGCTTATCACAGAATTTCATACTGTTTTGCCTGAGCTCAGCTTTACTCACGTCTCGCACAGAGTTTGTCTCCGTTTTATTCACTTTGCACCATTCATTTGCTTTTGAGTCACACCTGACCTTTAATTTTAACTCCTCCCCAGAATTTATTTTTTCTGGTTTTTTATCCTCAGAATTTACCTTTTCTGAGTCTTCAGAGTTAATTTCATTTTTATCAAGTTTGGAGATTCCTGATTTTGACACCAATTTAGTCGTATCAGTTTCCACTTGATTTTTTATCGGTCACTCGAAATGCACCACGCATCTCGATGTTATGTAATTTTGTCTTACCGACTATTACATTTCGACTCTTGCAAATTTTCATCTTCCACTTCCCACGCTTTATGCCTGCTCAAAAATCAAACAGACCAGAATGGCTTTCCAGGATTTTCATCTCCTGGTTTCATCTCAGATTCTTACAGAAGAGCTAAAAACGCATAGGAAATCCATCCTTGGTTTATTTAAAGTGCCATTACTCATTTGAAGTTTTAATTTATTCTAAGGCTTTTGTTGTTAGGGTACTTATGATTTGGTGCGTTTCCGTTGAAACAGCTTTACCCCTAAAATGCCTCGTATAATTCTACTTCAATGAACATTGCACAAGCTCTTTCACCATTCGTTAGGTGATGCCATTTTTCTGCGGGGTTCGTGAAATTTCGGTGACTTATGACGTGATACCTTGCTCGACACAAAACTGTTTAAATTGTTCGAAATTTTTTATTTCTATCATTGTCACAGTATAAATGAAAAATTTCTAAATCAAAAAGTGCTGAGATTCTCGCAGTATAATTTTTCGAACATAAGACAAATACTTCTCATTTATGTTCTATCTTTAAAAGTCACACCATTGTGTGCATACTAATCATGTATGAAAAGAACGAAATCGTTTTGATTTCTTACGTGGATCAGCAATATTAGAGTGCATTCTTAATGGAGGTTTATACTGACGTAACTTTCATCTTTAAATTTTCTAGAAATGGCAATTTTTACTATTGATACTACTCGCATAAATTATCGTTTGATACAACACCTTTTAAGACCAATATACTCACATATTCTATGAACTTTCAACTCAGTAAACTTTGTTCACTCATTTCTTTGTATGGCTTAAACTTTCAAACCATATTTCATATTCATCTCATCGATTTTAACTGTCAACTCAAGTTAGGAATATTTACCAATCATTTCTTATCGATCAGTAGCGTGGCGTACTTTGCGATGTATCGACTGATCTGCCATTTAAAGGTACTGAAAAAGATCGACAGACGGGGTGTTCGCAACGAACAATTTAATAATCGATTCTTTACCATAGTCTCAAATGAGGGAACTTCGACAATCGATCATTCACGCCTCGCCACTGTTATCGATATATTAAGTTCTGAAAAAGCTTACCACAAAAGGTAACGGTACTTCCCTTTTAACGTTGACTCCTGATGAGTGGGTTCTTCATGACCAGCTTTCCAAATTTCGGTATTGATAACAGGTCATAGGGTACATCATAGCAGAACCAAACGTCTTCCACAATTCCATTGAAACCAGACTCCATGAAACATGTTCATCCAGTACTTTGTGTCTTCTCAATTTTTGTGGGCATTGCGATAGGAATGCGTGTTATCCTTCACCAAGTATATTTGTGTCCGCTCACTGTGATCAGCAAACTCAAAGAAAGTTTTGCACAACTAATTTTCTGGTGCTGATTTATCTGGACGCTCCTCAATCCGAGCAGAAGTTGAGCTTTTTCACTATCTTCTAATCAGAGATAGGTATCATTCAAACTACGAACCATGAATGCGGTTTAAGTAGCTCTTGGCGCAAATAAGCATGATTCAGCGCAAACAATCATAACCGTTATTTTTATGTTCAACTTTGTTTCAATATTAAATTATCGACTACACACAAAATATCAGGTTCGAATGTCACAGCGCGCAATAGAATTTTCACACACTGTATTTTCCGTCGACTGAAAATAAAAAGTCTTCGCGCGTATTCCGTGCAGAATCCATTTACGTACACTCACGCGTTTTCATCACACACGTTTATGTCCATTTTCGTACACTTACGCGTTTTCATCACACACGTTTAATTTTCACAAGTTTAAATGAACACTTTGCTTGTTTTCCGTATACGCGGTCACGATCGCGGATATTTGCGCGTATCACGTAAGCTGCGGCCCATAACCTGAAGAAATTAAGGTTATGATATTAATAAGATATGATTTAATTCCGAAATAGAATTTATTCAGTTTTACAGCACTGAGACGAACACGGCGTTAAGCTACAGAGAAGGATCTGGACTGACTAAAGACAAAGGCAAGATGAGGGGTTGGTCATCTGGTCCGCGCAGTCGCAGCTGCGTGGGAAGCGCATAGCCCCAAAAGTCGTAAAAAATCTCAAGGGCACAAGTGCAGGAGGGATGGTCCCTTTGCTGCGTTGTCAGATTAATTATTGCATATCTCCAACAGAGTATTCTTTCTTGTCCATGTTTTTAAGAGTCTGGACTCTAGATCCAATGAGTTTTTTTTTCCAGTGTATCAGAAATGTTGATGAGAAAACAATTGTCAAAATGCTTAAAGTTGCATCTTGTCTTTAGTGGTCCATCGAGGGGGTGTGGTACGCTGGACAAAAATACCACCAGCACCCAAATAGTCTGATCAGTGAGGTACCAGAGTGTCTACTGAGACAGGCTGGCCAAAAATAAGGATTTTTCAGTACAGTCCCAAGAAATTAAGTGTCTCCTCCAACGAAAAATTCAGTACCTATCCAGTACCTCCGTTTGACAAAATTCGACAAATTTTGAAAATTTGAAATTCTCGCTCGAGTTGCGACAAAAATGGCGTAGCCAAACAAATCCATTGGGGGTTTGAAGATTAACTGACTGCACAATCGCGATTTTGCAGGCAAATACTACTCTAAGAATCAACGCATACGGGATTGCATACTTTTTAGGCTTTATCAAAAAAAACACGCGTAGTATGAAGGAAAAAATTCCGGGCCTTCTTGCGGAATTGCAGCACTTTTTCAGTACTTCCGGACAGCCCTTAAAAAAAACCTGTACTATTCCCGGACTTTCCGAAACTCCGCACTTGGAGACACCCTTCTCACAATCGGTTCTCTTTTTACATGATGGGACTCTTCATTCTTCAAGGGATATTCATAAATTGTGTGATTATTACCATGTTTATACGGTGGACAAATATGATTAATTGAGAGATTGCATTTTTCACCTATTAGTTAAATAGAAGAAAAATTATACATACATTGCCAGTGATGTACAGTGATGTGAGACCATCACTGGCAATAAATGAGGACTTATCTGTAACAATAGCGGATGTGAAAAATTACCTTTTCGAAACACGCTTAAAAAACTGTTTTGTTCACACAAAAATTTGTTATGTTTGGCTCTGGCATAATGTACAGATCCTGAAGATCACATCTCAAGTATTTTCTCAAAATTTACTTGATGCCAAAATAGTTTTCTTAATGTGTTTCGGAAAGGTAATTTTTCACATCCACTATTGTTACAGTTAAGTCCTCATATATGATTTTTCCTCTACTTAAATATGACTGGGACTTTCAAGCGGACATTATCGAAACGGACATTTTTCACTGGACAGTAAAACCAGGGCATTTCTGTATCCATTTGCATTGAGCTCTATGGAATGATGCTGGTTTATCAAAGAAATTTGACAACTACCTGCATATCATGGAAAGCACAATTAAGTCTGGAATGCTCCAGTTGCGCTGGTTGGAAAAGCGCACTTCTAGTTGTTCGCCCGGGGAGAGCAACTCTCAGAAATACTAACTTTCGGTATGAAAAAATAATAGAACGCCCTTGTTACGAGAACTATGTAGCTGCAGCGAGAATGGACGGGTGAAGTGGGTCAGTTGAATAGTTCACTTCAGAAACGATCCACCTTTGAAAATGAATTTAACGGAAACTGTAAAACAGCGTAGAACAATCAAGAGGCGGGGGAAATAAACCGTTTTATTTTAGGTCATGCAGAAGTGGATTTTTTTTAAACTGCAGAATGATCTCCGCGACAAAGTATGAATTAAAACATTAATCGGGTTGATTTATCTTCAGAATTTCACGAGAAAAACGAATACTACGACGGAAATTCTGGGGGAAAAACTTCTGCGTAAGATAAATTAGTGTTTAGACCCAGCATTGCACTGATACAAATATTTGTGTTCTTTGGTTACTTTTGGTTAATGGACGAAGAAAAACACAAACCAACACAATATTTGTGTTGATTTTGGTACCGTTTCCGGTGAATGGAGATGTTGCATATGTGTGAGGAATTTGCGATTTGACTGTTGATTCTTTGGTAAAAGTTCGTAAGAAACACGATGGTGTCACTGGTTTTCTCTGAAATCGACTCCAAAGCTCAAAAAAAGCTCTCAAGTTGAGGCCAAAATGGAGGGGATATCCCACGCTATCCTGAGAGTCAACATCTACACCAAGACAAACTCTCCATGCAAAGATAGGGAGCAAATACATTAGCAGTGATGCCGTGTTTTCAGTTTTGGAGTCCATAAATAAAGTGGCAGCCCTGTCAATGTATTTGCTCCCTATCTTTGCATGGAGGGTTTGTCTTGATGTAGAGGTGGACTCTCGAGATAGCGTGGGATATCCCCTTCATTTTGGCCTCAACTTGAGAGCTTTTTTTGAGCTTGGGAGTTGATTTCAGAGAAAATCAATGGCACCATCGTGTTCCTCGCAAACTTTTACGTAAGAATCAACAGTCAAATCGCAAATGCCTCACACATGCAACATCTCCATTGCGAACATAATTATCGAAAAATTGGGAGAAAAATTTTCATAAGTTGACCAGGAAATTCGTGTTTTATCTAAGGAAACTTGGCAACGACTGAAGGTTCATACTGCGCTCTTCCTTAGCACGGCAGTATAGACCAAAGGGTGGAAATGTGCCCTATTAAATGAAGAAAATTAATTGAATTCGGTTAAGTTGCTTGGTCAAACGTCATATTTCACATTCTCTGTCATGACTTTCAGAGTGGTAGCCATGCACTTTCATGAGACAGGCGCACAGTGGATCAAGTCAATTAGAAAGGTCTGACGTGCAATTTGAACTGAAACTGCAAATTTGGATGTTAAATTCGTCAAATTTTAAAGTTTAAGGGATGCCTCTAGAAGAAAATTCCACGAGGAAACCAATGGAACCATTTTTAAAACCTCAAAATTTTGTATGAACGGAGTTATAAGCTTTTAAAGTTTCCAAATTTTGTCCGACCTCCCCACTGAAAAAAAAATTCTCGGCGTTTTTACCAAGGTCCGTTGGTACCTTTACCATCTCACTTTTTTACCAATTATTGGTAATTTTACCAAGACAGACTGGTAAGCTTACCTAAAAACCGGTATTTTTACTGTTTTTTTCAGGTGAGAATACCACTTTTATTGGTAATCAATTCCCGGTTACTTTGCCATTTTATCTCGGTAATTCTACCACAGTCGATAATAAATATTGGCGTTTTTACCAAGTTCCCGTAAAATTACCGAGAAAGTTCAATAATTTTACCAAGATTTCTCGGTAAAATTACCAATTCCATAAATGGTAATTTTACCAAGAAAAAACTTGGATCAAATAGAACCCTGAATTCTTGGTAATTTTACCCTTTCCTTAGTAAATACACCGAGATTTTTTTTTTCAGTGCCCTATTGACTCGATCCACTGTGGGGCGGAGAGAAGGGTTGATGGTGAGGAGAGGGAAGGAACACTACGAATACGATAAAGCGGTGCCAGGTTCTTAGATTTTAGCGCTGAGGATTGAACTCAATCCATCAGGGGCATCGGGGAACGAAATAAAGTAAATCAAATTACACGAAAATGAAAACATCAACTCAATCCTATCTATCAATCCAAAGGCGCATACCGGAAGAGCTGGGAGCCGACAGCACCCTGCGAGGGAGGGGCGCGGGGGTGGAGAAAATCAAATCGGAAATGAGGTCGGGGAAGCAGCCACTCGTAGTGATGACCGGACGGATAAGAAAATAAAATAAGGGTCCTCGACTTATTGAACAGCGCCGAGATGGGAAACGAAGAGAGATAAGGAAATGTATTGTGGATGTTATCTGGGAAGAAATGATGGGGGATGGGGTGGGGGCCGTTGGGGGCAGCGGTGCTGCGAAGGTAAATGATTCGAGAACGATGGGGTACGCATCAAAGTGAAAAGTCGAGAGGCGATGTTGCCGCGATAGAGCTTTCTTGAAAAATGTACTTGGATATTGGATAACAACATCTTTCTCGCATTGAAAGATACAGCCAAGGGAGATGTTGCATGTGTGAGGAATTTGCAATTTGACTGTTGATTCTTATGTCAAAGCTCGCGAGAAACACGATGGTGCCACTGGTTTTCTCTGAAATCAACTCCCAAGCTCAAAAAAAGCTCTCGAGTTGAGGCCAGAATGGAGGGGATATCCCACGCTATCCCGAGAGTCCACTTCTACATCAAGACAAACTCTCCATGCAAAGATAGGGAGCAAATACATTGACAGGGCTGCCACTTTATTTGGGGATTCCACAACTGAAAATACGGAATCACTGCTAATGTATTTGCTCCCTATCTTTGCATGGAGAGTTTGTCTTGATGTAGAGGTGGACTCTCAGGATAGCGTGGGATATCCCCTCCATTTAGGCCTCAACTTGAGAGCTTTTTTTGAGCTTGGGAGATGATTTCAGAGAAAACCAATGGCACCATCGTGTTTCTCGCGCACTTTTAAGTCAGAATCAACAGTCAAATCACAAATTCCTCACACATGCAACATCTCCAGTACTAAGTTTTTAGATTTTAAGAATTGTTTACTGTTTGTATCCAACAGAGGAAAGCTGAGTTGTCAGCCGAAACTTTTTGGTGGTATTAATGTGAAAATTAGCCTTGTTACCCGCTGTTTAAACTGTTATTATTGTATATCTTGTCACGGGCTCGGGAGCAATAAACATATATCTCACGCTTTCTTGAAAAGAGAGAAACACGCAATGCGTTCAGTATGAGACTTTAGGATGTCCATAAACTTTCGAGGTAAAATTCCCCAACTTTCACCGAAAACATCAACTTCGGTGAAGCTGAGAAGATCATAACTGAATACAGCTAATAAAATCTTTAAACGCGAATAGTTCCGTTAAAAAGATAATATTGCGCGCACACGGAGGCGCCTCAATGATAACTCCTGGATGCAACTATTCGTGTCCTTGGGATGTCCATGTTGCCTGCACACAAATTGAAGGCGCACTGACTTCTCCGACACCAACTCTCTAATGCGACTATTTGTGTGCCAATACGAAATACTGAAGGTGCGTTAACCTCGTTCACTCTCTCTCTCTCTCCAAAACGCACGTGATGCCAAATTGCTAAAAGACTTGTACCGGAGACGCAGAGACTCGCTAGTATCCTTGCAATGGTGAGCAATAATCCGAACAATGGACCACTAGAGAAGGTACGAGGTTAAGCATTCTAATACATGTTTTATATTCAAAATTTAACGTAGAACACAATTCGTGCAACGAAAATTACTGAAATTGTCTTCTCACGAAGATATTAAATGTTTCTTGACGCGTGAATTCATACCTCCCGCTCATGAAAACACAATAGTCTACGTAAGTCAAATCGCACACTTAAACTTCGCCATAACGATCTCTGCGACATGAAAATCTGGGAGCCTCAATCTTGCCGCTTTGGCTCAGCTATTGCAAATTGTTCACACTTCAAACGATAAAGGGTGGGAAAGGAACAATGTTTGATTGAGAAGTCTGCCAAAACCGTTGTAGTGTGCGATTTGACTCACACAGAGTATTGTGTTTTTTGTGACCGGGCAATTCAAATTTACCGTGACCAATGTACAATTAAAACGCTAATATCTTAGTAAGGAGTTGATTTCAGTAATTTTTGATGCAAGAATCATGTTCTACGTGAAATTCTGGCGAATAAACATGCACTGGAAAAAAAGCACATTGGATCTAGAGTCCGGACTCTTGAAAACATTGACAAGAAAAAATACTCTTGATTCAATCGGATTTTTGCTTGAATCAAAACGAAATCCGCTTAAATTAAGAGGCTTGGTTCTTGATTTAAGCTAGAGTCTGATTGAATCAAGAGTACTTTTTCTTGTCAATGTTTTTAAGAGTCTGGACTCTAGATCCAATGTGTTTTTATTCCAGTGTGTATCAGACTGTTTAAATTCGTACCTTGTCTAGTGGTCCATTTCTATGAAGGATAATCAACTATTTTACGAAGGATGAAAGACTCGGTCTTATTAATTATCGTTCGCTGGTACGCTACAAGGTCGATTTTTCCATCACTTCTTTTCTGCGCTTACCGCAAACTGTACAAATGGTAGGTACATCGCATATTTTGTCGCCCCTCTGACGTAAAGGCATACCTAGATTCCTAGGTGAGTCATGTTTTACATATAAAGCCATGCCTTCTAGGGCTCATGCGGGTATCGAGTACGCCCTTGCGTCAGAGGAGCGACGATTCGTCGCTTAAAAGCGCTCCTTGGCCAGAAGCGTGGCGTGCTTTGCAACTTATCGAATGATCTGCCATTTAAACCTATGGAAAGCAATCGATAAACAAGATGTTCGCAGCGGACGCCTTAATGATCGATTCTTTACCATGGCTCCAAATGGAGCAATATCGATCAGTGGCAGATCGATCGAAACATCGCAAAGCACGCCAAGCCGCACTGTTTCCGACCACTGTCAACGACACGATTCTCAAAATTTTCAGCGCTTACCATGGATACGCCAATGAATGTAGTCTGCTTTCAGATTTCAAGGCATGGCAAAAGGAAGACGGAAAAAAATACCCTAAATAGGTATAAAAAACGACCAGTAAAAAGACGTAAACTCTCACTTCTATGGCTCACGGGTCACGGTAAATCAATGCGCACATTCCATTCAAAAGGGCCAAAATGAATAAATAAGTAGCAATAGTACCTTCGTTACAAAACTGGAGCAGAAGTGGTAGCATCCAATAGAATGACAGTTTACTGACCTGCAACAAAAAATAACAATAAAAATTAATTTAAAAAAATTAAATGCGTGAGAAGTAGATACAGAGAACACTTGAACTACCGAAATACACCTTGGCGAGGAATTACAAAAATTTGCCACTGCATGCAAAATACATAAAGCACAGACATGATTCTGTGACTACACTTTATGATGTCGGTAACGACCTACCTCTAAATTTGCAAAACCTGCACTAAATTTTCTCTCGCATGATATATTTTAGACGGCGACAAGGCATTGCAACCCCTTGAGGATCTCCGAAGTTAAACTATTGAATTTTGGATCACGCTACCCCTCTTTGAAGCGTCTTCAAACCCGCTTTAATCGCATCGTAAACCGCATGTTCGGCCTCCCTGAAGTAACGAGCTTTTTGAGAAGTGACTATGAACACGACCTTGAAAATCGTCCGTCAGCTTACAAAGGATAAGTTCTCCTTCAATTCCGGACAATACCACACACCTCACAGCGGAGCTCAAAGAGTCGTATCGCTCGCGCCTCTGGTTAGATCCACGTCGCTCGAAAGCTATGACCCTCAAAAGGCAACATCCCGGGCCTGGTATCGGTGAATGGAAGGGTTGTAAGGTGGAGCCGCGGGCCTCTGAGTAGTCGGGGGAGGGGGGTAAGGTTGAGTCGGGGGGGGGGGGGGGGCGGCGTCGCGTCGGCGGGGAGATCGATAGAGCGCCCGGCAGCAGGGCGGGGTAGGTGAATTTCGCTACGCAGCGGCGCGGCGCGGCGTGGAAGGCGCGAGTCATACTGTCTGGCGGCCGAGTTGAGGCGTAGTTTCCCGTTTCCTCGACTATAGATCCCGCGCCACTAGGTCAGGGATTCTGGGTTCGAGTCCCGCGCTTCCGCCCATACTTGCGTCGACGGCTATGTTGGGCGAAGGCCGTCGGTGGATGAGGCATTTGCACTGCCGCGCTAAGCAAGAATGCTATTGAAAGTAATGTATGTTTTCTTTTGGCGCCTTCAGATATTTTAGATTAAATTTTGAGCGAAACTGTCTGGTATTTAAAAATTGTTTGAAAAATTAATGTAAAAAAGATTAACAACTTTTCCCAATAAAGTCGTATTTTATCGAAGGAACTTTGGCAATGCCTGAAGGTTCATACGGAGTTTTCCTTAGCACGGCAGAGCTGAATGGACCGCTCCGTGACAAAGTGCGAATTTTTGAATTGGTAAACAATTTTCCTCATAAAAATTTCACGTAGCGCAACCAGAGTCATTGAAAGCAACCCCTAACAAAAATACCAAAGTTTATTCATATGCATGCATGGATCCAAAACATAACAATTATAGCTGATCTGACAAAAAAAATTGTTACTCGAAGTAACCCAAAATAACAGAAAAAACGCACGTTCTTATACACTGAAAAAAAATTCTCGGCGTCTTTACCAAGGTCCGTTGGTACCTTTCCTTTACCATCTCACTTTTTTTACCAATTATTGGTAATTTTGCCAAGACAGACTGGTAAGCTTACCCAAAAACCGGTATTATTACTGTTATTTTCAGGTAAGAATACCACTTTTATTGATAATCAATTCCCGGTAACTTTGCCATTTTATCTCGGTAATTCTACCACAATCGATAAAAAATATTGGCGTTTTTACCAAGGTCCAGTAAAATTACCGAGAAAGTTCAATAATTTTACCGAGATTCCTCGGTAAAATTACCAATTCCATGAATGGTAATTTTACCAGGAAAAAATTGGGATCAAATAGCGAACCCTGAATTCTTGGTAATTTTACCCTTTTCTTAGTGAATACACTGAGATTTTTTTTTCAGTGCATTTTTGCGGCGACGCACGATGGATCGAGGCTATAGGAGAGGTCGGACAAAATTTGGAAACTTTAAAACGCTTATTACTCCATTTGCTCGAAGCTTTGAGGTTCTAAAAATGGTTCCATTGGTTTTCTTGAGAAAAGTTCTCCTGAAACCACCCCTTAAAAGTTTAAAAGTGACAAAATAAACATCAAAATGTGCAGTTTTAGTAAAACATTTCAAGTCCGACCTCTCTCATAAATCGATCTACTGTGCGACGGCTATGTTGGGCAAAGTCCGTCGGTGGATGAGGCATTTGCACTGCCGCGCTAAGCAAGAACGCTATTCGATCTAGACTACTTGTCACCGACCACGGGAACAGAGACCCTATTCAACAGACATGCAAACTAAATTTTAACAATTTTCGAGTAAAATTCAATTGAGTAAATTCGGAAAGAGAGGAAGAGATGAGATGAGGGAATGCCAACTCCCTGATGAACTGTGGGAGGACCGAGTTTTGTGGCGGTTAGGCGTCGCAGAGCGCCAGAGTAAGCTGTGAGAGCGACTGAGTATGTAAATTCGGGGAGCCCTCACCACAGACTTAAATGATTGCTACCCCCAAAAAAAGAAGCAAAAATCATGGAGATTAGAGTCCCTTTATACTGAGAGAGTCAAGACAATTCGGCTCATGGATGTCACATACGGGAATAAAGATTACAGAAATTGAACGTTTTTCGTAATCTTTGATCGGCCCATTCTCAAATGCCTTTCTCCGTTCCTCCTCTCATTCCGTTTGTTCCTTGCCGAACCCGTAATTCCCTGGTCCATTCCAGATTATAATCTTTGCAATTGGTGAAAATGTAATCTTTATTCCCGTTTGTGACACTGTGGAGGCCTAAAATACGGGAACCAATCAGAAATGGATTCAAATTGTCTTGACTCTCAGTATAAAGGGACTCTAATGGAGATTCCTCAGGGAAAGAGCTATTTAAGGAAAGACTATGACCATGAGTACGGCCGTAAGGTTCCTTCATTTCTAAATCAGACACAGATTCCGCACGTCTTAGCCTTTACCATGGAGAGACCCTTCTTTTCCTTTGCCGCTCACGCCTTTGAGACACCCTCAAGCTGAAACGCTCTTACTTTTGTTTTGACAGCGCGAGAAGTCGAAACGCGGAAAATCCAATAAAACTGGGCGATTGAAGTTGAGACTTCCGGTCCCTCACACGAGAAGAAGGGGAACGTTTTATTTTCGCTGAAAGCCTAGAGCGGCCGTTCCACGGGAAAGCAAACAAGAAATAGACGTGTCTAATTCGAAAGGAACTATTTTCATTGTGACATGAACCCTGTCCTGCAGGTGTTCTTGTGGGTCCCAGGACCCAAGCGACAAAGGAGATGGTATCTTTTGATTTGAATAAGTCTAAATAGGGAATTTGACGGAGTCTGAAGTCGGAAAGTAAAGCGCGAAACTTAGTCGAGTGCTTTCCACCGACCGAAAACTTTCGAAGTTCGAATTCCATGCTTGTTCGGGTGCTGTCACGGTGGCTTGGACAAGAAGCGCGCAGAGATGGTTCTCAGGGTCAAGAGCTCTTGAAAAGTCGGGGAGGACCTGGGAAAGACAGTAAATATCATACAACCGTGAAAACTTAGAAGCCTATTAGCAGGCTAATATTTTTGAAATTGAAAGACAAGGAAGGTAAAGGAAAGTGAAGCGATCATATTGGTTCAAAGTTAAGAACGTGCTTTTTTCTGTTATTTTGGGTTACTTTGAGTAACAATTCTTTTTTGTCGGATCAACTATAATTGGATTACATTTTGCAAAAAGGAACCACTGGCATTGCAATGATGCTAAGATTGTGCAACTTCATCTATTGCAATAAAATTGGGGAAATCGTGAAAAACTATGAAATTTAGATGGTAATTTTTGTCTTAAGTTTACAGTTTTTAGCGAGTAAAATAGAAACTATTCATGGATAATCGGGGTTTTCCTCCAAGACAAAAAAAGTTGCACAATCGTAGCAACATTGCAATGCTAGTGGTTCCTTTTTGCAAAATGCAATCTATTTGTTATGTTTTGGATCCATGCACGCGTAAAAAACTTTGATATTTTTTTTAGGGGTTGCTTTCAATGACTCTGGCTACGCTACGGGAAATTTTTATGAGGAAAATTGTTTGCCAATTCATACATTCGCACTTTGTCATGGAGCGGTCCATTCAGCTCTGCCGTGCTAAGGAAAACTCCGTATGAACCTTCAGGTATTGCCAAAGTTCCTTCGATAAAATACGACTTTATTGGGAGAAGTTGTTAATCCTCTTACACCAATTTTTCAAACAATTTTTAAATTTCAGACAATTTCGCTCAAAATTTAATCTAAAATATCTGCACATGCCAAAAGAAAATATGCATTACTTTCCTCAAAAATACAAGTTTTACCCGGGGAAATTTAGCAACTCTCAAATGGTCATACTGGAGCACTTATATATACTCATATGCATCTTGGGCGTGATGCACTACACGGCTCAATGTCCGTCAGGACATACAAAATGATCGAGTTTTTGGAGAAACTCCAGCGGTAAAAATTCGTTCAGGGTAAAAATACACCGATTCTAAGTTCATTTGTCAGGCAAGTTTCTGTTTCCTGGTAGATCAAAGAGACTTGTCTGTCACGATTTATTTGTTATTTTTAAGAAGTCTACGATCATAACTCCTAGAAGCCAGGGCATGGTAACATTACTCCAAAACTTGTTCCGTTGAAGAAAATTCTAGTCTCAGTAACGGGGACCATTTCGATAATCAATTTATTTATTATCGCTCCTCTGACGTAAGGGTGTGTCTCAATTTTCACACGAGCTCCAAAAAGCAAGGACTCATGTGTAAAATAGTACTCGCGTGGAAATTGAGATATACCCTTACGTCAGAGCTTTTATCGACAGCTCCCACCGTGAGCTGCCTCTCTCGCACTTACAGATATCCCGTAAGAGAAACTGGGATCAAGTTATAGCTTTTATTATTAAACTTTCAAAGCTCGCATTCGCTTCTGAGCATTCCAGACGTATGCTGCTAGAACTTATGAGTCTTAGAATTCAAAATATCTATTGTGGTATTTAAATAATCAATGATTTCGGAGTCGGATTTTAGCAGCGCGACGGGACGCGGTGGATTTTTTCGGAACTACAGCTGAAGATTCACCTTAAAATTTTGCTTCCAAAGTTTACTAACATTTCCATCATGATCACTGCAAAATTTGGACAGCATACACACCCAGCAGTTGCAAAGATAAGTGTACCTAAGTTGACTAATTTCAACAAAGGTTCGATAGGGAAGAGTCACTTGCCTTAACACGAACCCCTTGGAGCGGCCTCTCAATCCTCATTCTCCTACTTAACGCGACGAAAAAGCGGGGACACGCACTGGTAATCCGCGGCCGAGAGCGAGGCAAAGGCCGCGTTCACGAAAGGGCTAAAGGCGAGGGCACCTTGAGGGGCACGTGGGGGGGGGGGGGGGCGCACCCGCGTCGCCGTGAATGACGAATGAATGATGAATGAACGGCCGGTGAATGATGGAGTTGCGGCGACCGACGCCGGCTCAGCTTGCCGACCACGCCGCAGCTTTACAACTTAGATTAAGACACCGGCTCCCACCTCGTTGCCACTTTTTCAACAAATTTCGAATTTTTGTTGGTGGTATTCGATTATTGTTTAATGATCTCGAACGTGGGAGATGCCGGCCAGGTTGGCCTAGTGGTCGGCGATTCTGACTCTAGGTCAAGAGGTCCCGGGTTTGAATCCCGGTGGTGGCGTCTAATTTTCACGGAATTGACGAGTAGATCTACTGAAACAGATTCTCCTCGGCCCTAATCCCTGAAAATTGGAAAAGCCTGGGGCATGGAGATGACTCGATGTCAGTGAACATAGCCTAAAGTTGGCTGAAGGTGCTAGACACGAAGCCGTAAAACCAGCAGAAAAAAAGGGGGGAAAAAGGGGGAAAAAGAAAAAAAAGAAAAAAAAGAAAAGAAAAAAAGAAAAAAAAAGAAAAGAAAAAAAAGAAAAGAAAAACGAGGGAGATTGATGGGTCTGCTGCTTGCAAGAGATAGAGGTAAATAGACTACATTTTGCATTGAGTAACTAAACCATGAATGAATGGGTCAACTGCGCGCTGGTCACAGAATCGTGTTTTAATGCTCGATTCTTGTAGATCAGTTAAAAATAATAAGATCCATCCAAACAGCAACTTTTTACGTTCAATATTAATCGAGATGTCGCCCTTTGAAAAGTCGGGTTTTTGACGTCATCCACCGCGGTAGTGACTTCCTTGGCTCGTTTTTATCCATCTTGTTTCCATCCGAGTTTCAAGTTGAATTATCAGTGTAAAAATGCGTCACACCGACTGATGAAAGCAGGTGGAAGAAACCAAATGTGTCACTGACGTCAAAAACCCTACTTTTTCAATGGTAATACCTAGGTTAATATTGAACTTTTAGAAAGTTGCTGTTTAGACAGATTTTATTATTTTAAGCTGATCAACGAGAATCAAGCATCAAAACACGGATATGTAACCAGCGCAATGACCCATTATGAATTGCGATTACATTTTTCCAAAGGTAAACGACGCGCAGAACACGACGCGAGTAACCAACATTTTCGGTCGATTTAACCAAAAATTTGGTCGATCAACAAAGTCCTTTGGGTTTGATCTGACCGAAAAAATCACTCAAAGTGACCCAAAATAACCGTGAACACGGAAAATTTTAGATGTGTGCAAAAAATCCTAACGTCCTATTCTTCAGAGCACATTTTACACGTGGCTTGGGTTGTGTTCCGCACATTGTTAACGCAATGTGACGGAGAGGAAATAAGCACACCTATTCGCGAGATCAGAGGGTCGTTAATTTGGCGACAATCTGCGACACTGCTGTTGAACGGTCGTTGCTTGAGATGGCCGTTTGTATGCACGACACTGTGTTTCTTAAGTGCCTGTCGCTGATGACGGTATTGACCACCATGGCAAAGCTTCTGCATCATCAAAATAGACCTGCAGTGTATATTGTTGTAAATAATTTTTGCTTCTGTTTTTAATCCTATCGGAGTATTTGCAGGTGTCTGAAATTATATGAATTCCGTGTTTGAATGGGCGCTACCAAGTGAGCCGAACACGAGGATACCCTTGGTTCATAAATTGAATAATTATTGGTGGAGATATGACAAAATTATCTAATCTGCTAAAATACATGCGTTTAAATGGAAAATACCGCCAGATGACGTCACTAGGAGGCGCATTTTCTCACTTTTAAAAATATTTTTATACTATTTTCTACAGCCGAAAAAAATTATAAAAAATACTGCATGCAAAATCAGCTCTTTAGGCACTTTCCGATGAAGCAATAAAAATTTGCATGCAAATTCTCCATCAGAGAAACTGAAGAAACGCTGATGACCTACTATACTGATAGAAATATTTGTGGTCTTGTGTTACTTTTGGCTAATATAGGGAGTGAAACGCAAACCAACACACATTTTTTGTTGATTTTGGTACAGAATGCGGCGACTTTAGCGCAGAAAACAAAAGAGAGACTGGGAAAATGCATTCCTCCGATTGCGACGTTTGCATTCACCACTCGTTTTTTATTAAACTTCTTCAAGAAAACTAGCTGGCATTTTCTCTTGAAATCGTCAACCGAAGGCTACTTCCCGTATTTACCAAACTTCTGTATTGAAATTTCTCTCTGTGTAAGGTACAAGGTTCCAATTCCAGAATTCTGACACGTTTCTGCCTACAAATTTTACCTAGAACACGATTTGCACAACGAGAATAACTGACATTAACTCCACATCAAGGTGTTCACGATTTCATTTTGCATTGGTTTTGATCAATTTGCATTCTCGCTCGTATGAAAAATAAGCTCTACTTGAATCAAATCGAGTACTACAACGGTTCTGGCAGGTTCCTTAGTGAGCAGTTTCTTCACGTGTTGTTTGAAGTGTAAAAAACGTGCGACGGCTGAGCCGAAGCGCCGTTGTTGAGCAGTGGCGTGGCGTGAATGATAGATTATTGATATTTCCTCATTTGAAGCTATGGTAAAGAATCGATTATGAAGGTGTTGTTGCAAACACCCTGTTTATCGATCCTTTTCCATGGTTTTAAATGACAGACCAATCGATACATCGCAAGGCATGTCACATCACTGAAAGCGGCACTCATGAGCTCTGGGCATGTGACAACAGCGTTGTGGACAGGTCTCATGAGTCCAGACCAGATCCCCAATCCGCCACCGCTGACGTCACTGGCGCTTTAAAATACCCATCCATTCTTACGGCACTCAACTAACGAGCACACGCCTTCTTTCCCGCCTGTATCTGGTTCCGTTTAGCAGAAATACGTCCAACTGCAGAGCTTAAAAATTAATATCAGGGCTGCCACTGAATCTGGAAAATTAAATTCCTGACTTTTCCCTAATTTTCCTGATACATTTTGGTGAAATTTCCTGACAATTGAGGACATTCCAGATGATCCAAAGACATAATTAGAAATATTTTCCAGGCAAAATTTGTTGATCGAACTATAAACCCATTTAAGAAGGCCAACAGAGGTGGCTTAGCAATTTTTTCCTGACATTTCCAGGTTTTCCATGACTTTTTAAAATTCTCTGACGTTTCCCGGTTTCCCTAACTGTGGCAACCCTGTAATATACAAAAAATTACGTCTGCGCCAGAAAATCAAATATCTGAGCTTCATTTGCGCGACAGCAACTGACTCAGCGGGAGAAGTAGATAAAGCTATTATATGCGGAGCTTTTAAACGCGCCACGTGCTCGAAACTTGGTTCAGGAGGAAGGAAGGACGAAGATGAAACTCTTTCGAAGAAGTTTCTTTAGTCATTCTGTTTCCTTACTTGGGAAACTTGTTATCTAACTTCGCCCGTTCTCTCTTCGTAAGCCCACGCATCATTGTTCTAATTCGAGCAAATCTCTCACAGCTGAGCCTTTTGGGCTGAGCGCAGGCTTTTGTTGCGTTCTTTCCGTCATTCCATGCGTTTTGAGACTCCTACACGCCCACAGAAAAGATAAAGCTATTTGAAAAGGCAAGGTGTCCAATGCAATTCATTGGCGAATCCAGCAAATTGGCAACATTGTCTTTTCTCCATTTAAACCTATAGAAATGTATCGATCCTTGGAGGGGTCAGGTGCTCCGACAAGAATCGATCATTTAGCATAGGTTTAAATGGAGGAAATCCGGTGTTGCCAAATTGCTGGATCCGCCTCTGATGCAGTTACATAAAAGATCTTCCTGAAATTTTAAAAGAAACTTCCTAAATTTTTGTGCGAATAAATAGACACTCATTTAATTTTACGAGCCGACATTTTTGATTGATTGAATCAAGTTTTCCACTTCTGCATGAGATAATCTGCATGCAGTTGAAAAATTCTCAACGCACCGATAATTGCCTACTCCACGACCCGATTTCCTGATTTTACTTGCGGACATCGAATTTCCTGAATATCCCCGGGCTTTCCGGTTTTTACTGATGGTAGAAACCCTGTTTTTGGTACAAATGTCGCATGCAAATGATAAAATCAGGCATTTTGTCAAATGCCTCGGCAAACAGTCAAATATTATTGCTGAAATTGAAGTTCTGATTCTTCATCTAATTTTGGACAAAATAATTCATTGCTCGTATGAAAGAGAGAATTCTGGGTGAAAATTGGCATCAATAATGATGGCATTTTAAATGATTTTTAGCTTCTAACAAAGCATTTATCTTGAAATTTCCAGTATGTCATAAAATAAAAAATTACAAATTTTAACGTTTAAACATACGAGAAGCATCCGAAGCAGATGAAGGAACAAGGAAAGTTTGCAAAGTTGATGAGTTAATCTTTAAAAAACATTGAAAACTCGTGAGTTTTGTGCTATGAATGGACGTATTTTTGCTAAAAAGAACTATGTTACACCATGGCCGGATTTACCTACTTGCCGCCCATATGCCGCCCTCTTCTCATTCATTTTGAAACATCAATAAAAACCATCAAGTGAACGTACCGGAGGGAGAAGGGTACATAAGACGCGTTCACTCGTGTTGGACACATTTTTTGCGTAAGCCCTGTCAACACTACTGGCAAAAGTTCACGGAACTTGACGCGAAAGTAAAGTTCCGTAAACCTATCTCTGTGTGGACAAGGTCCTCCATTCATAAGAAATGAACCAAAAAATTATGAAAGAACAAACATAAATGTGGTTTAATAATTTTAACTTCCGCCGCCGTGCCGCGCTGACCACACTGTGTTTGGCGCAATGCGTGAAGTATTCATGTAGTCTTGTAGGCACTGTGCGTCTCACGCCGCGCCGCGCCGCGCCAACCGCTGTTGACCGTACTGTGTTTGACGTAATGCGTGAAGTATTCATGCAGTCTCGTAGGCGCTAATATGTGTTACATGCCGACCGCCGCGTTGAGGGCTTCTCCTTTTCATCTCAAGTCCTCGTCATCATTTCTCTTTGCGCCGCGCCGCTTCAGGCCAAATTACGTGTTTGGTTTCTCTCTTAACTCAACTAATTAAAGGTGCGCATTCTTTTGTATCGCCGAAATATGACAAAATTAGAAATTAATGAACTCTCAGGAAATGAGAGATTTTATCACCTTTTCTTGTTTGTAATTTTTTTCTGAATCCGTTTTTTTTTGTACCTGCATTTAAAAAAATTGCAAATTTTGCCGCCGTGGGCCGCGGCCCATGTAGCCACTCCCTTAATCCTCCTCAGTCCTGTGTTACACGCAATCCCCTTTCACATAGTTCCTTTTAGTATTATGTTCAAATATTCGAACTTTCGCAACCTGTCAAAATTTTACTATCATGCCTAGGCATTTGATAAAATGCCTGATTTGACTTATTGCCTGCGATATAAGCACTCTCCTCTTGATTCGAAGAAAAATCTTCTCAGCGGTTAAAACCAAGAATATTTCTACGCAAATCAAGATACTTTCTTTTACCAGAGACTGAAAAGGGTTTATGTTTGTAATGAAGATTTCTGTTTTTCAGAGACAAGCACCGGCTACTCGTCGTCTTCATCACGAAAGAGCGTAACTCCATTACATTGATGCCAAACTCCCCCTCGAAAATTTTCTTTTTACTGGGAGAATCTTGAGCATTATTAACTGAAAATTCCACTGATTTTTCTTCAGCTTTCATGCAAAAATCAGACAAATTTTGGATAAACATTGCACGGGTACACTTTGTAAAATAAATTAATTGTTTGAGTCAATTTGGTAACATTGAAATGGAGTTACGTTCCTTCGTCTGGGAGATGACGTACTGTGGAGTACTGCCGTGCTAAGGAAGAACACCGTATGAGCCTTCTGGCGTTGCCAAATTTCCCTTAATAAAAACCGAATTCACTGGAAAAATTTTGAATGTTCTTTTTCGAATTTTGCAGATAATTTTGTTCGCAGCTTGATCTAACAAATCCGAAAATTTTACGGAAAAATATGGATAACTTTCCTCAAAAATACACGTTTTATCCGGATAAATTTGGCAACTCTCGAAGGTTCATACGGCGTTTTTCACGGCACGGCCTTAGCACGGCAGTACTGCCGTGCTAAAGAAGAACGGCGTATAAACATTAGAGAGTTACCGAAATTCCCTTGATAAAACAAGTATTATTGACAACATCCATGCATATTTTCCCTTAAAATTTTCATATATTTTAGATTAAATTGCGTACCGAAGTGTCTGAAAATTTTGGAAAGTAATATTCACAATTTTTCCAGTAAATTCGGTTTTTATCGGAGGAAACTTGGCACCGTCTGGAGGCTCATACGGCGTTCTTCCGTAGCACGGCAGAGTAATAGCATCAACCTCGCCTCGAAAAGGCTTCAAGGGATGATTCCAGAAACACTCTGCGCCAACCCCGTTCTTCGGAGGAGCAAACGAAGCGGTGAAAAGAATCTCGTCGAACTATTTCAATAAATTCCGGCGGAATAGACTGCCGCGAGGCGTTTTCGCGAGTGATTTCCTGTCTCGTCTATCATATCGTCTATTCTGCTGCGCTAAGCAAGAACGCCGTATATACAATCAGGCGTTGCCAAATTTCCGTCGAAAAATCACGAATTTTCAGGCGATTTTTTGAATATTTCTTCTCAGATTGTCCAGGGGATTTCGTTCATAATGTGATCTATAAGAAGTCTGAAAATTTCAAGCAATAATATTCCAGGGTGTCTATACTGGTACTCTGTTATAATTTCTTGCTTCATGAACCATCAAGGGTCGACCAATCACGAATTTTCAGATTTTCTGAATATTTCTTCTCAGATTTTCCGGAAGAGTTCGTTCGTAATGTGATCCGTAAAGTCTGAAAATTTCAAGATAATATATTCCAGGGTGTCTACCGGTACTCTGTCATTAAAATTCCTTGCTTTTTTCTTACTTTCCCGAAAATTCCTTTTTTTGAAAATTCTCAAAAATCCTTGCTTTTTCCTTACCTTTTCTTTACTATTCCCTTACCTCACACGCATTTTTAACTGTAACGGATTAGGAAAGTGGAATGATGGAACGACATAGGAATAAACCGAAAAACACGAGGAATCGAACCGGAATCTTGATGAATGAATTATGTTCGGAAATTACAAATCCCCAGGACTCCTTTTCAGAGTTCATCACTAAAATCTCGAATTTCCGTGCCTTCCTTCGGAAAATCCGTACCACTTTCGTACTTCCGTATCGACCTTCCAAAATACGTACTTTTCCAGTGTATCCGTACTTTTTCTGCACTGTGGACACACAGGAGAAAAAACACATTGGATCTAGAATCCAGACTCTTAAAAGCATCGTTAAGAAAAAATACTCTTGATTCAATCAGATTTAAGCTAAAATCAAGAACCAAGCCTTTTAATTTGAGCGGATTTCCTTTTGATTTAAGCAAAAATCTGATTGGATCAAGAATATTTTTTCTTGTCAATGTTTTCAGTGGTCTGGACTCTAGATCCAATGTGTTTCTTTCCAAATATCGTAAAATAGTTGATTATCCTTCAAAAGAACTAGAAATGGACCACTAGACAAGGTACGAATTTAAACAGTCTGATACATACTGGAAAAAAGAACACATTAGATCTAGAGTCCAGACTCTTAAAAGCATCGACAAGAAAAAGTACTGTAGATTCAATCAGAATCTACCTTAAATCAAGAACCAAGCCTCTTAATTTAAGCGGAGATCGTTTTAATTCAAGCGAAAATCCGATTGAATCAAGAGTATCTTTTCTTGTCAATGTTTTCAACAGTCTGGAATCTAGATCCAAAGTGTTTTTTTTTTCCAGTGCACCCTAATATTCATAAGTTTTTTCAAAACTTCACATTTTCAACAAAACAAATTTGGCAACATTCGAGTGCTCATACGGCATTTCTACTTAGCACGGCAGTATTCCCGTCTACGTCGCATCCTAGATTCCCGCGGAGCCTGACAATAGGACACGAATCGTCGCTCCTCAGGCGTAAGGGAGTATCTCGCCCTCCACGTGAGCCCTGCCCTCCGTATAACCGTGTGCTCCCCGGGGCTCAAGTGGAGACGGAGATACGCCCTCTCGTCAGGGGGACGACGGAATGAGCGCGCGACTTATCCCGCCGAGTCTAGCGCGTCATTTCTCCGGAGTCGGGAATGACACCGCCCCGAGCCGGGACGCGTCGGGACTCGGGACTCGAGAGAGGAAAAATCCTGTGAATGAAGGTGTGACCCAGTTACGGGTGGGAAAAATTTCCGCCGCAGAGCAGGAAAGCACCAGCGCCATGTTGCCACGCTCGCAGGAAACAGTCATGATTAGAGTCCCTTCATACTGAGAGTCAAGACAACACCCCTCATGGAGTCACAAACGGGACTAAAGATTACACAAACTGAACGTTTTTCGTAATCTTTGATCGGCCCACTCTCAAATTCCTTTCTCCGTTCCTTCTCTCATTCCGTTTGTTCCTTGCCGAACCCGTAATTCCTTGGTTCATTCCAGATTATAATCTTTCCAAACAGTGAAAATATAATCTTTATTCCCGTATGGGACACTGTGAAGGCCTAAAATCCGGGAACCAATCAGAAATGGATTCACATTGTCTTGACTCTCGGTATAAAGGGACTCTAGGTACCGCGATCCTGCATCTAGGAGTTTTCGAGAGAGGACGGGTTCTAGTATAGGGTTCGTGGCAGCTTTTGAGCAAAAAAATCTTAGTGGCGTGACGTGCTTTGCGATGGGTCGATTGATCTTGCCATCGAAAACCTAAGAAAAATGATCAATGAACAGGGTGTTCGCAACTAACAACTTAAAATCGATTCTACGACTTCGATTGGGGAAATATCGAAAGTCGATCATTCACGCCTCACCACTGATTTAACAGGGGGTGTTAATATTTTTTCATTTTGAAAATTCCTGATATTTTCCTGATGTTTCTCGACTCCTGGCACGGTAGGCAAAAAGCAGTAAGACTTTCTCCGCTGAGGAGATTCGCGTAAGAAAAATTTCCTGACAAAACGTCCGATTTTTACGATTTTCCTGATTTTTTCTTGATCGGCAAAATTCCTGATCTTTTCCAGTTTTTCCTGATGCTAGACACCCTATTTTAAATGCATCTAATTTGGCACGAGCAACATATTTTGTTTCAACCCTCGCCCAAATCTTCCACAGCCTCCTCCTAGAAAGCACAATACTTCGCCCCTCCGACTTAAGGGCGTACCTAAATTTGCCCATGAGCCCTGTTCCACATATAAATCCATACTTTCCGGGTTCCACGCGGGGATCGAGATACGCCCTCCCACCGCAGAGGCGACGAATAGCGCATCCAGAGAGCAGGCAACCCGCGTTAATTTGCACAAGTCTAGTGGAGAGAAGATTGCAAAGCGAATTGATGTTCTCCTCAGGATCTCCGCGGATGGGGGCTTAATGATGCTTCAGCCCTTTCGACGCCACCCCTCCCCCTCTACACCCCCGTTTTTCATCCCCTAGCCTCCCGGCTCGGCTTTTAATTCACACGTGGTTCCACAGTCACAAGTTGCCTTGAAAAAGCTTCCGAGTTATTAATTAGCTCGAGAGGGAGGATAAGATCATCGGGACGAATTTAAATCAAAACGAACCATCTCGACTGTGACGCGGGTCCTGTCGTGCATGTACTCGTTCGGGCCCCACGGCTCAGGTCATGATGGAGATAGTTCCTTTCGACGTAGATTTGTCCGTTGAATGAGTTCAACCAACACCAAGAGCGGTCTTGTACTGCAGTTTTTTACTCGTGGGAAGTGGGGGAATGCAGTGGGAGAAAATGACGCTCCCCGTTTGTGACGTCATTGAGAGAGGCGCGGCGAACGGTGAGGAGGGGCAATTACCCCCCAAACTTTAAAAATTTTACTTTTTTAAGATAAGTTTGCGGTTAGGAAGTATAGCCTGCTGCCTACTTCCTAACCGCCAACCGCTAACAACCGTTAGCGGTTGGACATTAATAACCGTTGGACATTAAATTTTTTGCTAAAACTGCACAATTTGATGTTTATTTCGTCACATTTTAAATTCTAAGGCGTGCTTCTAAAAGAAAATTTTAAGAGGAAACCATCCACTCTTAGAACCTCAAAGTATTGTATAAACGGAATTCAGGGTGTCTATTAAACCAGGCTGGCCAAAAATCAGGACTTTTACAGTCCTTTTTCGGTACGTTCCCGAGGAAATTCAGTACCTTCTCGACGGAAAAATTCGGTACTTTTCCAATACCTCCATTTGACGCAATTCAAAAAAATTAAAAAATTTGAATTTCTCTCTCAAATTGCTACAAAAATGAAAAACTCCGGACCCTCTGACGGAGTTTCCGCACTTTTTCAGTACTTCCGGACCGCCCTTAAGAAATCAGCACTATTTCCGGACTTGTAGACACCCTGATTCTGCTAAATGCGGTCCAAATAGAAGCAGTTTTATTTGTCTCCGTGAGCTTGAAACCGAGTCTTTCTCCACCGTTCGGAGTTTCCCGCACTGGAAAAAAAACACATTGGATCTAGAGTCCAGACTCTAGAAAACATTGACAAGAAAAAATACTCTTGATTCAATCGGATTTTTGCTTGAATCAAAACGAAATCCGCTTAAATTGAGAGGCTTGGTTCTTGATTCAAGCTAGATTCTGATTGAATCAAGAGTACTTTTTCTTTGTCGATGTTTTTAAGAGTCTGAACTCTAGATCCAATGTGTTTTTTTTTTTCCAGTGCGCAACAGAACTTTCTCGGTCAGTACACTCTTTTTTCAACACGTGCGATTTTCCGGCGTACGATCCGAAAAATCGCACAGGCCTATCCAGGTAAGTTTCAGTAAGTTTTGATGCAAGAATCATGTTCAACGTGAAATTCTGGTGAAGAAACGTGCACTGAAAAAAAACACACTGGATCTAGAGTCCGGACTCTTGAAAACATTGACTAGAAAAAATACTCTTGATTCAATCGGATTTTTGCTTGAATCAAAACGAAATCCGCTCAAATTGAGAGGCTTGGTTCTTGATTTAAGCTAGATTCTGATTGAATCAAGAGTACTTTTTCTTGTCGATGTTTTTAAGAGTCTGGACTCTAGATCCAATGTGTTTTTTTTTTCCAGTGCGCAACAGAACTTTCTCGCTCAGCACACTCTTTTTTCAACACGTGCGATTTTTTGGCGTACGATCCGACAGCAAGGGTTGCGGAAAGCTCGACTAGAGCGGGTAATTGGTCCTAGCTTCGCTTCCGAGTGAGTCGGATTTGATTAAGTTGTCGTCCGCGCGCGGGCGGGGGGGAGGAGGAGGAGGGGGAGTGTCGTCGTCGTCGTCCCCGTGAACTTGTTGAGGGTCCCCACTGGGAGGCATCGCGAGCCGCGTGACCGCGTGACCTCCGCGTCAATCTCCGCGTCGACGTCTTCGACTCGACGACTTCACGCCGAAAATCCCACGACGCGACACCCCCAACGTCTGGTGTGAAAGAAAGGTCTCCCGCCACCGCCACTGCGAAATAATCTACAGGATGATCCAAAAGTCCCGCACCACCCCTGCGGATCGATTGTCGAAACGTTATTGAATGTACTCGATCGATAAGTCCCTATCTTGGCAATACTTTTAATCGATCAAGGTCATTCGATAACAAATCGACCAGCTGTAGCCCTCAAGATACTTGCTCCTAGGGTAGTTATATGGGTAAAGTACGGACATGTCAAAATTTGACCGCGCTGAACAGAAAGGAGCCAAGCCATCATCAGCTGTTGTCGAATTTGATTGGGCTATTTAATTTTTTACATGAAACGGTTGGGTGGATTTTCATGCAAACAGCGAATTTTCTCCATAGTATGAGGCAAATTCATGAATATCTTCAAAGGAATCCGCAAAAAAGTTGTCTCATAAAAAATTAAATTGTCCATGGCTTGGTTCTTTTCTGTTAAACGCGGTCCAATTGGAGTATTCATAACAGGTAGAGTGCGGACTTGACGGTAATTTTGAGCAGGGGCGGACTGGCCCTAAATTAAGTATGGGGCGGGCCCCTAGGGGGGTCTGGGGGGGCCCCCCAGTAGAAGGGGGGTCCGGGGGCCCTCCCCCGGAAAATTTTGAAAATTAGGCCCTTTTAGAATGAATTTTACGCTATTTTAGACCCTATTCTTTAATATTATTTTTGAAACATTATCCAAAAAGAGACCAGAAATGCAAAACTTAGTATATTTTCTTAAACTGGATGAAAAAATGAGAATCCGTTGTATACTTGGAATTCAACTTTTATTTTCCTCTTCCAACGAAAAATTGTGCCAAAGCTAAATTAGTATACAGAAGATACATAGAATCAAGTAGAATAGTAATAGTGACAGTCTAAAAAGAACACATTCTGAAAAACACAGTTCGGATTTTTTTGTTCGTTTGTTTTTTTTTAAATGTACTTTTTAGCCGCCAAAATTGACAACTGTCTTAATTTTTTTTGAACGTTTTATTGGATCCTTTCTTCGCTCTGCTCATAGAAAAATCAGTGCCGTTTACTAGTTAAATGACGAGTAATGAATGAATAAATCGATGGTTAAATTCTGAAAACACGTAACTCGGAATCCGCATCATGAACCCTGAGACTCGTAAGGATGCTCATTTTTTGCGTGTATCCTTATGAGTCTCAGGGTTCATGAGTTAATGATGCGGATTCCGAGATACGTGTTTTCAGAATTTAGCCATCGAAATAAAAATAAGAATGAAAATAAAAATACAAACAAAAAATTGACAAAAATCTGACACTTTGAAAATTATTGTGTTAATTAAACTGGAAATAGAAACACAGTTTTACGAAAAAGTCTTGACGCTCGGATTGTTCACTTTCCCATTGGTTTTTCACACTTTACCGGTCTTGTAATATCGAGCCATACACTAATGACAACTGTGTGGCGCCGGCGGCATTCGCGATCCAGACAAGCCTCGAGCCTTGTGAGTGAGTGAAGTAGCCCTATGGTATTTGAAGGAATCGACTCGCACGCGCGTCTTAAATGTGTCAAAAGAGGCCTTATGTCGCGGGAATTTTTGAATTAGAAAAAAGTCATTGGGGCTGCCCATACAATACGTAACGTATTAAGGGGGGAGGAAGGGGGGTCAAGCCCAACGTTACGTAACTCTTTTTTGCCGTAAGACCTTTTTTTTCCTTGTTAATTTAAAAAACTGACCAAAATAGGGGGGAGGGGCGAGGCTTGTGTTACGTATTTATTTATTTTTTTTGAGGGGGGGGGGGACGGTTCGAGCTTGCGTTACGATGCGTTACGGAGGGGGGATGGGGGTAAAAAAATCGGAAAAAGTGCGTTACGTATTATATGGACAGCCCCCATTATGGATTTCGCTAAAGGGGGGAAAAATCGCCGAAGGCCCCTACGAAATCCCTTGAGGAAGGTAGGAAAGGTTCCCTACTAGGGGCCTCCAAAGTTCAAAATTGCATAGAAATGCGCCCTCGAGGCCTCTCTGAATCAGTACCAAAGGGCCCCCGGCAAAAAGGACCCTTTTGTTGAATCGGCGATAAAGAGCCCGGTGCCTTGAAGGTCCTTAGAGGCGGTATAAAACCGCATCAAGGCCTCTTCAAATCGGCAATAAATGGTCCCTTGGAAACGGCAAAAAAAGACTCCTTCGAATCAGATAAAGGGGCTCTTTTAAGGTCCTTAGAAGCGGCAAAAAAAGGCTCCATCGAGTCTCCTTCGAATCGGCAATTAATGAGTCCTTCAGGGCTCTTCCGAAATGACAAAAAAGGACCCCTTTGGACTTATTCGAATCAGAAAAAAGGGCTCTCAAAATGCAACGCCCTTAGATACGGCATAAAAAAGCTCCTTCAGGGCGCTCTCCGAATCGGCAATAAAGTGTCCTGTCCTCTCAGGAGTCTCGGGGCCCTTTCTCGAGGACGAACCGAAAAAGCCCTCGGGCGCTTCTTCGAAACGGCGAAATACGGCCCTTCAAATCGGCCAAAAGGGGCCCCGGAGGGGCCCCTTTTGGCCGATGAAAGTGGGGCGATCGCCCCATCGCCACCCCGGCCAGTCCGTCCCTGATTTTGAGGTTAAGTGGTGGAGCTCTTAAGGACCAAAAAGGTAGCCAAATTGTGAATCCAAAATATCTACAGTGCGTCACTGTTACGATTGTTACGACCAGTCGTTAGTAAAGCACGTCTTTGACTTAGTTTTTGCATTTTACTCATTTTTCCGAATGAACGCTCATATGCATGAACATTCTGAGCCATCTTGTTTTGATATTCGAATCCAAAGATTGTGAGTGACATTTTTTGTGTTAGAAGGTTGACTGCCCTCATGGGCCCAAACAGTTCCATATTTCGACATGTAAACGTGACTAAAAACTTTATTATTTTGGTTTGGAGTTAATATCGGTAATTTCCGTTGCGCAAAGCGTGTTCTACGTCATATTTTGAAGCAGAAACATTTATCGGAATCTTTAAATTCGTACCTTGTCTGGTGTTCCATTGCATTCTTCACTTTGAACTTTATAATCTCTTCGATTCAAGAGACTTTTCCCACTGAATGCAGTGGATCACAAGACGAGGTACAAATTTAAGCAATCTGATAACTGTTTATGCTTTAAAATATCACGTAGAACACGCATCGCGCAACGAAAATTACCGATATTAGCTCCGAACCGAGATAATAAAGTTTTTAGTTACGTTTACAAGTCGAAATATGTACCTCTCAGAGCCCATAAGGACAGTCAACTTTCTAACAACAAAAATGTCACTGCCAATCTTTGGATTCCGGATTTCTATGGAAAGTTCAGACTTTTTCGATACGCTCATCGTAATTTTTGAGCCATTTTCTGTGAGAACTAATTCTTCGTTCTGCTCTAGCTGAAGTTCTTAACAGGCGCATTGTAGTTCCTAATTGCAAAATATGTCCACACTGAGAAAAATTTCTCGGCGTTTTTACCAAGGTCTGTTGGTGCCTTTGCCATCTCACTTTTTTTACCAATTATTGGTAATTTTACCAAGCCAGACTGGTAAGCTTACCTAAAACCCGTATTTATACTGTTTTTCTCAGGTATGAATACCACTTTTATTGGTGATCAATTCCCGGTACCTTTGCCATTTTATCTCGGTAATTCTACCACAGTTGATAAAAAATATTGGCGTTTTTACCAAGGTCCAGTAAAATTGCCGAGAAAGTTCAATAATTTAACCGAGATTCCTCTGTAATATTACCAATTCCATAAATGGTAATTTTACCAAGAAAAACCTGGGATCAAACAGAACCCTGAATTCTTGGTAAATTTTACCCTTTTCTTAGTAAATACACCGAGATTTTTCTTTCAGTTTGGATTCCGGATTTCTGTGGAAAGTTCAGACTTTCCCGACGCGCTCATCGTAATTTTTGAGCCATTTTCTGTAAGAACTAATTCTTCGTTCTGCTCTGGCTGAAGTTTTCAACAGGCGCATTGTAGTTCCCACTTGCAAAATATGTCCAGACAACCCTGCCGACTCCTTCCCCGGGACGCGTTACGGCAACAGTCATCCGCAGCGTTGGGCCGCGGGGGAATTTCCCGAGACGAACGGAGCAGATGTGGCTCGGGGAGCTTGCAGACATGAAAGTTGAGAAAGTTTCAAAGCCGCAGCGGCGTCGTGGAAAACAAACACCGCCGCCGTGGAATCTTCGAGCTGTGCGTCCCGCGCGAATTATTCCGGCTTCCCCCGTCCTCCTTTTTCTTCCCTCCCCGTCGCGGGAGATAACGAAAGAGCGGAAACAAAGGATCAAAGAAATTAGTCATTGTGGCGAGGGACGAGGAGTATGGCGCCAGGTGCCACGATCCTGAATCTAGGAGTTTTCGAGAGTGGACAGGTTCTAGTATAGGGTTCGTGGCAGCTTTTGAGGAAAAAAATCAAGGACTCACATAGACTTTTCAAGGAGTTGTGGTCGCATTCATAGGATCGTGCTCAGTGGCGTGGCGTGCTTTGCGATACATCGATCGATATGCCGTTTAAACCTTGAGTCACTTTATACTGAGAGTCAAGACAATGTGAATCCATTTCTGATTGGTTCCCGTATTTTAGGCCTTCACAGTGTCACAAACAGGAATAAAGAATACATTTTCACCGATTGCAAAGATTATAATCTGGAATGGACCAGGGAATTACGGGTTCGGCAAGGAACAAACGGAGTGAGAGAGGAAACGGAGAAAGGAATTTGAGAATGGGCCGATCAAAGATTACAAAAAACGTTCAATTTCGGTAATCTTTATTCCCGTTTGTGACTCCATGAGGGGGTGTTGTCTTGACTCTCAGTATAAAGGGACTCTAGAGTGGACGGGTTCTAGTATAGGGTTCGTGGCAGCTTTTGAGAAAAAAAATCAAGGACTCACATAGACTTTTCAAGGAGTTGTGGTCGCATTCATAGGATCGTGTTCAGTGGCGTAGCGTGCTTTGCGATATATCGATCATTATACCGTTTACACTTATGGTACAGAATCGATTATTGAGGTGTTCGCTGCGAACACCCTGTGCATCGATCCTTTTTTATAGGCTCAAGTGACAGATCAATCGATGTATCGCAAAGCACGCTACGCCACTGATCTCTATACGCTTGACGGGGTCGCTACCGCTCCTTGTGACATTGTAACTAAGATAAGCTTAAAGAGGCCCTCAAAATAGCATCACTATTAAGAAGAAGGTCGAATTTCGCCGATATTGAGTAAAATTAATTGAGCAGTATTACTTTGAAAACGGATGCTTGCAAGGGATTACAACAGTGGCGTGGCGTGCTTTGCGATATGTCGATTGATCCGTCATTTAAACCTACGGAAAAGGATCGACTGACAGGGTGTTCACAGCGAACACCTTAATAATCGATTCTTTACCGTAGGTTTAAATGGCATTACAATCGATACATCGCAATTCAAGCCACGCCAGTGGATTACAATACTTTCCCACTGCAAAAGATATAAAATACGAAAGAAAAAATACTTTAAGTTTTGTAAATTTTTAGGGAGAGACGATCCTATCTTGAAGTTTGTCAAAATTATACAGCCCCCCCTCCGTATTTTATGCTTTCTGTGGACGCCTACGCTGCCAAGCTAAGGAAGGACGCCGTACGAACATTCGAGAGTTGCCAAATTTCCTTCGATAAAACGTTCCATTTAAGGAAAGTAATGACAATTTTTCCTCGAGTTTCTCAATGACCTTTGGGTGAAATTGCGAACAAAATTATCCGAAAAATTGGAAGGAAAATATTCATAAGTTTCCCGGAAATTCGTGTTTTATCAAAGGAAATTTGGCGACGTCTGACGGTTCATACGACGTTTTTTCTTAGCACGACAGTCTTGTGGGAGTAAGTTTTTTGGCGTGAGGGTGCAGCCTGAGTGGACCGAATAAAACAATCTGGAACGTCATTTGTCGAGCCGAAGTGGCTCGTTCATTTGCGCCAATAAACGAGTGCACAAGCTTTTGTATGTGTTCAATTTTCACGTCGATCCGCTTGCGGCAAGAACAATAGCCGTGCTACTCAAAAGCTGCATTCCGCGATTCTAGCCCTCGAGTTGCCTTTTCAATAATGAACTATCCAAGCACCAATCTCCTTGGCGTTGTTTGCCGTTACTTCTGATGAAAACGCTTTCGCATCAAATTTAGCGGAAGCGAATGCCTTTGTTCGCGTTTCACCGGGCGGAGTGAAAAACCCTGAACAAAGCTTTCGATTCGGGAAATTGTCGCGATAATGCGACCAGACTGCGAATAGAGTGTTACGCGAACTAATCGGCTCCAAAAAACCAATCGAAAACATGGGCTTTCATAAGGGTAACCGACGGTCGTCGGTTGCAGAAATAGTTTTAAAGAAGCTAGAATTCATTATCGATTCATTTGAGACTGTTTGCAATGGCACCTAATGAACCACTAGACAAGGTACGAATTTCAGCATTCTAATACATGTTTCTTCACCAAAATTTCACGGAAAACACGATGAGCACAACGAAAATTATCGAAATCAACTCCTTCTGAAGATATTTAATGATTCGTGGTGCGTGGATTCAAACCACCCACTCATGAAAACTCAATGCTCTACGTGATTCACATCGCGCGCTAAACGTTATTATGACAGTCTCTGCGATATAAAAATCTGGCAACCTCAATCTTGACGCTTTGGCTCAGCTATAGCAAGTTGCTCATAGTTTGAACAACGCATGGGGGAAATGAACATTGCTCTATTGAGAAGTTTGCTGAAACCGTTGTAGTGGGCGATTTGACTCACGTAGAGCTTTGAGTTTCTTCTGAGCGGGCAGTTCAAATTCCTCGTAACAAATGTGGAATTAAAACGTTAATATCTTCGTTAGAAGTTTATTTCAGTAATTTTCGTTGCGCGAATCGTGTTCTACAAGAAATTCTGGTTAATAAACATGTATTAGAATGCTTAAATACATACCTTGTCTAGTGGTCCATTCTGCAATTTTTTCTGCGTGGACAAGCCTTTGCCTTGACAGCGATAATTCGAGTTAAATGCTTCGTCTATAACTCTAATCACGGCGCCTAAATGCAACTATTGCAGCTCCACGGATATCCATGTTGCAGACACACAAATATGAAGGCGCACTGAGTTTTATCGATTGAAAGCGAAAGTCAGCCTTGTTTGATCTTTCGCCTCCAATCAATGAAACTAAGAGCACCTTCATATTTATGTGTATGCAACATTGGTATCCAACTATGCATTTTGCTGCATTAATTGCATCGAGGAACCATGTAAGAAGATGTGCGAATCGTTCAGCTCCAGGTATCAATGTGAGGACTCGTTACCATACGAAAATTTTGCGAAATTAGCTGTTGCAAAGACAACTATTTGCACACCACGGTGCGTTCTTTTTTAGCTCTAGTTACTGGTTTCAAGTAATCTTTTCTGACATATTAATACTTTTGTGCCTCCAGAGAATAATTTGCGAGCGGTTCAGTTCCTATAGTGCCGATGAACATTTGCAGAAATATTCTTTCAGGATGACTTTCCCATGAATTTTTCCTGACTTTTCATTGTTCCTTTTTGGCATTACTTCTTATGAAAATACTTCTACAAAGAAATTGAAGCACAAAGACGCCTTAAATTGGAAAAATTCAATGTTTTGGCTGAAAGTAGTAACTCAAGGTTCTGCAGCATTTCGACTATATTCCCTGATTTCTCCGGGCTTCCCCTAACTTTTTCTATTCTCTTCATGAGTTCTTAACATGAAATTAACTGACTTTATCCAGACTTTTAGTGCTCTCATCTGGCGCAATATCACATAGACAAGTCCCATAAAACGATCAAAATACTAAATCTCTTGAAATTGTAAGAAATGCAATGCCTGAAAGAAAGAAGTTCGAGGTTCTGCAGAAAAGTTCTTTGACCTATTGAAATTTAGCAAAATTCCCTAATTTTTGTATTTTTCCTGACTTTTTATTGACTTTTCAATATTTTTATCTCGAATGATTTCTCATTTTTTTTTTTTTTTTTTTTTTTTTTTTTTTTTTTTTTTTTTTTTTTAAATTCTTTTTCTACTACTTCAAGTAGCCCACAAGGGCTAATCCTGCGCTTCAGTCCCGTCCCCCCCTCAACAATCCTCCCTAACAATCAGTTCCAGGCAACCATTGTTTGAGACCATCAAATTCGGGTCGCCTGGCCGGGAATCGAATCCGGGACCACCCCGGATCGTAGAGCTAGCGCTATAACCACTACACCATAGGAGGCCGACATTAAAAACATTTCTACAAAAAATTTGGAGCACAAAGTCTCTTGAAAGTGGAAGAATTAAAAGTTCATTTGGTCGAGAGGAATAAATTCAAGGTTCTTCAGCTACGTTCCCTAACATTTCAGGGTTGGGCAAAATTCCCTGACTTTCCCGGATTTTCTCTGACTCCAGGAACTTTTCACTCTGGAGGATATAACGCCACCGCCCGCCTCACATCGCGTACCCGCGTCGCAACGTTGACCCACTTGCGGGGGAAAACCTCCCCTAGACAACGGGGCATTCTCCCCGGTGAAACGCGGAACTTTCTGCTTTCCTCGCTACGAGGTATTAGCCGACGCGGCGAGCGAGCGTTTAATCATTTGCGCGAGTCAAAACCATCGCCCTTGAGCCATGGTTCCATAGACAGAGCGCGACGCCATTTGAACCAAGATGTTAAATTGGACTACATTTTGCAATTAGGAACTATGAATTCTGGCCCGGTTTAAATACAACGTATGCGCCATTAGTTTCCCTGTGCATGTGAGTGTTTTTTCAGATGAGCCAGAATTTATAGTTCCAAATTGCAAAATGCAGTCCAATTAACGTTCCTCCAGTATAATGGAGATGTTGCATGTGTGAGGAATTTGCGCTTTGACTGTTGATTCTTATGTAAAAGTTCGCAAGAAACTTGATGGTGCTACTGGCTTTCTCTGAAATCAACTCCCAAGCTCAAAAAAAGCTCTCAGGTTGAGGCCAAAATGGAGGGGATATCCCACGCTATCCTGAGAGTCCACCTCTACATCAAGACAGACTCTCCATGCAAAGGTAGGGAGCAAATACATTGACAGGGCTGCCACTGTATTTGGGGACTCCACAACTGAAGGCACGGCAACCCTGCTAATGTATTTGCTCCCTACCTTTGCATGGAGAGTTTGTCTTGATGTAGAGGTAGACTCTCAGGATAGCGTGGGATATCCCCTCCATTTTGGCCTCACTTGGAGAGCTTTTTTTGAGCTTGGGAGATGATGTCAGAGAATACCAGTGGCACCATCGTGTTTCTCGCGAACTTTCACATAAGAATCAACAGTCAAATCGCACATTCCTCACACATGCAACATCCCCATTTTATAGCACCCGATAGCGCGAACAAGCCGCGCGGGAAATGCGCACCCTGTGGAAACGTGGCTTTAGCTTTCCGCGGGTTCGATCAACCGCGCGGATGACTGGGCGCAGCGCGGCCGTGCGGGGGAGGAAGGACATTCCCGCTGGTGCGGTGGAATCGGGACTTTAATCAGAGCGATGGCTTTTATCCGTTCGTTTAATATTCCGCCGGCAGATGCGCGCAGCGCAACGAGCGCGTCTCCCGCATATGAACGTCCGACGCACACTGGCGGGTAGTCACGCTTTTGCGGCAATAATTCTGAACTGTTGAAATTCTTAAAACACGGGAAGTAGAAGTTTGGTATGATCACTTGATTATCGGAAATCATTTTTAAAGTTGTTAACACCAACCTCCCCCCCCCCTTTCACAATTTTTGAGCAACTCGCACATGAAATGCACTGCAATAAGTAAATGATGTCGAAAATGCCCTGACTAATATTATTAAAAATGTGTATAAGAAGGAGAACAAGTAACTCATTGCCATACTACAATTTTTTAAAACCATAAATTGCATAGCCATTATTGGAAGTGAGCCACTTTTTAAATTTTAACTCGAAGTCGCTTTCCTTATTCGATGCATTTGCTTCCATTTGCCTTTAAAGTGAGGAGCAAATCGTTATCTCACTTCTGCAATAACAAACTTTTTCTGTCTGTCACTTAAATTCTTGTGTTTGCTTTCAATAAACTTCACTACGTTATATTCTGCAAACAAAGCATTGCATAGATGCCCGTGATTAATCGTAAACATCCAGCTTCTCTCGAAGGTAAATCACCGACTAAATGCCCGGTCTCTTGACCCATGACATGCCCATCACTTGGAGAAGTCATTGTTTTAAAAGGTTTTTTGATTCCGTATCGTATCCGTGTTCCTTAGATTAGGCCAAAAATGAGATAAAATTTCATCGCTGAAAGAGTCGTATCAGAGCGATGCGGTACATGCCGGGGTGCGACGCGCCGAATTTCTCATCTCCCACCTCGCACCTACGCTCACTAAAACCTCTCTAGCTTTCAAACCTGCAGCTATCTGCAAAATCTTTTTTCATCATTCACTCTTCAGACTATTACCTATAAGCCTATATAAGTCTCAAAGTGGAGCTCAGTGGAGCTTTTTTTTAAATGAAACCTAAAACAAAAAAAATCGCATTTTTCTCCACTTAGGTTCTAGTGTCAATATTGGCACGAATAAAAGATTTTTATGAGCATGTTAATATATGATTTTGTAGCTTAGACGACGCACTTACAGAGTATAATGTCGGTTTCGAGAAAAAAATCTTGCTATTGACTTATAGGCGATGACCACTTTAGCACCAAAAGTAGCTATTTTCTTCGATGCCCGACAAGGGTCTGTTTGAAAATCATTGAGGGAGGAATAAATAAAATTGATGCTACAACTTGATAGTCTGTAGCATAAGCTACAAAATCATCCAGATACTTTTACTTTCTGGGTTGGAAAAAAATTTGTCCACCTCCTGAATTTTTTCCGCCCACCCGCCAGTGTGCGACGTGGTCGCCGATTACCGGCCTCGCGCGTGTGACGTCACCGCGTGACGTCAGAAAAAGACGAAGAAGGAAAATTTGAGATGGATGTGGCCATACATGAAAAAGGGATCCTAGTCTTCAAAACCTCAAACCTGAATAATTAAGGTGATTTGATAGAGGCCATTTTTTGTGTCAAAGCGACGTGCGATATATCGCATCGATTAGTAGCATAATTTCAGCTACTTGTCGTTTGCTTCAAATTTTGAGATCGCACTTCTGTTGTCATGAGACTGAAGAACTCATGTACCAAATTTGACAAAGAAATTCAACGTAATGAAGGCATGGTTTTTTTAAAGGAAAAATATCGCATTTTATACTGATATCGAAACTGCACTCGAATGCGATATTTTCCCTCTTAAAAAACCACGCCCTCATTACGTCGAATTTCTTTGTCAAATTTGGTACATGAGTTCTTAAGTCTCGTGACAACAGAAGTGCGATCACAAAATTCGAAAAAAAATGACGAGTAGCTGAAATTATGGAACAAATCGATGCAATATATCGCACGCCGCTCTGAAACAAAAATGGCCTCCATCGGATCACCTGAAGGTGATTCCATGAACGTCATATTTTGTACGAAAACGACTTGCGATATATCGCATCTATTGGTTCAATTTTTTCAGCTACTCCTCATTTTTCTCGAAGTTTGAGATCGAAGTTCTGTTTCTGGAGACTAAAGAATTCACTTACCAATTTTGACGAACTAATTCAACGTAATATAGGCGTGATTTTGTTCGAGAGAAAATATCGCATTCGAGTGCAGTTTCGATATCAGTATCGAATGCGATATTTTTCCTCAAAAATAATCACGCATTTATTACGTTGAATTTGTTTGTCAAAATTGGTAAGTGAATTCTTTAGTCTCCTGACAATAGAGTTGCGATCTCAAAATTCGAGAAAAATGACGAGTAGCTGATTCTGAAAAATGGATCGAAGCGATGAGATAAATAGCATGCCGTTCTGACAAAAAATATAGCGTCCATCGAATTACCTTAATATCAGAATATCTAAGAACAAGTTTATTGAATATGATACTTTATCGACCAAAAACGTCGATTAATGCCGAAATGAAGAATAAGCTCGAAATGTCTGCGACGGAGAGAGATCACTTAACAAGCTGCATTCCAAGTATTTTTTATAATTTTTTTTTCGATGTGGGACATTGTAATAGAATATATTTTAAAGTGAGAAAATCTGCCGCTATGTGACGTTACACGTCGGCAGTTTCTCATTTAAACACATGTACTTTAGTAGATATGGGTAATTAGGTCAGATCTTCTCTAACAATTATCATTTTAAAAACCAAGGATATTCTTATCCTCGGTTGTTTCTTCTTAAAAATGACATTCACAAAATGCCAGACATAATTTGAGAATTCTCCATCTGAGAGTCTCAAAGTTTCGTATTTTAAAAAGTCTTCTGATAAATAGCTACAGAAAATTCTAATCTCCCATGTTCAGGGTGGTTAATACGACCTTTAGATACAGACCTACAAATAAACCCTAAAACAAGAACCCGATAAAAAATTTTAAAAAAAGGGGGGATTGAGTACCAACGCAGCCAAAGGAAGGAGAAGAGACGGAATCGAACCTTATTTTTGAACTTTTTTTCTGAATCCGGGCGACACTTCAGGAGCAACATGGAGCGGAGCATAGAGAGTTCACGCCTCGTGCCATCGCGCCTTCAATTTTGTGGACGCAACACGGACATCCATCGAGTACGAATAGTTGTATCTCTGCGCCGTCGTTAACACGCATCCTTTCCCTGCTGTGCTGGTGCCGTTTGTCTCGTGTGTTGTCTCTGATGTTTGACTGCTAAATCCTGATTCCGCGATTTTTCCAAATCCTGATTAACTCCTGATTTTTTTGCGGAGAAATGTAACTTCACGAAAATAGCTCGATAAAAAAATCCGATCAAACGGCCGATCTTTCTCAAATCCTGATTTTACGACCGATTTTTCCTTAAATGCTAATGAAATCGGGATGATTTTTCCTCAAATGCTAATGAAATCGGGATTAAATCCTGATTGACCTCAAATCCTGATAGAATCGGAAAAATAGGGAAAATCTTGATGCCAGACACCCTGACAGCTGGTGTGGCTTGGTTCCTTCCAGCTAAACGCGTTCCAAATTCAACTTCCACAAAGAAAATGCCAATGCTGTGCCAATAAATGCTGGACAGCCGCACGATGGACGAGTCAATTAGAGAGGTCGGACATGAAATTATTGACGAAAACTGCAAATTTTGGTGTTTATTCCGTCACATTATACATTTCAAGGGATGCTTCAGGAGGTAAATTTGACGGGGAAACCAATAAAACCACTTTTATAGAACCGCAAACTTTTATATGAACGGAGTTATAAGCGTTTAAAGTTTCCAAATGGAGTTGTTGCACATGTGAGGGATTTCCGATTTGACCATGGATTTTTATGAAACACAATGGTGCCACTAGTTTTCTCTGAAAACAACTCTCAAGCTCAAAAAAGCTCTCAAAGTGAGGCCAAAATGGAGGGAATATCCCACCCTACCTGAGAGTCCACCTCTACATCAAAACAAACTCTCCATGCAAAGATAGGGAGAAAATACATTAGCAGGGTTACCGTGTTTACAGTTGTGGAGTCCCCAAATAAAGTGGCAACCCTGCTAATGTATTTGCACCCTATCATTGCACGGAGGGTTTGTCTTGATGTAGAGGTGGACTCTCAGGGTAGGGTGGGATGTCCCCTCCATTTCGGCCTCAACTCGAGAGCTTTTTTTGAGCTTGGGAGTTGATTTCAGAGAAAACCAGCGGCACCATCGTGTTTGTCGCAAACTTTTACAAAAGAATCAACAGTCAAATCGCGAATTCCTCACACATGCAACATCTCCATTGTGGGCAAGGTTATGGCACGCTGCGGCACGGCGCGGTGTGCTGCCAGCTCGAAACGCGCACTGACGCCTACAAACCCAAGGGGATACTTCAAGCAATGCGCAATGCTTGAAGTATCCCCTTGGGTTTGTAGGCGCCAGTGCGCGTTTTGCACCGAGTTTGTTTTGATGTAGAGGTGGACTCTGAGGATAGCGTGGGATATCCCCTCCATTTTGGCCTCAACTTGAGAGCTTTTTTTGAGCTTGGGAGATGATTTCAAAGAAAACCAGTGGCACCATTGTGGTTTTCGCGAACTTTGACAGAAGAATCTAGAGTACCTGTATAGGGAGAGTAGCGTTTATGGAGGGCTTAGGGCCCAAAAGTGCAGCCACCCTTCTGAGCAACTTCTAACACACAAAATTTCACTGCCAGCCTACAGATTTCAATTCTAACCAAGATGGCTAAGAATGTACATAAATGAGCGTTCTTCCGCAAAAATAAGAAAATTTATGCAAAAAGTAAGCCAAATACATGCTTTCTAAACGACGGTTCGTAACAATTGTATTTGTAAATCGCTCTGGACATTTGAAATTCATCGGTTGGCTGCCCTTTTGGGCCCTAACTTTATTCGCGGAGGCATCGGTGAAGGCCTGATGGACTTTCGGAGTTTCAGATTTGTCGCTACTCTCCCTGAACAGGTACTCTAGAAGAATCAACAGTCAAATCGCGAATTCCTCACACATGCAACATCTCCATTGTGTCCGACCTCTCCTATTGACTCGATCCACCGTGAGCCGACAGCCTTCACTGAAAACCACCACCTGTAGTGAAAAATTCCTCTCGAAGGGATTACCCCTCCCTCAGAACCGAAACCTCGACCCGAGTCAAAAGAGCGTTACTTCACGTCACGTCTCGACGCACAGTGGATCGGGTCAATTAGAGAGGTCGGACATGAAATTTTTGACTGAAACTGAAAATTTTTACGTTTATTTCGTCACAAATTAAATTTTAAGGAGTGCTCTTGAAAGAAAATTTCACGAGGAAACCATTGGAACCACTTTTACATCCTCGAATGTTTGTATACACGGAGTTACAAGCGTTTAAAGTTTCCAAATTTTGTCCGACCTCCCCTATCGGCTCGATCCAGTGTGCGACGTCAGGCCGGTGGTAGGCTCGACTTCTCTCCTGTTGAGGCAGGGTTTTGACACGAGCGTCACCCCGTCACACACTCCCGAGTGCCCTCGAAACTCGCGCCCCCGTCTGGAAAGTCGCCGGTTTTCCCCCACCCCCCCCCCCCACCCGCGGAAAGGTGTTTCCCCCTCGCGAGGGGATGTTGAGGGTGGAGGATGACGGGAAGTAGGTTAAGCCGATTACAGGCTCAGACGGGATCGGGGAGAGTACTGTTGTGCAGTGTGCAGTAGCGTGGCGTGAATTGCGGTGTATCGATTCTTCTGCCATTTAAACCTATGGTAAAGAATCGATTATTAAGGTGTTCGTTGCGAACACCCTGTTTAACGATACTTTTCCATAGGTTTAAATGGCAGAGCAATCGATATATCGCAAAGCACGCCACGCCACTGGAGAGTACTGCCGTGCTAAGGAAAAACGCAGTATGAGCCTTCAGGCGTTGCCAAATTTCCTCTGATGAATCATGACTTTTCAGGAAAATTTTTGGATACTTTTTTGTCAATTTTTCAGATGATTTGGTTGGTAATTTGATCTAAAGTGTCTGAAGATTACAAGGAAAAATATTCGTAATAATCCTCAAAAAGAAACATTTTATCGAAGGAGATTTGGCAACTCTTGTGATGTTCATACGGCGCTCTTCCTTTGCATGGCAGAGTAGACGCCAGACACCGGGCGCCGTCTTCAGGAAGAACGCCGTGCGATCATCGAAACGTTGTCAAATTTCTACTGATTTAATGCTACATGACAATGCCACAGAACTAAAATGGTATAAAATACGCACTCATCTATTTTTGCTCTAAAAATGGACGTAATTATGCTCAAGGGAGCTATGTTACACGCAAACCCTATCACATAGTTCTTTTTAGCATAGATACGTCCAAATGTGATGTACTTCTTAATGCTTACGACTTTAAGATCGAATTCGAGCACTGGAAAAAAAAAAACACATTGGATCTAGAGTCCAGACTCTTGAAAACATTGACAAGAAAAAATACTCTTGATTCAATCAGATTTTTGCTTAAATCAAAAGGAAATCCGCTCGAATTAAGAGGCTTGGTTCTTGATTTAAAAAATCCGATTGAATCAAGAGTATTTTTTCTTGTCGATGTTTTTAAGAGTCTGGACTCTAGATCCAATGTGTTTTTTTTTTTTTTTCCCAGTGAGATGTTCGGAGCAGGGGAGTAATTTTGAATTTTGAAGCGTGTAGCGTAAGTTTTTGGGCAATACAGCCGGAGAAAATATTGACCTAAGAGCAAATTGGAACCGAAAATTTCGCGATATTAAATGATCATGAGAGATAAATGTATGGCTGATTCGTAATCTTGCGATTGGAACCTCACAGGTGCGGTGCTTGTTGAAGGATCAATCGACGTAACAATGATTTATATATTTTTCATATTCAAACAAACAAATTCTAATTTGAGGTATTAGAGTACGAATTGATTTCTTCATTTTACATGGGCATGCTCACGTAGCCCTCCAAGCACCCTCTACAAACGAGACAAACGGCACCAGCACAACAGGGAAAGGATGCGCGTTAACGACGGCGCAGAGATACAACTATTCGTACTTGACGGATGTCTGTGGTGCATATCTGCAAAATTGAAGGCGCGGAGGCGCGAGACGTGCATTCGCTATGCTCCGCTCTCTGTTGCTCTAATGGTGTCGCCAGAATTCAGGAGAAAAGTACAAAAATGAGGCCCGATTACGTTTCTTTACGTTACATAGTCAAATTTTCCGATGCGGAACTTTTAATTTTCATGAATTTCTCGATTAGTGTCCTCTTTTCAAATTTTCAAATACGTGCACTGGAAAAAAAAACACATTGGATCTTGAGTCCAGACTCTTGAAAACATTAACAAGAAAAAGGACTCTTGATTCAATCAGATTCAAGCTTAAATCAAAAGGAAATCCGCTCCAATTAAGAGGCTTGGTTCTTAATTTAAGCTTAAACCTGATTGAATCAACAATATTTTTTCTTGTCGATGTTTTTAAGAGTCTGGACTTTAGATCCAATGTGTTTTTTTTTTCCCAGTGTGGGCGTGAGACTAAGTAGGTTTTTAACGAATTTCAGAAGAGCAATAAGAAGAAGTGCTTCTTCTAGAGGAGTGAAGCTCCAATTTAGAGCTTTCGCGGAAAAAATGTAAAAGTTTAAAAGTTTTTTTCTGATCCATGGAACACGATACTGCAGTAAAACTGTTTACTCTGAAGCATACGATAGGGCTGAAAATACGAGTACAAGAAGCGAGTAGTTGACCGCACGTAGGCAAAATAGCTAGCTCGTGTTGGTCACAAAGCTCTGCGTTCAGACTCAAGCACTGCGAAAAGGACTGTGTAAAAGGGAGAATTGGTCCGGTGAATTTGTTCTTCTTCGTGGATTGAATGACTGAAACTATTCAGCATCATTGTATTAAATGACTTTATGAGCTCGAAATTCTCTATATCACAGTTTGAGTTTTAATTTAAGTGGCAGAACTATATGAGGGGAAATCAACGAATAAAATTATTACCTTTTTTCATGCAATTGCAACCGCACTCTCAAACAAAAGAGTACAAAGTGTGGCGTTTCCTCTGACCTGAAACACAAGGTAAATTATAGTTTAGTTCGTTGATCTTACTTTTAAACGACAAATTTTTACATGGTGTTTTTACCAGCCAATAACACACTGAACTTTCAAAGTCGTTTGGTACAAGATTTTGACCATCAACGAGAATGAGATCTTGGCCGAAAAATGTTAAAAATTAAATACCTAATTCATGACGCGGAATTGAATCAGCGAGTTCGAAAACACACCAACTCGGAAAAAAAAATTGTTCAGGAAACATCTAAAACTGCGCAGCGGGCGAAGAAGTTAGTTTAAGAAAAACCTTTTTGGTGTCAAAAGACAAGTATTCAGAGACTTTGTAAAGCACCTAGTTGAAAGCGATACACCATGTTTGATGACAGAGAATTAAGCGTTTAAAAATTTCCGAGTTGGTGTTGGTGGGGGTGCAGCCCCCTAGTCTCAGCAAAATCGCACCCCTACAAACTTTGGTTCCGTGGACAGAGAGTCACAATTGAATAAAGAGCGAGATCCCGTGCAAAAGACAAACCGGAGCCCGGAGCTAAGCTTTTCCGCATGCCTCAGGCAACAGCTTTCCAACTTCTCCGGAACGTCGGCGAAAAAGCGGAAAAGTGGGTACGTTTTCACCGACATTTGAATAAGTAAAATTCGAGAGGCCCCGTATTTATGAGGCCCTCCGGAATCGAACCCTTTCCCGCCCTGCTGCGTCTCAGATCAACTTCAGCTAGGCTTCGCAAGGACAGCGTTGAGAGGAAAAACGTTATCCGTTTTCAGCTTAGAGCCGTATCTATGGTGAGTCTTGTAGGGTGGAGACTGGAAAGCTACACTCTACGTTTGGACGGCGTACAATGGGAGGAGGGAGGAGGTCAGACATGGCGTAGACACTCTTAAAGTTTAAGCATCGTCTCCATAGTTAATTTCATAGTCCTTCCTTAAACAGCCCCTGCAAATTAAGATGTGTGTTTCATCACTTTGTGAATTTTAAGGGATGCTTATTGAAGGAGTTTTAACGAGGAAGCCTATGAAACCATTTTTTTGACTTCTCCGGTTTGTATACCAACGAAGATATAGCTTCGAATAAATAAATCGTTACCTGACAGTTCCTGTGTTTCGGGGACCCTGTATCGATGGCCAAAGGGCTAAACCACGTATCTGAATGATGATGTTTCAAAACTTCCGTTCCTAATCTATTTTTTTAAGAGACTAGTCAACTTTAGAGATTGAGATTCATACAGGATATTCTGCCAACATAGGAGAAAAATCTTTGAAGTTTGTAAGAAATTACGTTGCCTAGTACTGCTGTGCTAAGGAAGAACGCCGTATGAACATTCCAGAGTTGCCGAATTTCTCTCGATAAAATAAGTGTAATAATTTTTGGAAAAATCTAACTTCAAAGTTATACTGTTGATTTTTACTCGATATTCGTTAAAATTACCCTTTCACGGTGTTTCGGTGCTAAGAGTCTTCTTAAACTTCCCTCACTCTCGATGTAAACCACGTGTAAGGCCTTTCAAAGAAAACAACAGTTTAGGAACGACTATATATACTACAAAATTATCTGCTTCATTACGGAACGTGGTTTCATCAATTTTCATCAGTTTTTCCGAAAAAGTTTTTCAAGAACCAACGTCTTTTAAATGCGACGATTGAAAGGTGGAAGTTTGCGGTTTTGGCCGAAAATTTCGTGTTCGATTTCGGTCAATGGGTCCATCCCCTGTGCGTTTTCCCCTTCGACACCATCCCTTTGACCGCGAGGGAGTGAATAATATATTTCAGCGCGGAAGGAGCACTGTCATGCTGAAGAAGAACTCCTTATGAGCCGTTGTGCGCTGTCAAATCTTCTTTCGCAAACCGATAAATTCCGGGGTAAAATTTCGAGTATAACTTTCAAACATACGGAGTATTTTAGTCGCCACAGTGCACCTTTTGATTTTAAGTATCTGAAATTTGCATGGGAAAGAATGCATATCGACGGTGTAAGTCGGCAATCACATAACTCGTTTGCGGCGTCTGAAAATCTCCGCCTCTATGTTATTCTTGAAAAGAAATCAAATTGACATCATTCCTTGAAGTTTATGCAGAATTTTCTTCAAACAGAGAAGAAAAATCACGCCAGTTTTAAAGAATTGCCGTTGAATAGTTTTCCGTTTAAAAAATAAAGTATGGCAGGCAGTCTGCAACGTCGCAAACTGAGTTACGTGATTGCTGACTTACACCGTCGACAAACCATTCCTCAAAAATGTATGTTTTATCGGGTGATATCTCCATGAAAAAAAACACGAGTTTCCGGAGGAAAAATTGAGAGGCTAATTTCCAATCTAATATAGAGAATTTTATTCGCCATCTGATATAAAGTATCTGAAAATTTCGAGGGAAAGTATTCAAACCTTCCCTCGAAAATATATGTTTAATTCGACGAAATAAGGCATCGTCCGAAAGCTCTAGCGGCGTTTTGGGGGGTAACATCGGGGAGGATTTCGACTTGGCGTTACTTATGTTAAGCCTTCGGCGAACCTGAGGATTTGGGAGGCTTTGGCCGGATCAGAGCCGCGAGTTCGCGAAAACCGGCAGGTGCTGACGGAATAATATGAAGATAGGGAGGAAGGAGCTGGAAACTTTCGGTCTAGCTAAAAGGGAAGTTTTGCCGGCCACAGAATAGAATAAAAGATAGATATAGCGATATTCCCAACTCAGGGTGTTTGGGGTCATTTCATGAAAAATGGGAATTCTGAAAATATGTTCCTATTTTTTCTACCAAAATGAACCACTAACCAAGGTACGAATAATTTAAGCATTCTGATAATGAAAACGATTCCCCTTTAAAATTTCATGTGAATCACGATTCGCGCGACCAAAATAACCGATATTGACGCCAAATCAAGATGATAATGTTGTTACTTAGCATAGGCTACGACAAACATATTATTAACACAATGATTATGTAGATTTCAAATATAAAGTATAGCATCATTAAATTTTATCTATAAAAAATAAATATTAATACTATTAGTATTATAAACATGAACTTAATTGTTATATACTTCAATTTGATTAACTCTCGATTGAGGCACTTTACTTCACGTAAAATCGATATTTATAATTGATTAAAATCAGGGTGTCTACGCAAACAGGCTGGCCAAAAATTAAAGAAAAAAGGATATTCTTTTCTTCTGTATGCTTTAGTGGTTGCGTTTTGGGCACTCAACAAACACATTTTCAAGTTAGAAATTTGCAGAAGAGGGCGGCACTTTACTTGACACTGGCTCTCTGGAGGAATATCGTCACTCACTGCTGTTTTACCTAAAACTACGAAATCTTTTGCACATTTACGGCTTTCTTATAAGTCTTGTTTTGATACAATTAAAATGAATTCTGCTGTTGCAGGAATTTCAGTGTTTTCATCTAAAAGAGTTTGAAAAAATTTTGAAGGAAACTCGATTTAGAAATTTTGGCACTTACTGCTCTCTTTGCTATCACGGCAATAGTCGTATAACTCTGAGTCACCCTGTGCACATGCAGGGTGTCTACCAAAACAGGCTGACCAAAAATCAGTACTTTTATAGTACATTTCCGAGAAATTAGGTACCTCCTCAACGGAAAAATTCAGTACTTTTTCAGTACCCTCATTTGATGGAATTCGAAAAATTTAAAAAAAAATGAATTTCTCGCTCAAATTGTGATAAAAATGAGAAAAAAACTCCGGACCTTCTTGCGGGTTTTTCCGCACTTTTTCAGTACTTCCGGACCGCCCTTAAAAAATCAGTACTATTTCCGGACTTTCCGCGGCTCATTTGATAAAATTCGAAACATCTCAAAACTTTGAATTTCTCGCTCAAATTGTGACAAAAATGAGAAAAAAACTCCGGACCTTCTTGCGGAATTTCCGCACTTTTTCAGTACTTCCGGACCGCCCTTAAAAAATCAGAACTATTTCCGGACTTTCCGGAAATTCCGGACTTGTAGACACCTTGCCTGTACACATCTTAAATGCGCAATCTATATTGCGCTGCCCCTTTTTTGCGCTGAAAGGGACGTACCCGACATAAAATAAAAAAACACCCCCGACGGGGAGGGGGCGTTAATTTAACGCAAACCCCTGCTGATGGGCGGGAGAGCAAAGGATTTGAGCCTATCGCAACCGGATTCGATTAGTGCTCTCGTTCGAAAGCAATCACGTGACTGATCCAATTAAAATCCCCGGCTCCGGTTTTTAAAACGTTTCGCTCCAGGTTTGTGACTAATACTGCCGCACTAAGGAAAAACGCTGTACGGAAATTCGAGAGTTGCCAAATTTCCCGTGATTGAATGAGTATTTTTGACGACATTTACGCATATTTTTCCTTGAAATTTTCAGATATTTTAGATTAAATTGCGTGCGAAAATGGCTCAAAATTGTAGAAAAAAAATATTCAAAATTTTACTAATAAATTCAGTTTTTATCGAAGAAAACTTGGCAACGTCTGAAGGCTCATACGGCGTTTTTCCTTCCAATGGCAGAATAGTGCGCCGACTGTAATGAATAAAAACTCAACTTCTGATGAGTTGCAACTTTTTCCGCTCCAGGTGTGGGGTATCGCGTGTTTTACGGGCGTTTCTATTCGGGGAACTTTCCGAACACGAAAAAAGCTCGCCTGGAACCCCCCGTGTTTCTTTCCCTTGATCGATTGCGTCTCTTTTAGATCCGACGAAGAGTGCTGCCGTGCTGAGGAAAAACGCTGTATGATCATTCGAAGGTTGCCAAATGGATTGCACTTTGCAAAACAGAACCAAGATCATTTCAATATCGCTGAGAATGTGCAGCTTTTTTGGACCTTGCAAATATAAACTGATCATCTGGACAAGTTTTATCTCAACCATTGAACTATGAGTTCAAAACGAAAGTTGTGTAAAGAAAAACTTTGTACATTTAATTTTTTGCACGAGTTCAATAATTTTTTGTGAAGAATGTAACTTGCACAATCCTATAGCAACGCTGAAATGCTTCCTTTTTGCAAAATGCAATCCGAATGTTTTCCTCGCTGAGAAAAATATTTGTTGTATGATAACAATCAACAATGTAAAAGTGTTTTCGTGTTTCTTTACATACTACACATAAAGAGCTGACTTACAGCTGAGAAAGCTGACGTAAAGCTGATAATATAGCAAGCTGCAACAAAAACCAAATTTTGTGTTGGTGCTTTTTTTAATGAGCAAGAAATTGTAGTTCCTGGTGGGCCTGCTGTTGCAAATTTCAGCTAGAGCGGAAAGAAGAGTAATTTCTTACAGAAAATGGTTCAAAACTCACGATGAGCGCATCAGACAAGTCTGAAATGGACATGCTTAAAATGACGCTCAAATGGAAGCTTGAAAAAACGAACATTCCTTTCGCCGATTGTGAATTTAGCAATGTATTTCAGACTTTCCGATGTGCTCATCGTGCACCAGTGGTGTGGCGTTGATTGCGAAATATCGATTGTTATGCCATTCAAACCTATGGAAAAGGATCGATAGACAGGGTGTTCGCAACGAACACCTTGATAATCGATTCTTTACCATAGGTTTAAATGGCATAACAATCGATATGTCGCAATTCACGCCATGCCACTGCTCGAGTTCAACTTAGGCGCCGAGTCGAACAACCCCTTCCCCGCGCGCCAACAAGTTCGAAAGTTTCTGTTTGCTCGGAACGGATAAGTAAATGTAGGTATAAGAAAGTCATTTTTCAAGAGCAGTTGCTCAGAATAATCCTCGGAGTCATTAATTGGGATGATTGATGTGAAAACACCCCCCGAGAGAAACTTTACTAAGGGCTGTTTGTTTCAGAGCGCGTCGTCTCCTTGATCTGTTTCTCGCTCGAAAGGCGCGCTGAGAGGACAGTGGTACGCGGAAAAACAAAATTGCTGATTCAACAATTCAATTGCTAAAAACAGTGAGTGCAATGTTTCAACGCAGATTTTACAACAAAAAAATGCTACTTTAACCACATTGTAAACTAATTTAACCACGGGGGTGGTTAAAGTAGCATTTTTTTTTGCTGTAAAATCTGCGTTGAAACATTGCACTCACTGTTTTTAGCAATTGAATTGTTGAATCAGCAATTTTTTTTTTCCGTATACTTGTTACCGTGCTGAGGATAAACGCCGTATGCGCCCTCGGGCATCGCCATGTTTTCTTCAATGAAAAACGAATTTACTGAGAAAATTCTGAATACTTTTCCTCCACTTTTCCAGGCAATTTTGTTCACAATAGAGAATTTGCAGGTGTTGATGAATTTCGTGTTTAAGTGGAAACTACTGGGTTCAGCTATTGCCAAATTTAATTGGGCAGTTTAATTTTTTACATGAAAACGGTTGTGCGGATTTTTGTGTAAATTTCAGTGAAAATTTTCCATAGTACGAAGGAAATTCCTTGAAATTTTCAAAGAAATCCGAACAAACGTTCTCTCGTAAAAAAATTAATTGCACAGTTAAACTTGGCAATAGCTGATGTGGCTTGGTTCCTTTCTGTTAAACTCGGTCCATTTAAAAGTGGTTCTGTTTCTGCGGCTGCAATCGGGCCGATCAGGTACACAGTTTTATTACCCTCTGTTTGCACTCCATCTTAACTCTTTGATCTCCCTCGACAACGAGTTTAAACTCGCCTCATGAGCTGCTATCACACGAGCAATCCTACTGTAAAATCAACAGCATTCTCGGGCTAAATGGACAATCACCATTGGCCCACTACCAACTGTGTAGTCTCTGCGCATGCGCACACTGTCAGACTATACAGTCGGGATTGCTGGTGTACCGACTGCTTTGGTGGGAGTAAAACTTCGCAAAAAAGAGGTTGCCATGAATCGGCCGACTACAGCGAGATGAAGAGCACGAGGTACACGAAATTTATCTTAACAGCTTTAAGCTGAAAACGATGCGAGCACTTGACGCACGCCCTTAATGTACACAAAACTTAGCGCCGACTCAAATAGAGTGCTTCAGAGTTAAGATAAACCCATACCGGGCGCATCTTGTTAGATATTCGCAATCAATTGTTGCTGCTGCAATATCTCGACGCTCCTGTGTATTTTTAATAAGTTTTACACCAATTTAAAAACCAACTTAATAAGTTTTACCATGTGCTGTCAGTATTAGATTCGAAAGCTCTATTTGTGAACAACTGTGAGATCCCATCTAGTATCTTCCGAGTGTGTTTCCTGCCGCTTTTCAGCGACTAGAATGTATCTCATTGCGGTAAGAATTGCATCACCCTAAATTGTCTTCACTATTTAAAAAGGTCCAGGGAGAAAACTCAAGTAGCGAGAAGTTCGACCTTGAGACACGTGAAGACTCAAAGAATGGTTAACGAAATAACACTGAAAAAAAATTCTCGGCGTTTTTACCAAGGTCCGTTTCTACCTTTACCATCTCACTTTTTTACCGATTATTGGTAATTTTACCAAGACAGACTAGTAAGCTTACCTAAAAAACCGGTATTTTTACTGTTTTTCTCAGGTAGGTATACCACTTTTATTGGTAATCAATTCCCGGTAACTTTGCCATTTTATCTCGGTAATTCTACCATAGTCGATAAAAAATATTGTCGTTTTTACCAAGGTCCAGTAAAATTACCCAGAAAGTTCAGTAATTTTACCGAGATTTCTCGGTAAAATTACCAATTCCATAAATGGTAATTTTACCAAGAAAAAACTGGGATCAAATAGAACCCTGAAATCTTGGTAATTTTACCCTTTTCTTGGTAAATACACCGAGATTTTTTTTTTTCCAGTGAATGTATCTCATTGCGGTAAGAATTGCATCACCCTAAATTGTCTTCACTATTTGCACAGGTCCAGGGAGAAAACTCAAGTAGCGAGAAGTTAAAACTTGAGACACGTGAAGAATCAAAGAATATTCAACGAAATAATCGGCACAAAAACACCCAAAAATGTTGAAATACAGAAAAGTGACGCAAGTTTGTGTGTCATGCTGTTACTCCAAGACCACATGAATTTCTATAATGAAACTTATGGGATTATTAAAAAAATTATGTAATACCGTTTTTGGAGAAAGGGACCAAAGGGAAATTGATTTTGAGCCAAAATGTCCGTTCTTCTCTACTCTATCAGTGACCGACTAGGGTAAAAAGACCTCCGGGGCAGGGGTTAGGAACGCAAAACTGAAAATCGGTGTCAATGCTTCGAAGGATATTTTTAAAAAATTTTGGCGCAAGAAACACCCACAAGTTTTGAACTACGTAATCAGTTACAGATTTACCATATTACCTCTAATAAACTATTTCTAATGTGGAAGAACGTGCAGTAAATTTAAGATTTATAAGGAAGAGTTATGAAAATTATTCTTTGAGAAACGAATGTATGAGGTGATTCAAGATTCCATACATACACACATACATGCATAGAGCCGATTTCATGGCTCTCTTGGGCGCTCTGCGACGCCTAATCGCCACAGTACCCGGTCTCGGGACTAGGTTTAATACTTCAATATTGTGCAAAAATAACAGAACAGATAACATTTGTCTATGATTTTACATTTTTTATCTTTTGAATTATTACTCTCTGTTATTTACTCTTAATTTTAATAATTACTGTCACTAAATTTCAGCCCTGAATTCGACGAATAGGAATTTAAAAAGTCTGGACTATCCTACTTTCATGGTCTGTATTTTCGTCGAGCTTTTTTCATGAAAACGTCATGCCATTTATCAAACCTCAATTTTGTAAGTATCTGTGTTGCGTGAGTTTTAACATTTTTTATCGATTAGGCAGTGGCGCATGGCGTGGCGTGAATTGCGATTTATTGATTGTTATACCATTTAAACCTATGATAAAGAATCGATCATAATGTGTTCGTTGCAAACACCCTGTTTATCGATTCTTTTCCGTAGGTTTAAATGGCATAACAATCGATATATCGCAGTTCACGCCACGCCACTGCGATTAGGTATTTATTCCAAAACTAAAGAGACTAGACTAGAGAAGATAGACAAAAAGGGAAAATGAAGGGGGGAAAAGTTACAGAATTTTTGAGAGGAACGTTTACTCTTACAATAATTTTGTGTTTCTTCTTAAAATTTTCTGATGTTTCTTATTACAGCTATTTACCTAATTTTCTTTCCTTGCAAGAATAGCTTCAATGATACACACCAAATGAATTTGATTCCTTTACGAATCGCTAGGCGTTACTTATCCGTGATTTTAGAACAATGTTCACCGAGGTGTGACTTCTATATTGTGTTAAACACACGATTTGATACTGAACATAGCGATAAAAAAAACATTGCAGTTGCTACTAGACAGTCTGGTTATGTAAGATTTTCAAGAATCTTGTCGATTTCTGGTAGTTGGCGATTTAGTTTCCGTGAGGTCATGTTCACTTTTTAAGACTAGTTGTTTGACCGAGACACAGTAAAAACAGAGCTAGAGCTCTTTAATTTTTAACGGTTTTGAGGACCTGCATCGTGCATTATGTGTGTGCTCAATATACGAACATTCAAGAAATTATTTCTTAAGTCAGTACCTTAAGACATGAACGAAATACTAAAAAAGGTGCTAGTGAAAAGCACCTAAAAGATATTTATACTTCCTTTGCCACCATTCCAAAAATAAGACCATTCATTATAAATGAATAACTAGCAAACCCTGAACTTTCTGTACAAACACTATTCTGCCGTGATGGCGAAGAGAGCAGTAAGCGCAAAAATGAAGTTTTGAGGAAACAGGCTCAGGAGCGTCTGACCGAAGAATTTTGTTGAAAGAAGCCTCCGTTCTTTGCCTGATTGTCATTAATCATCTGAAAGACTCTCAGAAGTCGTTTGGATGATTAAAAATCGACCGATTTTATTTCAACTACACAAAAAGGGTATCTTTCATTTTCATGTTAGGCTGGTGTTAGGCAAGACAGCCGTAAGTGCTATCTTGTGCATGCTTTCGTGATTGCGTTTTGGACACACAACAAACCCTTTTTCAGGTTGGAAATCGGCAAAAGAGGGCGGCACTGGACTTGAAAGCACTGTTTTCATTAGCTCTCTGGAGGAATAATGTCACTTACTGTTGTCTTGCCTGAAACAACGTCATTTTTTGCGCAATTACGGCTTTCTCATGAGTCTCGCCTGTAAAAAATTAAGATGGATTTTACTGTTTTAGTTATTTCAGTGATTTCATCCAAAAGATATCAGACAAATTTTGAGGGAAACTCGGTTTCGAAAATTTAACACTTACTGCTCTCTCCGCTGTCACGGCAGTATTGCCTCCTGTAATTATTTAGAAGATTTAGAGACATTTCATTGGGTACCTAATTTACGATGTAAAATTTTTAGGTTATGTTAATACATCAAACTTCCCCTTTATTTTACCCGAATCGATATAAAAATTAAAGTATTATTCTAACTTTCTATACGTCCATCTATTTTAATAGTTTTGCAATGTTTCATGATTTAACCTTAAATTTTCTATTTTTACAGGATAATTATTCACCGAGATCGATTTCAAATCTCCAAAAACTTTGGTGCTTAAACTGTGGCCGATATCAAGGAACGGACCCGTCACTCCTAACCATTCACAACTAAGTTATTTGTATTACGGTAAAATGTCTTATAAATAGTTTGGCAGAAAAACTCCAAAACGCGTAACAAACCCGTAGCTGTGAGGGTTAGAAGTTTACAACTTAGGAAAGGTAAATTTGAGGAGACGCGATTTTAAAATTTCGATGTGTTACGTCCAGGGTTGAAAACTGAGGGATTATGATATAACGAGAACCCCTCATATAGTGCACAATAATAAACTGAACGACTGACAGCAGGCGTAGGAATCGATTCCTTTTTGAAATCCTTGAAATTCACTTTAGCAAGACCTCCAGATTTATGCACATTTGTTTCCACAAATCTATAATCAGCTAACGTCACTGCTATTTCTTGCTCGAGAATTTCAGACCATTTCTTAGGAATAAAAATCTAAATAGTGCCACTCTAACCATCTATTGAAGTCATGAGTTTTGAAGGGGAGGAAAGTAATTTTTTTCAGGAAAATGAAAAATGCTGTCAGATTTTGTTGCCCCTGATAACAGTGCCTTTTTACATTGGCTGAAGAATAATTGTGAAAAAACTAAAGCTAAGAGCTTTTACTTTTATGTCTTGACAAAAGTAAGAGAGTCTGTGATGGAAAATCAATTAAATGACTTTGTAAGATTTTTCGACGCTATTGAAAGTATGACTGATGCAGGTATTGTAGAAAAAGAATTCCTTAGCGATGAAGGGTATCCTTTATTTGATACGAATTTAATTATATTAGCTTGTAAGTACAAAAGCCAGGAAGTCTTAGAGAACTTGCTTCGAAGAGAGTCTAAAATTTTGGGTGTTTTGTCCCCCGAAAATTCAGAAATCAGCGTCTTACATCCAGATCATATGGATTCAGAACAACATAATGCTTTTTACTATGCCATCCGATCAGATAGCATCGATGTCCTTTCAACGCTTATTCACGAATGGCCTGGAATGAACTTCACCTCTAACCCTCGAAAACTAGAACAACTTCTTTCCGCGGCCTACGACGAGCTAAAATTGAAAAGGGTGCCCCTTTCTGATGAGATTGAAACATTTGTGGAAAGTAAATTAATAGACCTCAAGTTTTGGTCTGAAAATTCTTTATCAGTTAAAGATACTGAAAGTGATACCAACAATATCATTGCACGGATTAAATTAATGATTGAAAAAATTGAATTTTTAAAAAAAGAGTACTCTCGTGCAGATGTGGATGATGTATTTTTACTCACTGGGAAGTTCATTCTGCAGAATATGCATGTGCTTAAGCGACAACTGAGATCAACTTACAATAAACTACCGTGGGAGGAGGTTGAATTCTGTTTAGTGAGCTTTATTTCTTCTCAAATTAAGTATCATGAAATTAATCTATTGACAGCCCTTTCCTTGAATAAAGAATCAATAATCAACTACCTGGAAATTTTCGGGAAGAAACTCAACGAAGTGGTACTTGAAGAGGGCTATTTTAACAATACAGACTTTAACATACTTCCGAAAACACCACGTGATGAGATTGTTGCACAAATCATTGAGAGCAACCCGAATTTAGGGATTTGTACGATGATTACAAAAAAGTGCGAGATATTTACTCACTGGAGACAATAAGAGTTCATTTGAACTTCATAGCCGAAGCAAATTTAAACGAAAAAGAGGGTCAGCTAACTATGACAAGAGCTCTCCAAGTCATTGGTGAACATTTCAAAAATACTCTGGAATCGCCCAAACTATCTAAAGCAATGAGTGAACTTTTATTATCCTCGTTATCACTGAGCACAAAGAAAATCATCGTAGATTTACGAGATGCATTATCCCATTCTTCCTCTCTCTCGCAGAGAACTGAAATTGAACAACAGGCTGATGACAATTTTTACAATGGTATTCAGAATGACGCGAAATTAATAGAAGGCTTGGTTGTTGATATCATTCTCAATAATGAAGTTGAGTGTGCTAGATCTCTGCTGAGAAAAATCATGTCGGCTAAGGGCCTGGATGATTTACAAAAAATTGCTAAAGCCTTCAACAAAGTTAATGCACGTAGCCTAGTACTACAATCAGAAAATTATGAAATGAAAACACGCAAAAAGCTAGAGGAGATGCTTGAGGAGCTAAGAAAAATTGTAACGGATCCAAATGACATTGAAGAATTATACTTCAGCGAAATTGACGAAGTATTGGAGCCATTCAGAATCCAAACAGAAATTGCAATTACCCATTATTCTGCTTCGCTTGGATCTGTAATAAATGGATTGATTACTCTGGAGGAAGATAAAATGCAAGGGAACTATTTTCATAACTTTCAGTCGGGTATTCGACAGTTTGAAAAAGGAGTAAACGTGTTTACTTTTGAAGTAAAAGAATGTGATTTGAAGAGTATTACACAGCGTGCGATGATAATATGTGAAAGTGTGAAATCACGAATTGGATTAGAAACACAAGAGGAAGTTAAACGATTGAATGACATACACATATTAGCATGCAAGTTCTTTTGCTTTGCTGAAATCAAAACTAATGATATCAAATGGCTCGAGCCATGGAGAGAACAACTACTAAAAAAAGGACCTGTTCGCCCTTCACAAGAGCAAGGAGGAACTCCTGAAGGTACAGAGCCTAAAAGCGAGGATGCCCTCTCGTTGAAGCTGCACGAATTGCAGATCATTCTTAAAAATTATGGCCTTGGAGGGGAGACAGTTGAAATATTGACCTCTATCAAGAAACAACAGAAATTGCAACCGGTTATAGAACTGCTTCTTCTGGATATCATGTCAATTTTGAGTGGCTCAATGAAACCCTGGGAGAGTAATCTATTTTTTTTCGATGATTGTGTTCCTCTGTTAAATGGAAAATTTCTTCGCGATCACTTAGCCCATGGTAACATTTTAGTTGATCTTTTATCATATGACCCATCTATGGCGATTTTTTTAAATGCCAAGAAATTTAGTGGTATTGAAGATTTTAGCAGAATAACCAAAAAAATTGGCAAATTCATAGTTGATATCCCTTCCTTGGTTCAAGCAAGACATGATCAAAAGCTAGCCATCATTTCCACTCAAGAAAATCTATTCAGTGCGTTGGCAGAGGGAAATTTGGAAGCGGTGAGAACCTGTCTTCGAAAAGGAGCTGATATGAATGCCCGAAATATTAAAGGGCAAACAGCAACGCATTTCGCTTGTATGGGATCAAATCTTGACGTTCTAAAGTTTACATTCGAACAAACGTCAAACTCAAATTTAAGGGATGTAATGGGGCAGACTCCTCTTCATGTTGCAGCTAAATACGACTCGGGTATCATAAGGTACCTCTTGGAGAGAGGTCTTCAAGTTGATGCTTCTGATACCTTTCTGAACACTCCGTTGATTGTTGCCGCTAAAAATGGGCAAAAAAGGCTGTCAAAGTTCTACTGATAAATGACGCCTGTGCTTTTGCTAGAAATCAGGATGGCTTAGCGGCTTTACATTACGCTATCAGATGCAATCACATTGATGTAGTAAAGATCTTATTAGAGAGAGAAGAAAATGTTGATTCCAATGAATCTTCGGGCGGTTTCACTCCGTTGCACATCGCCACTGAATGTGGATATCTCGATATAGTTAATTTTTTGCTCAGCAAAAAGGCTAACGTAAATAAAACTGCAGACTATGGAATGGTGCCGCTGCATTCAGCTGCTCTTTTTGGTCACTTGGAAGTAGTAGAGGCTTTAATTCAAAGTGGCGCTGATGTAAATGTCAGGGTCGTTCCTAAAAAAGCTAAAATTATTTCTGCAACTGTGACGCCACTACATTTCGCATTTCGCAGCGGCCACAACAGCACTGTTGAAATTTTAATTGCGAAGGTGGACATCAATTTTGCCACTCCTCTGCGCAATTGCAGCACTCCTCTACACGCAGCTGCACAGGGCGGACATGTAAAAGTGGTTGAAATTTTACTAGAACATGGGGCAGTAGTTAGCACCGTAGATGATCAAAACAGGACGCCACTAGATATAGCTGTTCTTGGCGGTAGCTTAGAAATCGTTAAAATGTTATTCAAACAGGATGAAATTTATATAAATGGTAAAGATAGTGAGGGATGGACAATGCTGGAGCACGCTTCTCGAGGAGGTAATGTTGAACTCGTAAAATTTCTGGTTGCAAATGGTGCTGATATCAATGTGGCTAATCACAACACGCTTACAGGCACAAAACCCATACACACTGCAGCTGCAGACGGCAGAACAAATATTTTAGAATTTTTCCTCGAATGCGGAATGAGTGTCCACGAGGTGGACTATGATGGACAGACACCATTGCACTACGCTGCTGAGTTTGGCAAGCATGAAATGGTGAATTATTTGATAACTCGAGGTGCAGATGTAAATTACAAGAATTACATGGGTTGGATGCCCATACACAATGCAGCCTCTGATGAACACGAAGAAACGGTTAAAGTTCTTTTACAGAATGGAGCTATTTACGACGCCATTGATATTTATGGCAATACACCATTAGGAATTACTGGACATCAAGGTGTCAAAAGTCTACTAAAATCAACCGACGATTTATTTGCAGCAATGACAGAAAATAATTGTGCTCGGGTCAAAGAGTTAATCGCAGAAGGAGCAATCATCGATGCCAAGCAATCAGTAGTTGGCGCTCCTATTTTATATGCTGCGTGGCAAGGTTATAATGATATTATTGATTGTTTATTAGAAAATGGCGCTAATCCAAACTCAACCAATGTTACAGGTTTCACTCCGCTACATTGCGCCGTAAAAAACTCGCAGTATAAAGCAACTGTTGCCTTACTGCACAAAGGTGCAATTTATAATTGTGCTAATATTGAGAAACTGACACCATTAGACTTTGCCACGGATGAAAAAATAATCGAACTCCTCGACATGATCGATAAAACTTTCAGAAAAGTTGACAGTCGTGACACCACAGTCATCAGTGATCTCAGAAAAATAACTGATAGAGAAATAGTGAAAGCAATAATGCGAGCCTGTTCCAGAAAAAGGGAGTCTCTAATGGTCACTGCGATTAATAATAGTTTTCCTGCGATAGAAGACCTGGAAAAGATCTTTCAGGATGATACACTGGTCAATGAAAGTCAAACCTAATCCTTCCTAAATCAGTTCTAAAGGCATCAATCCTTTGTACACTGGTTGTACATCCGAAGGTTGCGAGGAAATAATTGTTATTAACCCACCTTACAAAGTTAAGCTAAGTTTAAGTGTCGGTGCAGTATGGCTAAATAGCTTTTTGGATATTTTTAAAGTACTTCATGCATAGAGCTGGAGCAATGTGCGTTTTCAAAAAAGAGAAAAATTAATCCCCTCTCGATTTTACTACTATAAACCCTGTAGAGAGGAGAAAAGTGAAAGAATCGTAGAGTAAATATTGTGGTCTAGCATTCTGTATATTAATAAAGAAGAGGTTGCCTGGCCGTTTCTTTTTAAAGAGGTAGACGTTTGTTATCTTCGCGGGGACAGCACATCATGGTGCAAAATCCCTTAGTGGCACTGAGCGCTTGTTAAGACATCAGTAAGATTTCAAAGAAAAGAACACACGATGCCACATATTGTTCAATCCTAATCACAATACTTACACCCCTGACAATATTTTTGGAGACTGAGTCGATTTTATAATGATGAAAGTACAAATATCGGTCCGCATTTCCTCAATTTCTGTCCTTCTATTCGCAATTTTTTGTGAGGATGATGACAGATTTGCAGGGAAAATGTTACATTTGCTTTCGATTGTGCTTTTAATACTTGGATTGCATTTTGCAAAAAGGAACCACTAGCATTGCAATGATGCTGAGATTGTGCAACTTCATCTTTTGCAATAAAATTGCGGAAATCGTGAAAAACTATGAAATTTAGATGGTAATTTTTGTCTTAAATTTACAGTTTTTAGCGAGTAAAATAGAAACTATTAATGGATAATCGGGGTTTTCCTCCAAGACAAAAGAAGTTGCACAATCTTAGCAACATTGCAATGCTAGTGGTTCCTTTTTGCAAAATGCAATCCACTTTATCAATTGCAAGAGTAAAGAGAGTGGATCAAATGTTACGATTTGAAAAGTGCCTCCTTATTGTTAGATCACTTTTGCGAAAAAAATCATGTAGCATTCTCCCGTAAAATTTCTTGAGAAACTTCCTAACAGGGTGGTATAAAAACAACACAAGTTCAAAAACGTCTAGCAGAAAGTATCTGAAGAAAAACTTTCGACCACTGGGGTGATTGATCTTCACTAAAACCATCAAGACATGTTGTGAGTCTGTTGTGTTACGGGCTCTACCACTTGATCAATGTTTTTTTTTTTTTTTTTTTTTTTTTTTTAAAAAAAAACTGCGCAAAGCTGTACCAATTATTGTTATCAACCGTTGCTTTAACCTGATGTTTTCCACGCCCACGTGTGTACCGTCCGTTATTTATTAAAGGCTTTTACTGACATCGAAGACTGTTTAATTTAACCTCTTGCTGAGCCTTAGATGCATTTTTGCACGTTAAAATACTATGAAATGTTTATTTAACCCAATTTTTGTTTATTTTTTAAAAATTTATCTACGCTAAAATTGTATTAAATCATACGTGATGACATTTAACAGAAAGAATCACTGTCTTCTTTCCAACACTGAGTTTCGGTAAAATGTCAAAATAAATCCATCGCGACTACAGTTTGTGCGAATTCGAATTGTCGGTTTTCAAGAGGGAGGAACTCACCCTTAAAACCAAAATATTGTGTGTGCGTTTTTTTAAATAAATTTAAAGACTCATGTTGGTCTTTTACATCACTACTAAGAAACAACGGTCGACACATTTTTCACCTGACTATTGCGGCATTCATAAACGTCGGTAATTTACGACATGCGAGCAACCAAGATTTGCCTTCATTTTTGCGTGATACCATATGACTACTGCGAAATTAGAATAGTTGCGTGCTTGGTGTTTGCTTTGACATGTGTTGATTCATACAACATTTTTAAGCTTTCTGTGAACATTAAAAAAAAAACGCGAGGTTCTTGAGAAATATAAAAAATTACAAATTCCCACTTCAATTTTGTGGCGTATACATAATTTATTCAGGATTAGCTGCCCTGTTTTCACCATTCATTGGCTTGCATTTCACAAAAAGGAACCAAGAGCATTCCAATGTTGCTAGGATTTAGCACCTTACGTGGTTGCAATAAATTACTGAAATCACAAATAAAATTTATACAACGGTAACTTTCATCTTGAATTAATAGTTTATTGGGACTAGAGATAAAACTTGTTTAGATAATCAGTTATCCTACTTGCAAGGTAAAGAAAGTTCCACGATCTTAGCGACATTGGAATGCTCTTAGTTCCTTTTTGCAAAATGCAATCCATTTAAGAAAAAATAATTTTCTTAAATGCTACGATTCAAAAAACTGGAAACTGGGACCGTGTTTGATTTTTTTCCGGCAAAGAAAACAAAATAAAATCGAACGGACAAAAATATCACCTCGAAATTGTCCGTCATTTTTTTAGGAATCATTTCGGAAAATTCCCGGTATCATTTCAGAGAAACTGTGTGCAGCTTTTAAAAACACTGATTAAAAATAAAACATAAATTGTATCGATATTTTGAACTCATTCGCGGCAGGCGTGATGAGATAACTATTCGACCACGGGTGTAAGCATATTGCCGCTCCGCTGGATTGAAGGCGTGTCAAACTGCGAAAATTCTTTGACCGCGCTGCCCCGATTCTGGTTAGCGCGATGTTAAAATCGCCGCAAAACAAGGAAAGTGAGTACAATTCATTCATATAGAAAAATGCTTTGACAACTAAAATAGTAAGGATAGATCCGGGTCTTTCTCGTTCTAGGTATCACCATACTGCCGTGCTAGGGAAGAACGCCGTGTGACCCGTCAGGCGTTGCCAAATTCCCTTCGACAAATTATGAATTTTCAGGCAAATTTTTGAATGTTACTCCTCCGATTTTTCAGAGGATATCGCTGGTAATTCCATCTAAAAAGTCAGAAAATTGCAAGGAAAAATATTTTTAACTTTCTTCAAAAATAAATACTTTCTAAGAGGATATTCGGCAACATTTACCGGTCATACGGCGTTCTTCCTTGGCACAACAGTATATCGGTCAACTTTCTTAAAGAGAGTATCTACTTCTTCGTCGATTGAGATCACATTCTCTCAAAGTTCTCTCCCAGAAAACAATTGTCTGGTGTGAGAGGCAGCCTCCAAAATCAAATCGAAAATTTCGGCGCACATTAGCCGAACCATCGACGAACGCGAAATGCCGTTTACACGAATAATTGGCCTCTATTTCCACTTAAAAATGACCGTTCACAACGAAATGGTCGAAGGTGGAGTAAATCGGACAACAGTTTCACCCGAAGATCCGTAACTTGGCAAATCCTGTGGAGTTTGACATTACACAACCCTTCGTCGACCGCCACACAGTGGATCGAGTCAATTAGAGAGGTCGGACATGGAAGTTTTGAGTAAAACTGCAAATTATATTTATTTCGTCACATTTAATATTTCGAGGGGTGTTTACAGAGGGAGGGACTCGAGGTACTCTGTTTAATATTCCAATATAGTACAAAATTTATTGCAGAATAGATAACATTCGTCTATGATTTTACATTTTTTATCTTTGGAATTATTCTGTTAGTTTACTCTTAATTTTAATAATGACTGTCACTTTTCAGCCCTGAATTCGACAAATACGAGTTTAAAAGGTCTGTGCTATCCATCTTTCACGATCTGCATTTTCGTCGGGCTTTTTTCATGAAGTCGTCATGCCACTTATCAAACCTCAATTTTGTAAGTATCTGTGTTGCATACGTTTTAATATTCTTTATTGACAAGTTATTTATTCCAAAAGTGGAGATACTAGTCCTGAAAAGATAAGGAAAAAGAGAGTTACAGAATTTTTGAGGGAAATGTTTACTCTTAAAATAATTTTGTTTTCCTTCTTTGGATTTTGTGATGTTTCTTGTTAGTACAACAAGTTCTATTTCTTATCTATTTCGGTTGATGGTTCTATTTAGGTAATTTTCTTTCCTTCACGGGGAAAAAAAGTCGCTTGGATCTAGAGTCCACACTGGAAAACAAAAAACACATTCGATCTAGAAACCAGACTCTTAAAAACATCGACAAGAAAAAACACTTTCGATTCCATCAGATTTAAGCTTAAATCAAGAACCAAGCCTCTTAATTTGAGCGTATTTCCTTTGGATTTAAACTTAAACCCGTTTGAATCAAGAGTCCTTTTTCTTGTCAATGTTTTCAAGAGTTTGGACTCTAGATCCAATGTGTTTTTTTTTTTTCCAGTGCAGACTCTTCATAAAGTTGACAAGAAAAAATAATCTTGATTCAATCCGATTTTTTCCTGAATTGAAGAGCCAAACTCCTTGATTTAGGCGGATTTCCTTTTGATTCGAGTAAAAAGTCTGATTGAATCAAGAATATTTTTTCTTGTCAATGATTTTAGGAGTCTGGACTCTAGGTCAAAGCGACTTTTCGTTCCCAGTGTTGCAAGAATAGCTGCAATAACCACGCCAAACCAAAATCACACCAAAAGACTTTGCTTCTTCTACGAATCGCTAGACGTTACTTATCCGTGATTTCAGAACAATTTTCACAGAGGTGTGACTTATAATATTGTGTTAAACACACGATTTGATCATGAACATGAGATGAACAGCCCTCTGACGTAAGGGAGTACCTCGATTTCCACATGAGCCCGGCAGGCGGGGAGTTATACGGAGAACAGGGCTCACATTAAAATTGAGGAATGTTCTCACGTCAGAGGAGCGACGATATGTCGATTAAAAAAACATTGCAGATGCTAGTGGATTCCTGGTAGCTGGCGATTAGGTTTCAGTGAAGTCATGTTCACTTTTTAAGACTAGTTGTTTGACCAAGTCACAGTAAATAGAGCTTGAGCTCGTTAATTTTTAACAGTTTTGAGAACCTGCATCGCATATTATTTGTGTGCTCAATATACGAACATTCATGAAATTATTTCTCAAGTCGGTACTTGAAGACATGAAAGACATACTAAAAAAAGATGCTAGTGAACAGCACCTAAAACATATTTATAATTCCTTTGCCACCATTCTAAAAAAAAGGTCATTCATTATCCATACTAAAAGCTCCGAGACCAAAATTTTCATATCTGGTAAAGCTTAGTTCCAAAGTTTTACCGGACCGATTTTCATGATTTTTGCGGCTATCGACAGGCAATTGTCTCTAAATAAGCTTGCTGTATTCAGATTTTGAAAATATGACCCAGGTTTTTTTTTAATATTACGTGGTACTTAAAGTTGCGAATCCTCCCGTGTTAAACAATGCAAATTTTTATTTTTTGTAACAATTCGTTTGAGCGTTCTAGTCGGCCGATCTCCATGATCTTTAAGGTAATCGACAGGGAATAGTCCCTAAATGAGCTCGCTTTAATCAGATTTTGGAAATAGGACCCAGGTTTTTTTTTTTTATATAAGAGTAGACCAGAGAGCTTATGAAGGGGGGCAAAATTGAACTAAGCGGAAAATGTTGAATCTTGGTCTGTTAGTAGGGTAAGTGAATCGAAGGTATGGTACTTTGCTACAGACCATCCAAAAGCGACGAAACGCTCCGTTCCGTTTCGTTTCAGTCTTGGCATGAAGATTGAAATAAATGGGATTTTTCATTCGATTCTTATTGGTCAAATCTCTCCCGGCCTGACGGAGATTAGACAAATGAGAATCGGGTATGAAAATTTACAACGTCATCGTGAAGAGTATCGTAACTTACGGGAGTGAGGTCTTGCAACTCAAGAAAAGAACTGAAGACATGCTTAGGGCAACCGAGATGGACTTTTGGCGAAGGTCTGCTGGGATATCGCGAAGAGAGCGTATCCGCAATGAAACGGTACGCGAGATAATGGGTGTGGAGAAGGACATCCTGCACGATATCAGGTCCAAGCAGTTGGTCTGGTATGGACATATGCGAAGGATGGCAGATGATCGGTTGCCCAAGCAGGTCTTCGACTGGGTTCCTCCCGGAAGGCGACGGCGTGGACGTCCTGTGAAAGGTTGGCGACAAGGGGTGGAGGAGGAGATCAGAAGGTGCCAATTGCCTGATGATCTCTGGGAGGATAGGGGGCAATGGCGTTAGGGCGTCGCAGAGCGCGAGGCGGCGCTATAAAAGCGGCTTCATGTATGTATGTGTGTAGAATAGGGTATGAAAATCTTTTCATTTTTTTGGGTGCTTCTTTTGTCGACGCGAGCCTAGGAGAGCGCGAAGCGCCCTCTGAGAGTTGGACCGCGTAACGGCCAGGGGGTGTAGCCCCCTCGTAAATTAATGACTAGCAAACCATGAACTTTCTGTACGAACACTATGGCCTCGGGCCGGTAATTATTTAGAAGATTTATAGAAATTTATTGTGTGCCTAATTCACGATGTAAATTGTTGTAATTATGTTAATACGTCAAACTTTCCCTTTCTTGGACCCTACCGGGGACAACAAGTAAAGTATTATTCTAACTTCCTATACGTCCATCTATTTAATAGTTTTGCGATGTTTCATAATTCACCCTTGAATTTTCTATTTTTACAGGATAATCATTCGTCGAGATCAATTTGAAATCTCCGAAAACTTCGGTGCTTAAACTGTGACCGATAGCGAGGAAAGGACCCGCCACGCCGAACCATTTATACAACTAAATTATTTGCATTACGGTAAAGAACAATTTCTTAAACATATTTTGGGAGAAAAACTCCAAAACTCGTCACAAACCAAAAAAAAACCATGCCCTCTGAAAAAAAGCAAACTAGTTCCTTTCAAGAAAATGAAAGAATGCTTTTGAGCTATTTTAATTCGGAAAATACATTTCTTACTGATTCAAAGAAGCATTGTTGTGAAACATCGAGAGCTAAGGACTTTTACTTCCATGTCCTAGCAAAAGTGAAAGAAGCAGTGATAACAAATAAAGTAGATCATTTTGAAAGACTTTGTGATGTTGTTGAATACACGAATAATGAGAATATCACAAAAAAAGAATTTCTCAATGATGAGGAAAATCCTTTCTTTGATACTAATTTAATTATATTAAGTTGCAAGCACAATAGTCCTAGTGTTCTAAAATATTTGTTTCAAAGCAATTGCAAAGTCTTGAGTATTTTGGCCCCGGAGACTTCCGCAATCGATGCGTATCATCCAGATCTTGTGGATTCAGAACAACATAATGCTTTTTACTATGCCATCCGATCAGATAGCATCGATGTCCTTTCAACACTTATTCACGAATGGCCTGGAATGAACTTCACCTCTAACCCTCGAAAACTAGAACAACTTCTTTCCGCGGCCTACGACGAGCTAAAATTGAAAAGGGTGCCCCTTTCTGATGAGATGGAAACATTTGTAGAAAGTAAATTAATAGACCTCAAGTTTTGGTCTGAAAATTCTTTATCAGTTAAAGATTCTGAAAGTGATACGAACAATATCATTGCACGGATTAAATTAATGATTGAGAAAATTCAATTTTTAAAAAAAGAGTACTCTCGAGCAGATGTGGATGACGTATTTTTACTCACTGGGAAGTTCATTCTGCAGAATATGCATGTGCTTAAGCGACAACTGAGATCTACCTATAATATACTACCGTGGGAGGAGGTTGAATTCTGTTTAGTGAGCTTTATTTCATCTCGAATTAAGTATCATGAAATGAATCTATTGACAGTCCTTTCCTTGAATAAAGAATCAATAATCTACTACCTGGAAATTTTCGGGAAGAAACTCGACGAGGTAGTACTTGTAGAGGGTTATTTTAATAATAATGACTTTAACATACTTCCGAAAACACCACGAGATGAGGTTGTTGCACAAATCATTGAGAGCAACCCTGAATTTAGGGACCTGTACGATGATTACAAAAAAGTGCGAGATATTTACTCATTGGAAACAATAAGAGTTCATTTGGAATTCATAGCTGAAGCAAATTTCAAAGAGAAAGAGGGACAGTTAACTATGACAAGAGCTCTCCAAGTCATTGGCGAACAATTTAAAAATACTCTGGAATCGCCCAAATTATCTACAACAATGAGCGAGCTTTTACTCTCCTCGTTACCACTGAGCACAAAGAAAATCATCGTAGATTTACGAGATGCATTATCCCATTCTTCTTCTCTCTCGCAGAGAACTGAAATTGAACAACAGGCTGATGACAATTTTTACGATGGTATTCGGAATGACGCGAAAATAATAGAAAGCTTGGTTGTCGACATCCTTCTCAATAATAAAGTTGAGTGTCTTAAATCTCTGCTGAGAAAAATCATATCGGCTACGTGTTTAGATGATTTACGAAAAATGGCTAAACCCTTCGACAAGGTTAATGTTTGTCCAGCACTACCATCAGAAAAATCTGAAATGGTAACAAACAAAAAGCTAGAGAGGATGGTTGAAGCGCTACGGAAAAATGTAACAGACCCAAATGACATTGAAGAACAATTATTCAGAGAGATCGACAATATAATTAAGTCATTCAAAACCCAATCAGAAGTTGCAATTTTCGATTATTATGTTACGCTTGGATCTGTCATAACTGGATTGATTACACTAGAGGAAAATAAAATGCAAAGTGACTTTTTTCGTAAATTTCAGTCGTCTGTTACTTATCAGTTTAAAAAAATAACTTCTGAAGTAAAAGAGTGTGATTTGCAGGATATCATACAACGTGGAATGATAATATGTGCAAGTGTGAAATCACGAATTGAACCAAAAACACAAAAGGAAATTGAACGACTAAATGACATACACATGTTAGCATGCAAGTTCTTTTGCTTTGCTGAGATCAAATCTAATGATATAAAATGGCTAGAGAAATTGAGAGAACAGCTACTAATCAAGAAAAGATCTTCTCGCCCTTCACAAAAGCAAGGAGGAACTCCTGAAGGTACAAAACCTAAAAGCGAGGATGCTCTCTCGTTGAAGCTGCACGAACTGCAGATCATCCTTAAAAATAATGACCTTGGAGGGGAGACAGTTGAAATATTGACCTCTTTCAAGAAACAACAGAAATTGCAACCGGTTGTAGAGATGCTTCTTCTGGATATCATGTCAATTTTAAGCAGGTCGATGAAACCCTGGGAGAATAATCTCTTTTTTTTCGATGATTGTGCTCCTCTGTTAAATGGAAAATTCCTTCGCGATCACTTAGCGCATGGTGACATTTCAGCTGATTTATTGTCATACGACCCATCTATGGCGATTTTTTTAAATGCCAAGAAATTTAGTGGTATCGAAGATTTTAGCAAAATAACCAAAAAAATTGGCAAATTCATAGTTGATATCCCTTCCTTGGTTCAAGCAAGACATGATCAAAAGCTAGCCATCATTTCCACTCAAGAAAATCTATTCAGTGCGTTGGCAGAGGGAAATTTGGAAGCGGTGAGAACCTGTCTTCGAAAAGGAGCTGATATGAATGCCCGAAATATTAAAGGGCAAACAGCAACGCATTTCGCTTGTATGGGATCAAATCTTGATGTTCTAAAGTTTACATTCGAACAAACGTCAAACTCAGATTTAAGGGATGTAATGGGACAAACTCCCCTTCATGTTGCAGCTAAATACGGAAACTCGGGTATCATAAAGTACCTCTTGGAAAGAGATCTTCAAGTTGATGCTCCTGATAACTTCCGTAACACTCCGTTGCATGTTGCCGCTAAGTGCGGGCAAGACGAGGCTATCAAAATTCTACTGATGAAGGACGCCAGTACTTTTGACAGAGATCAACATACATTAACGGCTGTACATTATGCTATCAGGTGCAATATGATTGATGTGGCAAAGATCTTATTAGAGAGAGAAGAAAATGTTGATTCCAATGAATGTTCGAGTGGTTTCACTCCGTTGCACATCGCCGCTGAATTTGGATGTCTTGAAATAGTTAACTTCTTGCTCAGCAAAAAGGCTGATGTACATAAAACTACGGAATATGGATGGGTGCCGCTGCATGCAGCCGCTTTTTATGGCCATTTGGAGGTAGTAGAGGCATTGATTCGACGCGGCGCTGGTGTCAATGTCAGGATCGTTAACGGTTCCACACCTTTACACTTTGCTGTTGAAAACGGACATGAGCGGGTAGCCAGGACTTTACTTCAAAGTGGAGCTGATCCAAATATATCTGATAAGCAAAAAGGCCACACTCCTCTCCACAATGCAGCTCTCCTCGGCCATGAGGGGATTGCTCATGTTTTGCTCGAAAACGGAGCAAACGCTAAGGCTACCACGTTTTTAGGTGGGACTCCATTACACTTTGCAGCCATGAAAGGACACTTAAAAATTGCTGCCGATCTCCTCGCACAAAATGTGGACATTCATGCGAAAGATACATCCGAGTGCGCACCATTGCACTATGCAGCAAGACAAGAGCATACACGAATTGTGAAGATTTTAATAAAGCATGGAGCTGATGTCAACGTGGAAGGTCCTCAAGGACTAACATCCTTACATTTAGCGGCTAAAGCAGGCCATGAAAGCGTGATGAATGTTTTAATTAGTCAGAAAATCGGGATTAATAAACAAGACAGCTATGGTAACACAGCATTATTCTACGCTGCCTCCAGCGGTAAGTGTAATGTCATTGAAGTGCTACTGAAAAATAAGGCAGCAGTCAATATTGCGAACTACAATGGAGAGACACCAGTTCAAGCTGCGCTTGAAAGCGGATGCGAAGACTGTGTGCGAATTCTAATCGCCAAATCAGACCTCAACGATTCTAGCCCTGAATTGTTCTTAATACAGGCTATTGCTGGTAACAAATCACATATCCTCCGATATTGCCTCGAAAATAACTTTCAAAAGCATTCAAGCATACTGAAAAATGGGCTCGCGTTGTGTTTAGCGGTGGGGACAAAAAATAAGGAAAGTATCGAACTTTTGATCAAACATGGGGCAGATGTTAATGCAATACTTGATACTAATACTCCAATATTACCGGTTGTACAAAACCTGATGAGCAAGTTTGGAGTGGACGTTAACACAATACTTGGTGGATCTATGCCATTGATTTCAGCAGTGAGAATTAATCAAATAGACATCGTAAAATTACTTCTAGATCTTGGCGCAGATGTCAATGCGCAGAAGGGCGAACCTTTACATCGAGCTGTTCTTTTAGGTCGCAAGGATATTATAAAGGTTCTTCTAGACAGAGGAGCCCGCACTTACTTTAAGTATGAGAAAAACAAAACTCTGCTGCATGTTGCTGCCGAGAAAGGCGATGAAAACACGGTGAAAATGTTGATTAATAAAAAAGCCCCAATTAAAGTTGTAACTGATGATAATCTCACGCCACTTTTCTCGGCATCTCGTAATGGTCACGAAGATGTTGTTAAACTTTTGATCGCCAAACAGGCAGACGTCAACTTCGCCAGCAATTATGGTACTCCTTTAGACGCAGCTTTAGAGAGCGGGCACTTCAAGGTTGTTGAAATCCTGCTGGAGCATGGGGCCGAATTTGGCTCCGAGGATAATCGAAATAAAACGCCATTCGAAATAGCCATCAAGTGCGGTAACTTTGAACGGGCTAAAACGTTGTTACAACAAAATGACATTGAAATAAATGTTGAGAATAGTGATGGGGAGACACTGCTGCATACCGCTTCTGAGGAGGGAAATGTTGAAGTTGTAAAATTTCTAGTGGACAATGGTGCTGATGTAAACGCTAGGAATCATAAAGCCGCGCACATGGCAGCTGGAGAGACCATGAAGAACATTTCAGAATTTCTACTAGCATTCAGCGGTGTCAAACTACCAAAAAGTGGTCCCGATCAATTGACCCCTTTGCACTACGCTGCCGTGTGTGGTAATCTAGAGGTGGTCGACTATTTGATAGGTCACGGTGCAGATGTAAATTGCGAGGCTACCACCACCGGTTCGAGGCCCATACACTTAGCAGCAGCTAGTGGCCGAAAAGAGATAGTTGAAGCTCTTATAATTAACGGGGCCATTTACAACCCTGTTGATTTCCTTGGCAAAACGCCACTGGAAATTACCGCGTTTCAAGATACCCAAATTCTACTAAAATCAATCGAAAATTTATTTGTATCGGTGCGGAAAAACAACGTTGTTCAAGTTAAGAAGTTGATCAGAAACAAAGTCGTTGTTAATGCCAGGTGTTCTAATTACAGCACTCCTTTACACTATGCAGCGTGGAAAGGTTATACTGATGTTATTGAATGTTTGTTGGAAAATGGTGCTGATCCGAATTCAGTCAATGACAAAGGTTTTACCCCACTACATTACGCTTCTAAGTATTCGCAGTTTGAAGGAACTGTTGCCTTATTGTACAAAGGCGCAATTTATAATTTCACTTCAAATAACAACAAGACACCATTCGACTTAGCCACTGATAAAAGGGTGATGGCGCTCCTCGATATGATCGATAAAGCTTACAGAAATGTTCGCAGTCATGACACCGCAATTATTAGTGATCTCAGAGGAATAACGGATGAAAAAATGGTGAAAGCAATAATGCGAGCCCGTTGTATGAAGAAGGAGTCTTTAGTGGTCGCTGCAATCAATGGCAATTTTCCTGAAATAGAAGCCTTGAAACAGATCTTTCAGGAGCATATACTGCTCACTGTTCCCATAGAGCCGTGTTCGATACCTATGCTACAAAGGATACTTAATCGTAGAAGAGACATTTTTGGAGAGGAAAATCCTGCTACAATAGATGTTCTCTTCAACATAGCTAGGATCTGTTACAGTGAAGGAAATTATTCTGAGGCATGCAGAATTTTAACTGATATCTGTGAAAAACATGAGAAGATCTTTATCATTGAAAATAAAGAAGTTCTATCAGCCAAGAGCTACCTAGCATTAGTATGGTATAGACTTGGAAAAAATGAAGAATCCCTTCGCACGTTTCAGGAAATATATCCAAAGCAAGAAACACTATTGGGACGCAACCATCCTGACACTTAGAAACGTTACATCATATGGCATTGGTAATGACAGGGTTAAAGATGTATGAGGATGCGTTAAATATTTTCACGTCATTATTTGAGGACGAGAGGAGGTTACTCGGTGAAGACCACGAGTTTACTATCGGTAAAAAAAATAACATAGCATTAGTGCTCAGATGTCAAGGCAAACTTGAGGAGTCATTAGAAATTTATAGCGAAGTTTTGGAAAAGAAGAAACATATTTTTGGAATTCGCCATCCGGCCACCATAAGGACATACGAAGCTATTGCAAATATTCTGTTAGAGCAAAGAAAAACGCGGGAGGCTGAAAAAATTTTCCAGGAAGTTCTGGACGCGCAAAAGAATTTTCTGGGTCCAAAGCACCCAGAGTTGGTAAACTTAAAATCTACGTTTGCAGGTCATCTCCTGAATGAAGGTAACTTTGTAGAATCATTAAAAATTCACACAGAGGTATTAAAAGAACAAAAGAAGCTCTACGGAATCGATCATCCAAGTGTGCAGTTTACTGAATCGAAAATCAAGATGATTGATTTTCATCTGAGGTCCAAAGATACCTCTGTATCAGCCGTTCTTGAGCATCTTCAAACCAGTAACTAACTTAGAACTATTTTAAAAAAGAAAAAATAGAATCGATAATAACGACGCAAATTATAACGGAAAGAATAGAAAACAAGCAGTTCCAACGCCAAAGCGTTGGAGGGCGCTTCTTTAACACTGCGCATGCGAGGAACGTTTTCATACGGCCAAGCGAGAGTATTGCGGACGGACGATGTATAACAAATTGCCTACGTGAAGGTGGTCCGGCAGCAACATACCCGCCGCTAGTCTCTGGAAAACAATAGAAAATAGTAGTTGCGTACGTTGCCAGCGAGCGCGCTGCGAGCGCATCTGTTTCAATTACCTAGCATCGAGTCGGGCCTCTAACTTTCTATTCTCTCTGACATAACCTTAAACCTTCAACCCAGAGCCGCAAACAGCTGACGCTTGACGATGCTGCGCCGAGAAAATGAACCAATCACAAAATAGCACAGTAATACGTCACTAAAATGAAGAGATCACGTGACTGTTCGTGATTTTTTCGAATCAATCTGAAACTACAACCTCGAATATGAGGCATTTAAGCATAACGAAGCCCCAAAATAGTTTAACCAGGTAATACGTCCGTGCGAGATTGTTATGCTTAAAAGCAAAACATTTCACGAAAACTTTTACGAATACCAGATGCAGAAGAAAATCAAATTTTCCCGGGTGTACCAGAATGGCGTCATTACCCATAAGGCAAAACGGTATGTAGTATAGTACATGTTACATCGGGGGAGTCGAACGGCTGGAAAGGGCGCATCTGGTACCCAGAAGCGCCCAAATATTATTCTAATGGAAGACAGCCCTTGCATCACGCCGTAAGCATGGTGGGAGAAGTTTTTTGAACGACAAACCTAATCCTTTCTAAATCACTGCCAAAGGAATCGCTCATTTGAATACTGTCATGTACATCCGAAGGTTGCGAGGAAATAATCGTCATTAACTCACCTTATAAATTGAAGCTAAGTATAAGTATTAAGTGTCAGTGCAGTAAGGTTATACGACGCAAAATAGCATGTTGCAGCTAAAGATGGTTCTTTATATATTTTTAAAGTACTTGATATGTAGAGCCGGTGCAATTTTTGATGTTAAAGATGAGAAAAATGAATCCTCTCTCGATTTTACTATTATAAACCATGTGATCGTTGAGTAAGTATTGTAGTCTGAACATTCTGTACACGGGGTTATTCAAAAGTCACGCACCACTGGCTATAACTTTAAGTTATAATTATGATATTGACTTGCGGTTCAAGACGTTTTTCCTCATATTGAGGGGGAAACTTTTTAAGATACTTTCTAGTTTTTTATCTCCTCGGGGGGAGGAGGGCGGGGGGCAACTCAAAAATTTCAAATGGCCACCCCGCTCATGGCCAGTGGTGCGTGACTTTTGAATAACCCTGTATGAATAAAGAAGAGTTTGCCTGGTCGCTTCTTTTTAAAGAGGTGGACGTTTAATTCTTCGCGGGGGCAGCATGTCATGCAGGTGCAAAATCCCTCAAGTGGTGCTGTGCGCTTGTTAAGATTTCAACGAGATTTAAAAGAAAACGACTCATGATGCCATATTGTTCAATTCTAATCACAATACACCCCCGAAAATATTTTTGGAGACAGTGTCGATTTTATAATGATGAAAATACAAGTCTGGCTCTGTATTTCCTCGCTTTCTGTCCTTCTTTTCGCAATTTTTTATGAAAATGATGGCAGATTACCGGGGAAAATGTTATATTTGTTTCCGATTGTGCTCTTAATACTTCACGAATTGCTAAAGTAAAAACAATAGCGTCGAATTTTACGATTTAAAATGTATCTCCTCGTTGTCAGATCATTTTTGCGAAAAAAATCATGTAGCATTATCACCCGTGAAATTGCTTGAGAAAATGTCTAACAGGGTAATATAAAAAAAATATAAGTTCAAAAAACGTCTAGAGGATGGTATCTGAAGAGAAACTTTCGACTACTAGAGTGATTGATCTTCACTTAAACCATCAAGACCAGTGGCGTGGCGTGAATTGCGATTTATCGATTGTTTTGCCATTTAAACCTCTGGAAAAGTATCGATAGACAGGGTATTCGCAGCGAACACCTTACTAATCGATTCTTTACCATAGGTTTAAATGGCATAAAAATCGATACATCGTAATTCACGCCACGCCACTGATCAAGACCTGTTGTGAGACTGTTGTGTTACGGGCTGCACCATCATCTTGATGAATGCATTTTTTTTTTTTTTTAAACTGCGCAAAGCTGGTGAACCAACTATTGTAATCAACCGTTGCTTTAAGCTGATGTTTTCCACACCCGCATGTGCACTGTCCGTTATTTATTAAAGTCTTTCACTCGCGTCAAAGGTAGTTTACTTTATCCTTGTTGAGCCTTAGGTGCATTATTGCACGTTAAAATACCATGGAATGTTTTTAAAACATGCTTTTTGCTTATTTTTTTAAAATATTTAAAACATTTATCCATCTTTAATTTGTATAAAATCTTAAATGATGACATTAACAGAAAGAATCACCGTCTTCTTTTCAACACTGAGCTTAGGTAAAATGTCAAAATAAATCCATCGCGACTACAGTTTACGCGAATTCTTTTCGGTTTTCAAGAGGGAGGAACTCTCCCTCAAAACCAAAATATTGTGTGTGTGAAAGACCCATGTTGGTCGTATACATCACTGCTAAGAAACAACGGTCGACGCATTTTCCAACTGACTATTGCGGCATTTATAAATGTCAGTATTTAAGACAAGCGAGCAACCAAAATTTGCCTTCATTTTCGCGTGATACCACATGACTACTGCGGAGTTAAAATGGTTGCGCGCTTAGTGTTCGCTTTGATCTATGTTAATTCGTTCATACAACATTTTTAAGCTTTCTGTGAGCATTACAAAAAATACGCGAGGTTTTGGAGAAACATAAAAAATTAGTACTTTCCAGATCAATTTTGCCGCGTATACGCAATTTATTCATGATTCGATGCCCTGTTTTCACCATTCTTTGGATTGCAATTATGCAAAAAGGAACCGAGAGCATTCCAATGTTGCTAGGATTGTGCACCATACTTGGTTACAATAAAATTACTGAAGGCATAAAGAGAATTTATACAACGGTAACTTTCATATTGGATTCATAGTTTATTAGGAGTAAAGATAAGACTTGTTTCAATGATTGTTGCAGTTCCTACTTGCAAGGTGAAGAAAGTTCCACGATCTTAGCGACATTGGAATGCTCTTAGTTCCTTTTTGCAAAATGCAATCCATTTAAGAAGAAAAAAATATTATAATTGCTACGATTTAGAAACTGGGCCGGGGTTAATTTTTTTCGGCAGAGAAAACAAAAAGAAAATCGAACGGACATAAATATCGCCTCGAAATTTTCTGTCATTTTTTAAAAATCATCTCGGAAATTCGCGGAATCATTTCAGAGAAACCGTGCGCAGCTTTTAAAGACATTGATAAAAAATAAAACATAAATTGTGCTGTGCACCTTTGCAATCGGAGATAAATACGCTTCTGATCGCGCGGAGCCATCTATATTTGGACGTATTTCTGCCAAACAGAACTATGTGCACTAAGACATGAGCCCTGAGACTCATAAGAATATATGCATAACAGGGCTCACGTCATAATGCACACAGTTCCGTTCGGCAGAAATGCGTCCCTTTTTTAATTCCTTCGTGGCAGGCGTAACGAGATAACTATTCGACCACGGGTGTAAGCATATTGCCGCTTTGCTAGATTGAAGGCGCGTCAAACTGCGAAGATGACCGCGCTTCCCCGACCCTTTCTGGCGCGACGCTAAAATCGCCGCAAAACCAAGATTAAAGTACAATTCATATTGGAAAAGGCTTTAATAGCTAAAATAGTAAGGATAGATCCGAGTCTTTCAAGTTGTAGGTATCACGTTACTGCCGTGCTAAGGAAGAACGCCGCATGAGCCATCAGGCGTTGCTAAATTCCCTTCGACAAATCACGAATTTTCAGGAAAATTTATAGAAGTTACTCCTCAGATTTTTCAGAGGATTCCGCTAGAAATGTCATCTAAAAAGTCTGAAAATTGCAAGGAAAATGTTACTTGACTTCTTTTCAAAAAATAAATACTTTCTAAGAAGATATTTGGCAACATTTAACGTTTATACGGCGTTCTTCCTTAGCACGGCAGTATATCAGCCAACTTTCTTGCGGAGAATATCTACTGTCTCGTCAATGGAGATCGCATTCTTTCAAAGTTTTCTTCCAGAAAATAATTGTCTGGTGTGAGAAGCCGCCTCCGAAATGAAAGCGGAAATTTTGGCGCACATCAGCCGAACCATGCGACGAACGCAAAATGCCGTTTACACGAATAATTGGCCTCTATTTCCACTTAAAATTGGCCGTTTACAACGAAATGGTGGAAGGTGGAGTAAATCGGAAAAAATATTCGGCCGAAGGCCCGCAACTTGGCAAATCCTGTGGGGTTTGACATCACACAACCCTTCGTCGACCGCCACACAGTGGATCGAGTCAATCAGAGAGGTCGGACGTGAAAGTTTAGACTAAAACTGCAAAGTTTTATGTTCATTTCGTCAACATTTGAATTTCAAGGGGTGTTTGCAGAAGGAAATTTCTCGAGAAAAGCAATGGTACCACTTTTAGAACCTAGAAGTTTTGTATAAACGGAGTTATAAGCGTTCAAAGTTTCCAAATTTTGTCCGACCTCTCCTATTAGCTCGATCTACTGTGCGCCACTAGCCCCACGGCCGGGAGGGACCGACGGTATAGTGCCCCGCGCCCTAGTATAACAATTTGGGGCTTATCGGTCACAGATACATCAAAATGGACCAAATTTTCGGTCCAAATTTTCAAATTTCTAAATTTTTAAATCATTTTTTCTAAGGGAACCCACGTAGCGGTGATCGCGATAAATAGCGATTTTATCGGTTGGTTATCCCGATTATATCGGCGGCAATGCGTCGATATAATATCGCATTAAAAATTGCGATATATGGCGATTAAATCGCTACATATCGCAATTTTTGGTTCGATAAAATCGAGATTAAATCGCCATTTATCGCGATTTTTGTTTTGAAAATATCGCGATAAATTGCCGGGCGATAAAATCGCGATTTTATCCCGAAAAGATAGAGGATAATCGCTTAGATATTAATGATCTTAGCGATTTTATCGCCAATAAAACTTCAATATATCCCGATTTTCCGTTAAAAATGCTACTTGGAATAACAGACACATTAAAACCACCCAAGAGACGCGTTTTAACCCCGCGCTCTTTCACCGCCCCCCCCCGGGGGGGGGGGGGGGGGTTAAAAATTGTTTGTAAATTTTTTTCCAAAAACGCGTGTTTTCGCACACCACATAGAAACTTTGACCGCCTTGAAAATTGCAATTTTCGAAAATAGGTGCCTTGGTAAGTGAAAACGCCGTATGAGCATTCGAAGGTTGCCAAATTTCCCCTCAGGAAGTTCTTGCTTTTAAAGAGAATTTCCTTGCAATTTTCAGAATTCTTAGATAAAATAACGAGCAGGATCCTCTGAAAAATCGGAGGAGAAATATTCACAAATTTTCCTGAAAATTCGCGATTTGTCAAAGAAAATTTGGCAACGCCAGGTGGCTCATACGGCGTTCTTCCTTAGCACGGCGGCGTAACTGTCTCCTTTCGACGGTTTCGTCCCAAGGAGCCCTCGGTCAGTTCCTCATGCATGAGTTTTCTCACTAGGTTTTAGACTAATCTCTTGTAGCTCAGCTGGCTCATCATGGAGGAAAAACACTATGTGGATTGCATTTTGCAAAAAGGAACCACTAGCATTGCAATGATGCTAAGATTGTGCAACTTCATCTTTTGAAATAAAATTGCGGAAATCGTGAAAAACTATGAAATTTAGATGGTAATTTTTGTCTTAAATTTACAGTTTTTAGCGAGTAAAATAGAAACTATTAAGGGATAATCGGGTTTTTCCTCCAAGACAAAAGAAGTTGCACAATCTTAGCAACATTGCAATGCTAGTGGTTCCTTTTTGCAAAATGCAATCCATGTAATCCCTCTACTATGCTGCCATGCTAAGGAAAAACGCCGTATGAACCTTCAGACGTTGCCACATGTCCTTTGATAAAACACGAATTTCCTGGTAAACCTATGAATATATTTCTTCCAATTTTTCAGATAATTTCGTTCGCCATTTCATCAAAAGCGCCTGAAAATTACAAGGAGAAATTTTCATAACTTTCCTCAAAAATAAACATTTTATCGAAGGAAATCTGACGACTCTTGAATGTTCAGCGTTTTTCCTTACCGCGGGAATATGGGGCTCCTTGTACCAGAGGTTTTACAGCATCCTTCGCTCTTGAGAGCTGGTGTCAACCAGGAAACAAAAAGGGGTGTAAATTAAAATTACTTCATACTAGATCAAGGACTTGGTTGCTTTTGGTGATATCAGACTGGCTCTAAGTAATCAATTTTCACCAACATGAATCTTGAAAATTTTGCAAAGTTGGACACAAACAAATTAATTCTATTACACAGCCCAAAAAAATGGTGTGTGACAACAGCGTCATAACACCAGATGTTGGCATTCAGAAATTTTTGTTAGCAGCCTGTTTGCGTCAGCATGTACACTTTCAGCGAAGGCCGTTTGGAAGATTTTGATCCAACTTTCCATTCAACTGGTGCCACTAAGTACATGGAAAGTTAGATGGAAAGTTGAAGGTGATGTCGGATTCAGATTACCATTCAACTTCTCATCCAATTGTTGTCTTCCAATGTCAGTAGCACTTGATGCTGTTTATTTAACAAAAGTGGAAGAAAAGTTGGAAAAAACTTTTCACTATCTAAATTAGACATAATTGAGGCCTTGGGTGCAGAAAGGGTATTTCTACATTAAAATCGCCACTGCTAATTTATATTCTAAAGAGGAAACTATTTAGTGAATTTTCTGAACTTTTTCGTTTCCAGCATTGTAAAAAAAATTCGGTAGAAGTTTCAACATACAATTAGCTTTGATTATAATGGATGAAACATTGGTGGAGACACCGCAACCAAGAAATACCCATTCTGCACCCAGCACTTCAATTTGTAGATTCCTGGGTGACATCAAGGCGGATACCTACTGCCCTGAAACATCCTGCGCTTTTGTGGTCTTTACGGCATCGGTCACCCATTAGTGTGCTCAATTCAGATAGCTTAGCAGGCTGTTTAATATAAATATTGTAATGCTCTGGAGTGCTTACCGAATATGCCTTGCGGTACATGAGAAGAATTGTCTAATCTGGCTGCATTTCTGAACAACCTCGACTGTTAGACGAGACAGCGTCCTCCTCGAGAAACTGTGATTGATGGTAATAAAAATCACGGGTGGTAAAAATGCCAAAACGTAAGGAGTATGTAAGTCTTAGTTGACTAAATTTTTTAACCGAAGGCATCGTTCACGTCACGCAAATGCCAAAAAAATGACTTAGCAGAGGTCCTGAAAACCACCCTTTTCTCGGATCAGATAGCACAAGCTCGAACACAAACACGAATTCAAGCAGGAGACTCGTGTAGAAATGGAGTCAATAATAATTGAAATTAGTGAAATTATCAGGCACTTAATCAATTAGAGTAATATCCAACCACCAAATCACAAATCAAGCTTACGAACTTCTCTTCTACTGCACAAGAAGAAAACAAAATAAAAACACCACGGATGTGGCAGCCTTGTTGTTGTTTTACTTTTAATTTATTGTCCGGCAACACTGTAAACACGTGACGAAAGATAAAAACGTAAACAATGTGCGCCCGGCACCACCATCGGCACGCACTGCTTCAAATTCATCATCATGCATGATGATACGTGATACTTCTCTGCTTATTCGACGGAATTTTGCCGATTATTCTCTTTACCAGCCACCCACCAAATGCTCAAATATCTTGAGACTCCAATCTTCTGTTGGCTTTCAGTGACTTTTATAGTGTTTCATCAATTCAGCGAACAAATTTGCTTGTACATCCAACAATATTCTGCCTTCCTACTCCTCTTCTAGTCACAGGATTTGTTTCTTCTTTTGTGGTAAGAAATCCTTTTTTCAAACTTCTTTTCTCTCTGGAATATTATGCACTTTGCACTGCCTGTATTGGGCACTTTTTTGTGCCGCGCAATCTTATTTTTCACTCGCACATTATCCGGATGCTCTTTGAGCTCACGGGTAAGACAGAAACAGGCGAGGCAAGCCGCAGCTTGTCTCACCTGCTTTCATCCCACCTGTGGAGTCAATGGGCAGATAGGTAATACACAAGTGAGGAACAAGATCTCACTGCACGCCACTGTTCATCTGGATTTATTTCGAAGATTAGTCTTGAGGAAGTATAAAAAATAGAAGGTTTTGTACGATGGCTCAGATTCGGTTTCCATAGAAGAAATGAAAGCTGTGTTTCCGCAGTGAGCTGCCAAGTGCAGTTCTATTTGATAGGGACAGTGATCTTAAGACTTGGCTTGAGTGGTAAACTCTGAGTACATTCTGAATGTAGTATTGGTTTGAAAACCAAATTGACAAGATTTTGGATAATTTGCTCGGGAGTTGGCAGTTTGTCAAACGTTTCGTTTGCACCCTTAAACCTGGTCCGGGTTTTCACGATTTCCTTGAGCTTGGAAGCAGAGAAGTCAAGAGGCTGCGCTGCACTGATGATGGGTCCAATTGGACCCAAAATGCGTCTGTCATTGCCTTCCTCACTGGCCATAATTCGTGTTGCTCAGCATTTTTCTGTAGGAGGGAATATCTTGCTCAATTCAGTTTTTACCTTTAAAATGAAAATTTCATTTGTGAGTTTACTTAGTTATACATATGTTGGCAAACTCGCCAAGACTCTTGTCTTCATCCGTAGGTTAAGAGTGGGATGGAGGTCATAGGAGCTGATATCAAGGAGTCTCTTTTATTGCAGTAAAATAATTGCTGAGCATGACTGCCAAGCTAAGGAAGAACACCGAATGAGCATTTGAATGTTGCTAAATTCTCTATCAGAAAATATTTAATATGGAAAAAAATTAGGAATATTTTTTCCTTAAAATGTCAGACTTTTTAGATGAAATTGCAACCGAAATCCTCTGTGAAATTGGGAGAAAAATATTCACAAATTTTCCGGAAAATCCGATGGCTTTTGAAGGAAATTTGGCTACGCCTGATGGCTCTTATTGCGTTTTTCCCTAGCATAGCAGATTACCAGTCATTTCAACCTAATATACCTGGAATCAACAGTTTTTTGCTGTGATTCTGCTCTCCTTGTTCTATGTCTTATGTTTCATTCAACTAGTGAATTGAAATTTACATTTGAACGGATTGGAAGCAGCAAAAACATGCTGTATTGATTTATTCATAAGTTATGTATATATTAATGTGTATGTTAGTCTATGATACTTTTAGAGATCAACATTGTGTTCTAGTCATCATGAAAACTGTGAGAGAAATATCGTTTCACAACATCCGCTCATTTGTAAAACCATTAATGTAACCTTAACACCATTAAATCTCTTAAAAATTTCTTGTTCTAATGTTAGTAAAATCTGGAATACTCTGTCTAACTATTTCTTTGAAAGAGATTATAAAGGTATTAGGTATTTTGAAAGCTTCTTCTGCTGTAGGAATTTTAAAATTTTGTCCTCATGTTATATTTTTACTGAAAATACAGAAAATCCTAGGCCCAGTCTCTCAGCTTATTTCACTGATTGCAAAAACCAATGCTCTAATGATTGAGTCTCAAATTAAAATTTGATGCATACTTTTGAATCTTACCTATAAAAATACTTTTCTGAATTCCAGTTTCTAGTTCCAGAATTTTCCAGCTTTTTCCACTTTTCCAACTCAATGGCTTTGGATTTTAAGTTAATCAAAGATGCTCCCCCTATTTGATGTCTCAGAACGCGATCAACCTTTCTTTGAAGCCGTCATGTAACTCACCAATCCCTCTTCCTGTAAGTGAGTTTTTCTTCCGTATCCCAAGTCTTAATTATCCATTATTCACCATCAGGTATTCATGTTGAAGCTAACTTTTTGTGTTGAATTTACTGGCATTTCTTAACGTTTTCATTCAAAGTTTTTTATTTGTTTCTTGTTTTGTGACAAAACAGCAGCCTTATATGCTTCCAGAAGTTTATTCATTTTTAGAAATATTAAAAAGTCTGAACTGTGAGAGTCCTGGATGATTGTAGGTAAGTATGGGAATTGTCAATGGACAGAGGCAAATTATATAACAGCAGAATAATTTAATACTTAAAAAGTTAGGTCGAAAAATTGTGGAGCAAGTCTTTGTTAAGAAACACCCTTCAGAGTTCTGGAGAATTTTTGGGAATTGGTTCATCTCATTTTTATGCCAATGCAGAGGGTATGGTACACAAGGGTGTTACAATCCTTGTACCCTATTTAAAGCAGATCGCACTTAGAAAAAAGGAACTAGCACGATTATACAGTGTTTTCAAAATTGTGCAACTTCTCATTCTCTTTTCAAAATACCGAATGTATGTTCAGGATTAAAATTTGCATAATTATTTTCCTTTCAAATTAACAATTTTTTGGTGGGAAGCCAAAAATACCTGCTATTCTGGGAGATTTTTTAGATAATTATAAAGAAGCAACATTTTTACGAAACTTTAATCGCGCCTGTTCCTTTTTGCTAAATGTGATCCAATTGTTGTCAACCTCACAGCGCAAGCTTCGCCAATTTTAAAGCTTTTAAATTTTAAGTACCTTTTTTTTTTTTTTTTTAAAAAAAAAAAATCATAGGTACACCAAGTGAGCTTCGCCAGAAATTTTTTTTAAAATGCATACCTTAAGCTCTCAAAAAGAATTTGAGTACCCCACCAATTACCTTTGCTACAGGTAATGCCATTTTTCCTATTTTTCTCAGATCCCAGGAGAAGTAATGTCAAAGGCCAGTTTTAGCTATTCAAACAAACCCTATTTGATTGATTTTTTCTGTTTTTTAGTATCCGTCCTCTTATTGCATGCACGAGGGATTTAATTTGATCACAACCTCTGAGTGTCAATACCAGGCTTTTTAGCACAGAAAAATGTTTGAAATTCACCCGCATCCTGTGATATCTATATGGGCAGTAGAATCAACAGGAAATCTTGAGTCCAGATTTGATCCATTGGAAGTAGAATTTGGATGGGTTAACCGTTACAACAGAGCCATTCTGCTCTCTTCCGAGGGATGACAGTAACTTATTGTTAGTCAAAATCTAGGGACTTTTTAATCCTTCATGAACCATCTTAACGCATTTACATACCAGTTATAAATGACTAATAATCTGCTCCAATTTTTTTACGTTAAAATAATGTTTGACATAATTTTGTTACATTTTATAATGTACCTGCTTTTTTCAGGTTTGGGATTTTATGACGTCCTCATCTTGTCATTCTACTTGATCTCCCTTCATGGCGGTATTCCTATATGCTCTATACACTGGAATGAGTAGAATGTTTGTCCCTGCTGAATTCTTGACTGTTTCTGAAGTGTTCAATGCATGCTCTGTGGCTTAAAGTAAGCGTAAGTGCAACTGTCTATTATTCAATCCTCGGGCTCCTTGTAATGTGAACTTGATTGGGACTTGAATATCATTGTTCATAGTAGTTCATTCATGTGTATTCTTCAGTTTATAATCAACCAGCAGCTTTTAAAATTTTCTCTTTAAGCTCTCATTAAAATTGCATAGAGATCCTCTCTCAAGTCTAATTGGGTGTTGGTACATTATCAGTGTAAAAAAAACCATGCCCTCTGGAAATAAGCAAACTAGTTCCTTTCAAGGAAATGAAAGAATGCTTTTGAGTTTTTTTAATTCAAAAAAGAAATTTCTTACTGATTTCAAGAAGCATTGTTGTGAAACATCGAAAGCTAAGGACTTTTACTTCTATGTCCTAGCAAAAGTGAAAGAAGCTGTGATAAAAAATAAATTAGATGATTTTGAAAGACTTTGTGATGTTATTGACTACATGAATAATGTAAATATCACAAAAAAAGAATTTCTCAATGCTGAGGGAAATCCTTTCTTTGATACTAATTTAATTATATTAAGTTGTAAGCACAATAGACCTCGTGTTCTAAAATATTTGTTTCAAAGCAATTGCAAAGTCTTGGGTATTTTGGCCCCTGAAACTTCTGCAAGCGATTCACATCATCCAGATCTTATGGATTCAGAACAACATAATGCTTTTTATTATGCTATCCAGTCAAGTAACGTAGATGTTCTTTCAACTCTTATTGATCAGTGGCCAGGAATTTGTTTTTCTTCCAACCCCCATAAATTAGACGAACTTCTTTCCAAAGCATATGAAGAGCTAAAATTGAAAAGAGTTTTCCTGTCGGAAGAGATGGAAATATATGTCGAGAGTAAACTATTAGACCTTCAGTTTTTCTCTGAAAATTCTGTCTCAGTGAAACCTGTTGAAAGTGATATTAACAATATTATTGAGCGCACAAAATTAGTTTTGGAGAAAATTTGCTTCTTAAAATCCGAGTACACTAATGCAGATGTAGATGAAATATTTTTACTTGATGCTAAATTCATCGCGCAGAATTTGTATGTACTAAAGAGACAGCTAAAATCAACCTACAGCAGACTACCATGGGAAGAAGTTGAGTTTTGTTTGATCTGTTTTGTTCTCTCTTGTGTAAAAATCCATAAAATGAATGTATTTTTTAAAATTCATTTGAATAAGAGTCTCATACTACGCCATCTCAAAATTTTTGCTGAAGAATTGGACAAAATAATGTTCAAGGAACATGTGAGCATTCATGAACTTTCCACTCTTCCAAATAAGCAGCGTGATTTAATCGTAGCACAGATTACTCTCAACAATCCTGAGTTCAGTGAATTATACAAGGTGTACAAAAAGGTTCGAGATTTATGTTCCCTAGAGAAAATAAAGCACTATTTAAAATTAGCTATCTTTGCAAACTCTAGTGCCAGGGAAGGACAACTGTCCATAATTCGAGCTTTACAAGCTATTGGTGAATATTTCAAGAATACACTAGAATCCCCTAACCTTTCGGAGACTGTGAGAGAACTCTTGCTTTCATCTTTACCACGTAATACAAGGAAAGTAATAATTGATTTAAGGAACACATTGTCACACTCGGGTTCTCTCATGCAAAGAATTGAAATTGAAGAAAAAGCTGATGTTGGTTTTTTCAGTGGTATCCAAAACGATGCAAAAATAATAGAGAGCTTAGTTGCTGATATTCTCTTTAATAATAAAGTTGAATGTATCGAGTACCTCTTAAAAAAAATTACCTCAGCCGAAAGCATTGATGACTTAAGAGCAATACTAAAAACTTTTGATAATCTTGATTTTAATTTGGAAGAACGAAAATGCTCCAATTTTTCACAACAGGAAATTCCTCAAACGTTTCTTAATCCAAAATCTTCTTATATAACAAAGCAGAAAAAGCTTAAAAAAATGGTCTCTGAGTTGAGAGAGAAAGTAACTGCTTTAACTGATAGTGAAGAAAAACTGCTGAGTGTGATTAATGTAAAAATGGAATCTTTAAATATCCAACCAGAAGACACAGATCTCAACTATACTGTGGCTATTTCATCAATACCAGTTTTTTTTCATACGTTACATGATACAGTAATGGATTCAAATACTTTCAGAGGTCTCAAGTTTCGAGCTAATCAGGCACTGGAAAGAATCTGCTCGAAAATAAAACCTCGTGATTTGAAAAATATCATTGACCTGTCCATGTGTTTGTGTGTAAATATGATTTCAAAATTGAGTGAAAAAGATGAAAGGCTTGATGAATATAATAAATTAATGAATGAATTCGTTTATTTTGCTGAAGCCGAAACTAATGATATTCAGTGGATTCAAAAATTAAGACAGAATTTAAGTGGAAAAGGCCGTTTTTTTTCTATTGAGACACCAAAGAGTACTTTTAAAGGGACAGCTTTCAAAAACAATTACAAACTTAATTTGAAGCTGAATGAATTGCGACATATTCTAAAAATCGATGGTTTTGGAGGAGAAACAACTGAAAGACTGATTTCCTTCACAAAACAAAAAGAGATCCGAACGGCAGTAGAAATGCTTCTCTTGGACGTATTGTCGATTTTAGGCGACTCCAAGAAATATTTGGAAAAAAATCTTTTTTATTTAGATGATCATGTCCCTCTTTTGATCGGGAAATGTTTACGAGATCATTTAGCGCATGGCAATGCTTTAGTTGATTTATCATCGCTTAATCCAGCCTTTGCAGTGATTTTGAATGCAAAAAAACTCATCAGCATTGAAAATTTATTAACTGGCAACTATAAAATCGGCAAATTTGTGCGAGATAGTCCCTCCTTTGTCAAAACGAAACATGACCGTAAATTAGCGATTGTATCCAACCAGGAAAAAATGTTTGCCGCATTGGCTGAGGGAAATTTACAGTTGCTAGAAACTTGTCTTCAGAACGGAGCAGATTTTAATGCACGAAATACCAAAAGACAGACTGCATTGCATTTTGCGGCTATGGGATCAAATGTTGAGGTTTTAGAGATGACTCTTGGACGAATTTTGAACCCCAATGAAAAAGACTCGATCAATCAAACTCCTCTCCATGTAGCAGCTGAACATGGAAATTCGAGGATCATAGAGTTACTTTTAAAAAATACAAAAATACAAGTTGATGAAACTGATACCTTTCTCAAAACTCCATTGCATTTAGCAGCAAAGAATGGTCACAAGGAAACAGTCCTAGTGTTATTGGCAAATAAAGCCAGTACTTTTCTAAAAGACGCCGGGGGTAATACAGCTTTACATGCCTCGGTCTCCCACAATCACATAGAGGTGGTAAAGACTCTATTGGAAAAGGAAGTAAACGTAGATAGCAATCAAACCTCAGGTGGATACACATGCTTACATATTGCTACTGAATTTGGCTTCCTGGATTTGGTCAATTTTCTGCTACTCAACAATGCCAACCCAAATGCCTTAACTGATCTGAGCAGAGCACCTCTACATTCAACAGCACTAAATGGTCATTTAGAAGTGTTACAGGTCTTGATCAAATATGGAGCCGATGTAAATTTAAGGGTTTTAGATGGTTGCACTTCTTTACATTACGCTGTAGAAACCGGACGTGAGCAAGTAACCCTGGCTTTACTTCAACATGGAGCTGATCCTAATATATGCGACAAGGAAATTGGCAACGGACCGCTACATTATGCAGCGCAAGATGGACATGAAGGTATCACTAATATTTTACTTGATAATGGAGCCAATGTGAATGTTACTACTTTAGGAGGTGAAACGCCATTACATCTGGCTGCTCATAATGGTCATCTGAAAATTGTTGCCACTCTTCTGAAACATGGTGCAAATATTCATAGCAAAAATTGCTTCCACTCAACACCTCTGCATTTAGCAGGAGCTCAAGGCCATTTAGAAATTGTAAAACTCCTTGTCAAGAATGGAGCTGATGTTAATATGGAGAATACTCTCAGTCCACCTCCGTTATTTGCTGCTGCTTCAGGAGGTCATGAGCATATAATCAAATTTTTGATAAAGAATAAGGCTAAGGTTAATGCAAGACATACTAATGGTTCCACAGCATTACAAGAAGCTGCTTTGAAGGGTAAAGTTGATGCTATCCGTATTTTATTGCAGAATGGAGCTAAAGTTTCAACTGAAGATCATGAAGATGTAGTAAGTCCAATCAACGCTGCTATTACTAGTGGATGTAAGGATTCTGTTGAGCTTCTAATCAACAATAATGCAGATGCAAACAAAATTTCGTATTTAGGTACAGCTATCAGTGAAGGTCATGAGCAAATAGTTCAGCTTTTGTTGGAAAAAAAATGTCAGGCTTATTCAAAAATGTTAAAAGATGGGTCAGCACTGTATCTAGCCATTCAAGAAGGGAACAAAAAAATTGTTGAGCTTTTGATTAAATATGGAGCCGATGTCAATGCAAGTGAATCATCTTCCACTCCACTAATTTGGGCAGTGAAGTCTAATAAAGTGGAAATTGTTGAGTTACTTCTAGCCCATGGAGCCTCCGTCAATGATAACAAAAATCATCCGCTACCTCTTGCCATTCTCTCAGGTTTCCAGGATATAATAGAGGCTCTTCTGAAAAACGGAGTTCATATCCATCATAAAGAAGTGGAAAATATTACTTTCTTACATTTAGCGGCTGTAAAGGGTGATGAAAGAACAGTGAATGCTTTGATTCGTAGAGGTGCTGAAGTTAATGCTGTAAATGTTAGAAACGAGACACCATTATTTCTCGCATCTATAGAAGGTCATGAAGAAGTTGTCAAAATTTTAATTGCAAACAATGCCGACGTGAACATAATGAGTGATTCTGGTACTGCTTTACACCTTGCTGTAGGTGGGAAACATGCAGAGGTTGTTGAAATTCTTCTTGAAAGTGGGGCAAAAGTTGAAACAAAAGATAATAAAAACAGAACTGCTCTCGAATTGGCAATTGCTCGTGCTGATCTGCAAATAGCCAAAATGTTATTTCAACAAAATGAAGTAGCTATAAATGCCCAAGGTAACGATGGATGGACAATGCTCCACATTGCTGCTCAAGAACAAAATGTTGAAATTGTAAAATTTCTGGTCGACAATGGTGCAAATATGAATGCAAGAAATAACTCAGGCTCAAAACCTATACATATTGCAGCCAGAGAAGGCAAAACAGATATTTTAGAATTTTTCTTAAGCAAGGGGTTAAGTATACATGAAATCGGTGCAGCAGGGCAGACTCCGTTGCACTATGCTGCCATGAAAGGCCAGCTAGAAGTAATCAATTATTTACTAACTAATGGTGCAGACGTAAATTACAAGGATTTAAATGGTTTAGGACCTATTCATATTGCAGCCACTCATAGCACTAAAGAAACTGTGAAAATTCTTCTGAAATATGGAGCTCGTTTTGATTCAGCTACCCATTTTGGTGTTAAATTGGAACCCACTAAAATGACAAAAGACAAAGATGTTTTGAGTCTATTAGCATCAACGGAAAGTTTATTTGGATCTGTGCGACAGAACAATGCTGTGCTGGTTAGAAAGTTTATTAAGGAGGGGGGTTCATTGATGTCAGACACTCTAAATATGGCACCCCTTTACACTATGCTGTATGGAAAGGCTACGATGAAATCATTAACTGCCTGTTGGAAAATAATGCAAATCCAAATATAGCCGTTGATAAAGGTTTCTCTCCGCTGCATTATGCCGCAAAATATTCTCAATTCCAAGCAGTTATTTCGTTATTACAGAAAGGTGCTATTTATGACTGCATCTCTGATAGTAAACAAACACCCCTTGAACTTTCCAAAGACAAAAAATAACCAAGATATTGGAGACTGTGGACCAAGCTTTCAGCGATGTCAAGAACTCTAATATCAGAGTTATCAGTAATCTTAAAAGAATAACCGATAAAGAAGTAATAAAAGCTATAATGCGAGCTCGTTGCAAAAAGAACCATACCCTAATTGTTGCTGGGATTCTCAATAATTTTCCAAAAGTAGATCAGTTGAAACAGACATTTCAAGGTAATGTTTCAATTGAAAGTATAAATTTAAGCTCCAACAGCATTATGTTGGAGTTGGAAAGCATACTTGATAGAAGAAAAGACATACTAGGAGAAGATAATCCTGGAACATTAGATGTACAAGTAGAAATAGCTGCATTACATTATTCCAAGGGAAATTACATTAAGGCATACAATATTTTAGATGTTGTGTGTACAAAATTCGTGGAAACTTTAGGCATCAACAATGAAGATGTCTTGCACGCCAAAAGTATATTTGCATTGGTGCTGCATCGAATGGACAGAAATGAGGAAGCTTTCTCCATATTTCAGGAGATTTATCCAAAGCAAAAGGAACTGTTAGGACCAAATCATAAAAGCACTGAAGATACCTTATTTCACATGGCCTTAGTAATGGAGAAGTTGGGTAAGCACGAAGAAGCACTAAGTATTAATACAAATTTATTTGAAAGTAAGAAAAGATCATTAGGCGAAAATAATGCAGAAACTATAAGAGCAAGAAATAACATGGCATTAGTGCTTTTAAGTCAAGGTAAGACAGAGGAAGCGTTATTTATCTACAGAGAGGTTTTGGAGAAGAAGAAATTAGTTTTGGGGATTCAGAATCGCGAAACGATGAGAACATACCGTAGTATTGCAAGCATTCTCTCTCAACAAAAAAAGTCTGAAGAGGCACTGAAGATTTTTCAAGAAATCCTTGGTATTCAGAAAAAATTCCTCGAACCAAATCACCCAGATAATTTGTGCATTAAATTTGCCATCGCTGAAGAACTTTTCAAGCAAGGTAAACATGTAAGTTCATTCAAAGCCTTCAAAGAATTATGTGAGCTAGGGAATGTCTTCCATGGGGCTGATGAGAAACTTGCATTACTTGCTAAACAAAGAATGGATATGATACATTTGCTTTTAAAGCTGAGAGACAAAAATATGTCAGATGTCACTGGCCGTCTTGAAAAAAATATATTTACAGCAGCCAGTGATGGTGACTTACCAAGTATTCAAAGGCTACTCGGAAATGGAGTGAACATCAATGAAAAAGATATTAATGGAAGATCGCCGCTACACTATGCCATCAGCTATGGGCACGCAAGCATTGTAAAGTTTTTCCTTGACAATAAAGCGGATCCCTCTTTAACTACACACAAAGGAAACACACCTCTGCACACTGCGGTAGCCAAAGGTCAAAAGAAAATAGTGGAAATGTTGCTTCAGAAGGTAGCTCGTGACAAAGTAAATCATCTAGTCAACTTCGGCACTACTTCCAGTATGACCACAGCACTACACATCGCCGCCAAAAATGGCTCTTTGGAAATTGTAAAATTATTATTGAAAAAATGGAGCAATGTTTAATGTTAAAAGCAAAGAAAATCAAACTCCTTTCAATGTTGCCACCGATCAGAATATCTTGACCTTTTTAAAATTAATCGAAGATTTATTTGAAAGCGCAGAAAGAGGAACAAATGAAATTATCAAAAAGTTAAAGGCTGTAAATTCTGACGACTTCAATACTTTATCAAATGCTCGCAACAGTCAAGGAAATACTCTGCTCACTGTGGCAATTGCCAAGAAGCATAAACACCTTGTCAGCCAATTGTTGAGCATGTTAAAGCATCAGAAGTAAACTATTTTTTCGTTGCATGTGTGTCCCAAAAATTAATGTTTTATTTTTATACTGCCCAGTAAAAAATGCTCCCACGTCCTTTGCAATACAGTGCTGCTATTTTGTTAGTTTATCTACCATTATTTAAATCTACTCTTCATGGGTATTATTAATAAAACTGTACTTCGGCTTTTATTTGTAAGCTCCATAATTATATCAGCATTTATGAGCTTATTGGAGAGTTTTTTCACTGCGACAATTCAATAATTCTATCTTGCTCTTCGCAGAGACACGCCAACATCTATGTGATTAGACCCAAGTTCTTTTTACAATCATTGTGAAATCCTTTTTACATATTTCGGTTTTTTATTTCAGATTTTACCCATTAAAATTTTACTAAAAGTTAAAGGAATGAAAATCAACGGAAGGTTTCTAGTTTTGATTTGTTTAGTCATTCAATATTACCTGAATAAGTTACCCTAAAGAGTAAACATGTTTTTTTATCAAAATTCCTTCCATCCTTTAATACCACTTATGAATTCTGAATACTTATTAAAAACTCATTTTTGTTTAGATGTTTTTTACTTCAGTCGTGTTTGGCAGGACTGCTGCCCATCAAAACACATTTAAAGCAACAAATCTCCAAGAAAAATGAAAAGTTTTTAATAAGTGTACAGTCTTCATCTATGAATTTTAACAACATATTCCAGTATCCAAGTTTTAGCCTCATTTATGTTTCCGCTTTAATATTTATATTAGCCTTCTTTGCATTTCATTCCTCCCGCTATTGCTGAAAAGTGCTGACATAAACTCTTTTAGTCGATGCATATTCTGCATATTCTTTTGAAATTTTGAAGCAATTTTGCGTCATTTTGATAGTTCACTTATTATGCATTTTTTTCTGAATTTTTATGCTTGTTTGTAATATGTAAATCAACGGTGAAACTACTAGACCACGTATCTTGGTTTGCGACATTTTCGACTTCCTGCCACACTCTATCTTTTAAATGGAAAACTACTCAAAGTCAGTTCTTGAAAACTTACGTGTTTTTTCCTCTATATGCGAAGAAAACTCAGTAAAAGTTTCAAGAAATGATATTGATTTGTTCTCCTTCAACAAATAACATGAGAGCAGAGATTTTTAAACACCGCAAACGAGATACGTGGTCTGGTAGTTTCATTGTCCATATTTTTAATATATACTCTTAGATGAAGGTTTTGCTGACCTACCCTATTGCTTCTTTAAACTCATTCTTTATTTGCAATATGGTTGGCTAAATTCGAAGAATGCAAATCTCAGATTGCAACGTTGTAAGTCTCTGCCCATGTTAAATTTTTTTAGGGAAAGGAACCAAAACTTTTTATTGAAATTTTCAGTAAATTATTTTCTTGTTTCTTCAAAAATCACACAAAATGGCAATGGAACATTTCTTTTCCTTGAAGAAAATAAAACATAAGCAGTGCTTTTTTGAACGTTGAATTTGAGCTACGCATTGTTTGTATTTAGCCATCGATGTGTCCATCATTATTTGCTTGAGCTGAGTTTTAATTTTTTCTGTTCTTTTTCAATATTTCCCATTCACTTACTTTTGCTCGTGAAATTTACAATTTTCAATACTTACTGAAGTCACATCAGAACCTCATGAATTTAACTTCAATTGATATTTGCATCACTTCACTCAATCCTTATTACTCATAAGTTTAAATCCTTCTTTATTACTGAAGAAAAAATCAAATAGGCAGGAATTTTCTCCAAAAAGCCACATTTCCTCCTCATCAGTTTTTCTATGTGAATTATGATTTCTCAGACCTACCTAATTGCTCTTTTAACCCATTCTTTACTCCTTGTTTCTCTGGTAATTATTTTTATCTGTTCATTTTCAATTTTTATTTTTTACTTACCTACGCTCTCTTGCGATCTTTGTGATTGTCAATATTGTGATTGCATTCATTTCTCAGGAGTTAAGCATTAATTTATCATTGCATCACTTCTTTTAATTCGCATTACTTCCTTGTGAGTTGGCCATACTGATTATATATCTCGGAAGAATAATTCAATGAGGCAGCTTTCCTCCAAAAATATACATTTCCTTTCCAACAAAGTTTTTTTTAGAGTTTCTTGATATTTTAGGTTAAGCTTGTTCTTAATAATAAGGTAGGATAGTGATTTTAAAATTTAATGACAATTTTCGCAGGTGCTTCTTAGTTACCTTCTCCATTTATTAGCTCCATTAAGTGAGATTCCATTTATTACAGGCTACTTCAAGCCAACGATACTCATTTAGTGTTATAACCTTTCTTAAATATATTTTTTATACCATTATGTTATTCTTTAATATATCATTTAATTTTGATAATCTGTCTACTTTTTCTACTCATGAACACCTTGATATCTTAATTACATCATTTTGATGGATGGTACCTATCAATTTTCAGAGCATGACTTAGCTCTATTATTTGACCGCAATGCTTTGGATAACAAATCCATGGTATCTACATATTTTGCGTATAATTTCATTGTATTTAATGTAATTACATGTGAAAATATCCTGAGGTAATTAATTCACCCCTCCTTTTTTGTATTTATTCTCAAATATAGATTTGTCGCTGTCCGTTCATACTTCTCTCCCTTTTTTTGAAATCACGGATCGAACATGGGGTCACTCTCACAGAAAAAAAGAGAGAGAGAGAGAAAAAAAAACAGAATCAGCATGAAAATAGTGAATTTGGAATTTTAAGTAATTCAACCTCGGGCAGTATAAAGCAACGTAAGATAAGAAGATAAGATGGTATGATAAGAAAGAGAGAAGATAAGATAGAAATCCTCGAGTAGTTAACTATCGTTGCTTGGAGTATGCTATCTGGCCTACTTCATAAATTGAAGGCGAAATAGAACGCACGTAAACTCCAACACCATTTTCCGAATTCCTCTCTTCTAATTTCCTGAAGTTTGCATGTCTTTGCAAGATCATAGAAAAAGCAAAAGTCTGCACTAAAACCACGCAATAGCCAAAACTTTGAATTTTTGCTTGCTATGTCAAAATGTTTGAACTACCTGTGTTTTCATGATTTTGGATTCATAGGATCATAGGAATGACCAAACTCGAAAAATGCGAACCGACCTCTGATTGCGACGCTACAAATCTTCGTTCATTTTTCAATTTTATAAAAACAAAAAAAAACAAAAAAAAAATGTTTTGCCTGAAATGCTCTGTGATTTGGACGCATTTACGATAAGAGGAACTATGTACATAGGGTTTGCGTGTAACATATTTCCTTTCAGCATAAATACGTCCATTTGTACATTATTACTTCAAAATCATTTTTTTGGAAATTTTCGAAGAGATAGGTATACTTTTTGTTTTAAAAGAAATGAAACTTAATTGAAGATTATTGAACGTTGCATGCAATAGAGTTATGCATGTTTAGGCTTTCACCAGATGTTCACCAGCGATAAATGCCTTGGATGCATGGGTGACAATTGCTGCAGCAAGGAAGATGTTTCACAATTAATGACGAAATAGCAACGTGCGTAGACCCAAGCATTTGCGCCTGTCATATCCGAGTGCCAAAACTCCCTCCATTTTCACAGTTTAGAACTTTTTAAGTCTTTAGATATCCATCACTGCATTGAAGACGATTTCTGGCCGACGCGAAAAATTGAATGCGAAACTGCGAAGTGCGTAATATCATTTCATACCTACCCACTCTATTTACATTATGCTGCAGTTCTGCTTCGTCAAAGATTTTCAGTCGAAAAATGAAATTGGTACTGATAACAGAAAACTTCGTCCAAAGGGCTGTCGAGCTTTCTATGAGTATTCTGTGTCCACGACCGAAGTCCTGCTCTCGCAACAGTAACATTCTGTAACCATAGCAAACTAAACTCGGGATTGTTGTCGACCGAGTATTTTTAACCAAAATCCAACATTTCTAAATTTTGTGTGTTTTTTACTGGAAATTCAAGATTAAGCAGAACTGACACGGACGGAGAGGACATAAATGCTACGCAAGTCGATGTTGCGCCTTCAATTTTTCGGATGCAGACCTGGAAACATCTTGTACCTAATGTGAACCATATCCTGAAGAAAACAAGCTGGTTAAGGAACGACCACGAGTAAGTATACGGCCCAATGTTCGGAGTATGTAATTTAAGGATTTTTCTGCCAGCAGAACCAATCATTTCCCCCTTTTTTCCCCTCTTGACTGAAAAACTTTAAACGAAACAGAACTGACAGAGAGAGAACATGGAGACTACTCTCACCCATATTTCGTTAAAAAACCCACCTCTGTAAGAAACTGCGAATCATGCGCGAATTTCGGAACAAAATAAAATCCTCAACGCCGCAGCAAGCAAATTTCGCCTTCAATTTTCGGGGTAGGCCAGAAAAAAGTTTTATTGTAAATCATTCGGTTTTCGTTGTTCATCAGGAAACGATTAAGAATACGTTCGACCCACACTAAGCGATTCCGCTACCACTCGTCCACAGACTTATCAACCATAGTATGATTCACCCAGTCATTTTCACCCACAATTCTTGACCCACAGCATTTAACCCTCATGCATAACCCTGGCATACACGACTTTTTTTCAAAAAAGGAGTCTTGACCCACATGCAAGTATTTTACACAACCTGTGGAAGTCATAGGTGAGGTCGCGTAGAAGGCATACTTGATTTCTAACTCCTCTTTCCGGATATTTGGATGTAAACGCGAGAGTGGTACTCAATTCTAACTTTAGCAACTTACCTCAATGTCATCAGGGCCGGATTAAGGGGGTGGCCACATGAGCCGCGGCCCATGGCGGCAAATTTAGGTGGCGGCAAATTTTGCATTTTTTTTTTAAATGTGGGTATAAAAAAATCGGATTCAGAAAAAAAATAGTAATTCCTAATTTTGTCGTTTTTCGGTGATACAAGAGACAGCATCTTTAATTAGTCGAGTTGAGAGAGGAACTAAACACGCAATTTGGCCTGGAGCTCAGCCCAGAGAGGAATGATGACGAGGACTTGAGATGAAAAGGACAAGCCCTCGGCGCAGCGGTCGGCATGTAACACATATTAGCGCCTACAAGACTCCAAGAATACTTCACGCATTGCGCCAAACACAGTGCGATCAGCGCGGCGCAGCGGCGGAGGTTAAAATCATTAAACCACATTTATGTTTGTTCTTTCATAATTTTTTGGTTCATTTCTTATAAATGGAGGACCTTGTCCACACAGAGATAGGTTTATGGAACTAAACTTTCGCGTCAAGTTCCGTGAAATTCTGCTAGTAGTGGTGACAGGGCTTACGCAACAAATGTATCCAACACGAGTAGGTAAACGCGTCTTATGCACCCCTCTTCCTCCTGCACATTTACTTGATGGTTTTTATTGATGTTTCAAAACGAATGAGAAGGGGAGCGGCAAAATACAGGCGGCCCATGGGCGGCAAAGTAGGTAAATCCGGCCTTGAATGTCACTATCAAAATTGTTTTCTACGCGGAGAATCGAGTAAAAGTTACTAGACGTCTCGCTGCGATGGTCATCGAAAGTCACTCGTCTTTCGGCTATCTCGATAAACTAAAATGCGTGATACAACTATTTAAACTCCTGAGCCGCTCAAATTGCATCCATCGAGTTGAAGGCGAACTTGATTTCTAACTCCAGTTTTCAATTATTTGGACGTGACTGCGAGAACGGTGCTCAATTTTAACTTTTGCAACTTGAGACTTGATGAAAGCGCTTGTATGTGAAAAAGCAATATCCGTGGGTTAAGCAGTCGTAGGTAAAAACGTGTGAGTGAATACGGCGTTTCCCCCACGGAAGAACTTGACTACAGCTCAATGTTGCCAAATTTACCCTCGCAAGTTGCAGTTTTAACATGCGAATCTCGGGAATTACGAGGTCTGTTAGATTAGAAACCGGATTTTGGTCATAACTAGCCCACAATGCGTCCGATTTAGGGTTTCTTGAGCTTTTCTGATAGCTAGAAATATACTTAAGAACGCTACGTTCACAGATTTTGTTTATTTTGATCAGTATTTATTCTGTGTCATCTTGAATACGAGTAGGTCAGGTGCGTTTTGCGATTTTCAGCATGCGATCACTAATAGAGCAAAGACTCAACATTTAATTTTGTTTTAAACTCGGTATAATCTGTACCGAAACTTTTGGTATGCTAAGTAAAGTTTACCAAGATCATTGTATGAGATGTTCCCACTGTTTTGAGTGGGTTAAACGATTCAAAACTGGTCAGAAGTTCGTCAAAGATGAGGAGCATGGGAATCGACCCTCAACGGCAACTGACATTTGTCACGTGGAAGAAGTGCGAGCAAAAGTGCTCGAAAATGGTCGTTTCGAGCTTGTTGAACAGAGTAATATTTCTGAAGGCTCTGCACATACAATTTTGATAGAATATGTAGACACGCATCGAGTTTCAGGTACACTTGCCCCTTGATTGTTGTCCGTTGAACGAAAATCCAACCAATTGTCAATTTCCCTTTAGCTGCTTGAACGTTCTAACAATGATCCTACATTTTTGGATGGGATAATTTTCGGTGACAATACTTTAGTGTACGGCTACGATATGGAGACGAAACTCCAATCGTCCTTGTGGGTTCAAAAATGTAGTGCAAGACCGAAAAAAGAGAGACAAGTTCGGTCAAACATAAAAATCGCAAAACACCCTTGAGGTTGCCTAACTTCAAGCCACATACCAACAAAGCTAATTATGATTTTTCAAATTTGTGAACGTAGCGTTCTTTAATATGTTTTCAGCTATCAGAAAAGCTCAAGAAAACGTAATTTGGACTCATAGTGGGCTAGTTATGACCAAAATCCGGTTTCTAATCTAACAGACCTCGTACCAACTGAAATTATCATTGATTTTTCTTCTGATCTGTTCATGCAAAAATATAAGATTTTTTTTTTGGACAAAAATTCCACAGGTGTATTCTTGTAAAAAATTGATTTGTTTGAGTCAATTTTGCAACATTGGAATGGAGCTATGTTCCTTCGTCAGAGAAACGACGAATAGTCCCTTCGGCGAAAAGATTGTTGGTGAGTAGTCCTGACTTCGTGGCACCCAATTAACGGAAAAACTCACTTTTTGAGTTGTTTTTTTTTTTTTGGGGGGGGGGGGGGTTTATTTCTGCTGGCTTACTGACTTATATTCCGTCAGGACCCAGAGCCAACAATAGACCAGATTCATTGTCCGTAGTCATCTAGGGACTTAGGTACATCCATGCTCCTGGCTTGTCAAATTTTCAGGATTAAGGCCGGGTCGAGTCTGTTTCAGCAGATCCGCTCGTAAGTTTCGTGCATAAAAAAAGTAAAAAAGAGGTGTTTGTATTTCAGGACTCTTGGGTTTTTTTAATGACGTAGGTCGGTACGGACGACTTTTATCGTCGATTTTCTTGGAAATGGTGTAATTTACAGAAAAAAAGTAATTCTATATAAAGTGTTTAAAACTAGAAGCAAGAAAATCGGACGTTATGGTCCATTTTTCATACTTCGACTTCCGGATTTTGCCAGAGTACCTGTGCCGACCTACGTCACGGGGTAAACAATCCTCATAAGATGCAAACACCTCCTTTTTCTATGCTACCGTGCTAAGGAAAAACGCCGTATGATCCTTCAGGCGTTGCCAAATTTCCTCCAATAAAAACCGAATTTACTGAGAAAATTGGGAATATTTGTTTCCATAATTTTCTCATGATGTTTTACGCAATTTAATCTAAAATATCTGAAAGTTTCAAGGAAAAATATGCATACATTTCGTCAAAAATACATGCTTTATCGATGAAAATTTGGCAACTCTCGAATAATCATACCGCGTTTTTCCTTAGCACGGCACACGGAAAAAATTAAATTGCTGATTCAACAATTCAATTGCTAAAAAAAGCGCACTGGAAAAAAAAAAACACATTGGATCTAGAGTCCAGACTCTTAAAAACATCGACAAGAAAAAGTACTCTTGATTCAATCAGAATCTAGCTCAAATCAAGAACCAAGCCTCTTAATTTAAGCGGATTTCGTTTTGATTCAAGCAGAAATCCGGTCGAATCAAGAGTATTTTTTCTTGTCAATGTTTTCAAGAGTCTGGACACTAGATCCGGTGTGTTTTTTATCCAGTGTGACTACAATGTTTCAACGTAGATTTTACAAGAAAAAATGCTACTTTATTACCCCTATTGTAAGCTACTTTAACCACGGGAGTGGTTAAAGTAGCATTTTTTTTGTTGTAAAATCTACGTTGAAACATTGCTGTCACTTTTTTTTTTAGCAATTGAGTCGTTAAATCAGCAATTAATTTTTTCCGTGCAGTATGAGTGTTCCGCGGGTAAAAAACTCACCTTTATAAACTGTGAATCCTTGGTTCCCGTAGCACTGAAATCCCAAATAGCGACACAGACCACAAGCGATCACAGACCAACGTTCATCGCACTCTCGTCAAATCACAATCGAACGTCATCGAACTCGTCACAAAAATGTCACACTCGCGAGGGAGCGCGAAGCGCACGTTGACACCACTTTAACGCGACGGGGAGGGAAGCGCCAAGGCTCGCGGCTCTGTCGCGTCGCGGGAACCGTATCGATTAAGCGCAAAGTTGCCACTGAGGCGGGAGCATCCCTCCGAGCTTTGCGTCCAAGTTGGCGCTTGCGCAATCCACGCCGTTGCATCACGCCGCCGCGCCGCGACGACGACGCTGAGTCTCGCGAGGGTGCGGAGCGAGGCTGCCGGATAGCGCGGTAAAATCACCATATTCCAAATGGACCACTAGACAAGGTACAAATTTCAGCATTCTGATACATGTTCCTTAAACAAAATTTCACGTAAAACACGATACGCGCAACGAAAATTACTGAAACTAGCTCCTAACGGAGATATCAACATTTTTATTTCACGTTGGTTACGAGGAATTTGAACTGCCCGCCCACAAGAAACTCAAAGCTCTACGTGAGTCAAATCGCGCACTACAACGGTTTCAGCAAGCTCCTCGATCGAGCAATGTTCATTTCCCACCATGCGTTGTTCAAACTATAAGCAATTTGCTACAGCTGAGCCAAAGCGTCAAGACCGAGGTTGCCGGATTTTTATATCGCAGAGACTGTCATGATAAACGTTTAGCGCGCAATGTGAATCACGTAGAGCATTGAGTTTTCATGAGCGGGTGGTTTGAATTCACGCATCAAGAATTATTAAATATCTTCGTAAGGATGTGATTTCAGTAATTTTCGTTGTGCGCGTCGTGTTCTACGTGAAATTTTGGTTAAGAAACATGTATCAGAATGCTGAAATTTGCACCTTGTCTAGTGGTCCATTAGCAATTTTGACGGGGAATCCCTGGTAAAAATTGGCGATAGGAGCTGCGTTTCAAAATACCATAGGAGTTCTAATAGCCTACTGAAGAAGGCGATAGAAAATCATATACTTAGTCTGCTGTGGAAAGGGGAAAAAATCATACGGCCGGGCTACACGAAGCGATAAAAAATTATACAGTCGGGCTATAGTTCCTATCAGCGGGCTTTACACTTTATCGCCTGGCTGTTGCTTTTTCGCCATCGGCTATAAAAGGCTATAAGAAATTGTGTAGAAATTCGTGTGCTTTGAAAATCCTTAAGTTTGTACGGAATCACCTTAATATTTACGAAACGCACATTATTTTTTTTTTCCATCAATTAAAATGAGAATAATCCATACAGAGTGTGCAAACATTTCAAAGTCATGAGTTGAAAAACGCTGACTCCACGAGATTAAATATTAGAGCCTAACACAAAGCGGAACGGCGGCGCACTGGCGCCTACAAACCTAACAGGGATACTTCACGCATTGCGCAATGCGTGAAGTATCCCTGTTAGGTTTGTAGGCGCCAATACGCGTTTCGGCCGGCTGTAGGTCTATGGTATTTTGAAACACAGATTCCACTGCCAATTTTTACCAGGGATCGCGATACTTTGAAATTAAATCGCGATTTTGGTACGATTTTTTGGTAATAAAATCGCTAGGATCATCAACATTTCGACGTTGTAAGTCGGCAATCACATAACTCGGTTTGCGACGTCGCAGCAGACTTCCTGTCATACTTTATTTTTTAAACGGGAAACTCCTCAACGGCAATTCTTTAAAACTGCCATGATTTTTCTTCTCTGTGCGAAGAAAATTCTGCAAAAACTTCAAGGAATGATGTCAATTTGTTCTCTTTTAAAAAAATAACACAGAAACGGAGATTTTCAGACACCGCAAACGAGTTATGTAATTACCGACTTACACCGTCGATTTGCGAGATTATCCTCGATTTTATTACAGTTTTATCTCAAGAAAATCCTCTTCGGTAAAATCGATTTTCGAAATCGAAAATTTCTCAATTTATCACGAGAAACGTGCCACGTTTTCGTGTCTGAAAAACACTGCCCAAGATCGTGAGTAACAGTTTTCAACGGGAAAATTGCGATATTTTGAAATTAAGTTGCGATTTTTTACGATTTTTCGGCGACAAAACTGCTAGGATCATCAGCATCTAAGAGATTGTCCTCGATATTGTCGCAATTTTATATCCACAAAATCGCGCTCGATAAAATCTACTGTGTTCTATAAAATCGCCAATTCCCGCAAGTAGCCTTTTTTAACGGAAAAATCGCAATATTTTCGGCTTATTCTGAAATTAAGTTGAGATTTTTGTACGATTTTTTGGCGATAAAATCGCGCTGGGATCATCAACATCTGAGAGATTATCCTCGATCTTGTCTCAATTTTATCTCAACAAAATCGCGTTCGATAAAATCTACTGTCCTCTACAAAATCGCCTTATTCCCAAGTAAGCAATGTTTAACTGGAAAATCACAATATTTTGAAATTAAGTTGCAATTTATGGTAATAAAATCGTTAAGATCACCAACGTCTGCGAAATTATCCTCGATCTTGTCGCAATTGTATTTTAGAAAAATCGCCTACGATAAAATACTGTGTTCTATAACATCGCCACATTCCCAAGCAAGCATTTTTCAACGGAAAAATTGCAATACTTTGATTAAGCAGTTGCGACTTTTGGCGATAAAATCGCTAGCGAAAAATGCTCCTTGGGTCTTGTGTTTTCCTACCCCGAGGAGTTTTTTACGGCGGCATCTGAAAGGAGTCGTAGCCCACTGCCGTGCTGAGAAACTCAAAGTATATCCTTCAGACGTTGCCGTATTTCCTTTGATGAACTACGCTTCCCAATATCTTAACACGCCTGTTTACTTATTTATTCCCAACCTCGTGATTTCAAATGGTAAATCTCAAGAGAATACTGCAGTACCGCGCTACCGCCACCATAAAACACCCAATTAGGTTGAGCCGTTGAGCTTTATATGCAGACGCCTGGATGCAACTATTCGTGCTCTATGGATGCCCGTATTGCATATTGCAGAAATGAAGGGGTTTTAGTGACGCGCAGTCGCAACGCTCGCTCCTTCACTGCTTCGTTTTCAGGCTCTATGAAAACGTTAGGTACTGCATTAGTATCACACAATATTATTCCTATTTTCATTGTTAGCCCAGGGCTGAATTTTTTATTTTAATTTTGAAAATTTCTGACCATGCATCCACGAGAAAATGGACCTTGGAGAAAAAAACCGCCTTAATTGGACTGATTTAGTGGCTATTTTATTCTTGTGAAATTTGCGATTTTTTGAACCAAAACAACAGAACATTACCTCGTGCACGCAAATTCTGTGTTCATTAGGCACGATTTTGTCCGTGACAAATCATAAAACAATTTATGAACCATTAAGCACAAGAAATGTCAATTGCAATTGATACATTTAGATGCATACATCTCTATTTCCCTTTTGTCTCCTTTGTCTCTCTCCTTGCCTATCGATTTTAAAAATCAGCCCGCTGAACAGCTTGAAACTTATTTCTTAGGACAGTAGAGAGCAATTTCCGTCGGGATCTTAAAACCGAAGTTTCTACCCTACCGCACGCCAGGACAAAAAACCTGAAAATTTTCCCTCTGCGTTGCGTACTAAGGTCATTTTTCCAGTGCACGATTAAAATCATGGGAAATATCCAGAGAAATAGCACAATATCATCCTATCGCTAATCATAAATCTCTTCATTAGCAGACTTCGCCGTTCATGTCGATGCCAGAATAAAACTATACGTGCTTTCTGGACGTCCATATTGAATGTCTCTGAATTGAAGGCGTTTTTAGCACATTGCAATTGTTTTGTACGCCAGATCATTCACCGCGCAGCCGTTCCAATTTCCAAGGCTCTACGAAGACATTCTTGAACCGGTTTCGCCAGATTTTGTTATTCTATTTTTGATATTAATGCTTCAAGTCAAGTTTTTTATTTTGATCGTAAGAATATTGTTAAAAAAATCCAATTAATACTTTACTCTTAGTTTGTCTGATATCTGTGAATGCAGCTCTTCAAAGGTGTGTGGCTATTACATCAGAAACCTGAGTTTATGCCTTAATGACAGAGCGAAAAGAAAAATTTACTACAGACCTACCTATAAAAAGAAATTAGCTATACCTATGTGCAGGGTCGGATTTACCTACTTGCCGCCCATGGGCCGCCTGTATTTTGCCACCCTCCTTCTCATTCGGTTGAAACATCAATAAAAATATAAAGTCAACGTACCTAAGGGGTTGCATAAGCATAGGCGGTTCTACGGGGGTGCCAGTGGGTGCCGGGCACCCCCAAGCAAAAATTAAGTACCTACGGTTACTGGAACCGTGAAAGAGGCTTTTGGGCAAGTAAACACGTCAAGAAAAAATCGTGTTATGAAGCGCAAAAAATTGACAATATTTTTATTTCATGAATTTTTTAAATCTGAAAATTGATCTAAAAAAGACCAAATTACTGCTTCTAAAGATTCTGTATTCGCTCACACTGAAAAAAATCCCAGCAATTAATTGAAAATGTTTTAAACACAATTAATATTGATAGCCGTGTTTTACAAAGATTCTACTGTTTTTTTTTTATGGTAAGAAAATGTAGTTTTGGTGGAAAGTTTTGCTAACAATTTTCTACGTTGAATTTATAAGTATTTAAGTAGAAAGAAAGGAGAGAAAAATAGAAAGGAGAGTAGGAATGGGATAAAACTTGAGGCCCGAAAATTAGGCCTCCCCTGAGCGACCGTCCCCTTTGGGGCCGGTCTCCGACATTTTCCACCTCTGGGCACCCCCAAACATGAAGGTCTAGAACCGCCTATGTGCATAAGACGCGTTTACCCGTATTGGACACATGTTTTGCGAAAGCCCTGTTGACACTACTAGCAAAATTTCACGGAACTTTGCGCGAAATTTAAGTTCCGTAATCCTATCTTCGTGTAGACAAGGCATCTATTTATAAAAAATTATGAAAGATTGTCTCCGGAACAAACCGAAATGTGGTTTGATAATTTTAACTTCCGCCGCCGCGCCGCGCTGACAGAACTGTTTGGCGCAATGCGTGAAGTATTCATGCAGTTTTGTAGGCGCTATGGGTTCGAGCCGAATGATGCTGAACGCACTGTAGCGCACTGTGTTTGACGACGCAATGCATGAAGTATTTATGCAATCTTGTAGGCGCGATATGTGTTGCATGCCGACCGGCGCGCCGAGGGCTTCTCCTTTTCATCTCAAGTCCTCGTCATCATTGCTATCTGCGTCGCGCCGCTCCAGGCCAAGTTGCGTGTTTGGTTTCTCCCTTAACTCGACTAATTAAAGGTGCTCTCTCCTGTGTCACCGAAAGACGACAAAATTAGAAATTACTATACTCTCAGAAAATGAGAGATTTGGTCGCCTTTTCTCGTTTAAAATTTTCCTCAATCCAATTTTTTTTATTACCCACATTTAAGAAAATTGCAAAATTTGCCGCCCCCTCGATTTGCCGCCATGGGCAGCTGCCCATGTGGCCATCTCCTAAATCCGGCCCTGCCTATGTGTTCAAATAAACCAAATCAACAGGAAATGTGCCGCACGCAGTTCTTATAAGTACATAGTTATTTTTGATTCAATCCGATTAAAGGCAAAAAATTAAAATTTACCCAAGCTTTTGCCATCCCTAAAAATGACATACCTACTTCAAAAAAATATTTGAGGCCCCTAGTTCCAAACCCGGCAATTTCCATTGCTCTGTATAAGAATTGTGCAATCATATTAATTTTCTGCGAGGGACAATCAAAACGTCCGGCTGTTTTTAAAATGTTCCAAATTTTCTCGCTTAGGTAATAAAAATTCGCGGATAGGTTTTCCGGTTCTTTCACTTTTGAAATATTGTAATGATCGCACAATTTTTAGACACGGCAATGGAGATTGCCGGGTTTGGAACTAGGGGCCTCATTTACTCACCCAATTTTGGGGACATTGGATGGATTTCGACTTTTTCAATCTCATTCACACGTAGAACACAATTTCACTTGCGGGAGCCCGAAGAAAAGTATTTTTCCAAAATTCCAAATATGAGCATTTTAAAGATGCATTTTGATTTCCGTCGTGAGAGCGCTGCACATAGTACTGATGACGTAAATTCTTCAGCAGTTTGTGACGTAAACTAGATACAAACTGAGACCAAAACAAAACACGGTTAGGTTAGGTTAGACTTTTCTTATCAGTGTTCGTGCTGAAAAAATTCCTCCAATCTTTTAATTTCACCATTCTACCAACCTACCAGTGGAATGTGGTTATAATAATCCTGCCTCATGTCCGTGAGAGTTATTATTTCCAACTAATAGAATTTTCATCATCAGAGTAAGGAAAGAGGCAGCAATGTTAGCTCTCCGGACAGCCTATCGTGCAGCTTCCAACCGTGAGTTCCTTTCAAGACTTCAGAATCATTAGCTTAATTTATATGAGAGTTTCAATGCAGGTTGAATACTTATTTCACAATCTAAATCAAGATGTGCACATTAGCTATGCCTAATAGAGTACTTTCACTGCGCACCTCGTACTGCAAACCATGGAATGTGCATTTTGAAAGCGCTAGGGCATTTGAACAAGACAGTCTGTACAAACTCCTACCTCTTATCAGAGTCTATGTCAAATAAATTTACGCATTCTTATAGAGCGACAGAAGATCCGCCATCTCAACTCTTATGCCTACTCTTAATGCCAATCTGAGGATTGCAGGTCCTCTGTCACCCTCTTAAAGTACGTAAACACTTAGGGATTGACTGTAATCCCTGTTCTATTCTAGTTTGACACAGATCTGAATAGTGTGCATTTACACAAGTTCTGTAACCAAAATTGTTGTTTTGCTTGGTTTTCATTTCCACCTTACTCTGTGCCCGTATTGAGCAAGTAACTGGTGCGCCTTTGCTGCCGCTAGACTTTGCAGTGAGTCTGGTCTGAATTTTTAGACGCTACATTTGCCCAGTATTCCAAGTTTGTAGGTGTCAAAGCCTCATGCTCAGGCGCATTATACTCATGGCACCTAATGAAGTTGGAACATTTTAAGAAACAGAAGAAACTTAATGTTCAGCTCTGGTCACAGCGCAAACGAACTACCAGACTCGCTGTCACTATTAGACTTTGTTCTCATTTGTGACCGTATCTGTAAAAATGGACCTTGTCCTCCGCAAGAAAATTTTCCTTAACTTCTTGTAAATGCATGAAAGAAGAAAATGCACAAATTTTAGGGTAAGTAAGTGTGACCCTCAAATCTAAAAAATCGAGAGATATTAGTCCTGATCCTCCAAGACATAAATTCTCAGGTTGTAGAAAAACGAAGTTTTACTTTATGCAGAAAAGTATCAAAATTCCCAGCAGATAAGGTCCCTTTGCACCGAATCAGTCTTATTTTTTGCTAAATCCAGAAAATTTGACCTCCTATCCTGCAAGTAGTTTCAGTGCTCTTACTTGTGCATGCCCATCTCAATCTGAAGTCTCTGAAAATTTTTCCAGTTTTCAGTCATGCCTCTCCTGCACTGAGCTCTACCCATCTAGGGCAGTCACTTGCATTCAGTGGGAGCAAAACCGTAGCAGAGCCTCATAGAAGCATTTTTACGTTCGCCAGAAGCCCATGTGTATCGTTGCAGCCAGTCTCCAGTTTTCTCCAAAGCTCATCTGTCTTACAGGAGTAAGTGTAGCATATACTGTTTACGAACCACAACTCATCACATATCAAAGAAAAAATCAAAGATGCATTTATCTTGATTAGGAAAGGTCCGCTAGATAAGGTGCGAATTTAAGCATCATTATGGTATGGTATACATGTCATACCATTAAAATTCCACGTAGAAGCTGATTTTTACAATAACAGTGATCAAATATATAGCCTGATTTAAGGGCCTTGGAAGATAAGGCGCATAAGTGCAGTTTTTATTATTTCGAACAAAAGGAGTTTGAAGTTCTGGATTTTACTTGGACCTTGGCAAGTGTTCCAAATACCTTCAAAATACACAAGCGTTTGTCTCACACCTTCATGAACATCTTCTGAAATTTTCAGATCAGTTGAGCCATATTGAGGCCAGTTGTTGAGCTTAAAGTGACGGTAGATTGCACTTATCTTGCATCTCCTCCTCTAAACGGAAAATGCACTTATCCCATTGCTCAAATTATTATCACATTCTACCAAAACTGTCGTTGTGCACGATTTGATCAAGTACTCTCTTGTAAGTGGGAAATCCAAATTTTTTGTAACCAATGCCAAATTAAAACGTTCATATCTTAGTTTGGAGTGAATCTCAGTACTTTTCCTTGTGCACATTGTTTTGTACGTGAAATTTTGACATGGGAACCTATATCAGAATACTTAAATTCATACCTTGTCTAGTGTTCCATCGGCAGCAAGTTTGCTGAATTGTGATCCTTTAAAAATTAAGCAGCCAAGATTTTGGAACACTGCCATTGAGTTGCATGGTTTTCCAGTCTAATCATTGGTATATTTTCTTGAAGAAGTTTTTGTTGTAGATTGATTTTTGGAAAATCCCTGAAAGTATCTTTAAGTAAAGAATTCTAGGTACTTACCTTTCACTCTAAAGATCATAGGTAAGAGGAAGAAGTAAAGACCTCTATTAAAAAGGATAAAAAAAAACTAAAGGGGTCATTCCATATAGAACCTACCAGCCATGCAACCGCCCGACCCGTATTTTGATGATACATTTTTTTCTTGATCAGACCACCAAATAATGAACTTCTGCAAAATATTAGGTCTCAAATCGAAAAACTCACTGAGATATGAATTTTGGAAGTTTTAAGAATTTTCAAGAAAGAGACGTTTCGAACTTCCGAGAAAGAGAGGGTCATTTTCCCCAAAAAAATTCATCCCGGGCCCATTTTTCGTCGGATTGAAGTAAAAATTTGACACAATGACCATGAAGGTATGTAGAATTGAGAATAAAATGCATAAAATGTTCGACTTTACTCATTGATGTGCTGCGGTTGATAGTTCGTTGTGATTTTGTCTGATTTTAGCGACAAAACCTTCCCCTCTTCAAATGCTCATAACTTTTGAGCTGCAAGTTATTTTTTGCTCCAATTTTTTTTAAAATGCTCCTAAGAGTATTAGAAAGACGCCTAAAGAACAATTCTGATGGCGTTTTGGGCTTTAGTATCTTTTTTTTTCACTTTTGTCCGAAAAAGGCCTGAAAAACTGGAAATAACACCAAAATTGTTCCGATAATCGACCATTACCCTGAAAAGTCAACTCAAAATTCGCTCAATTTTTGCCTGAATGGTTCTTACTGTGTGTACAATATGTTTGAAAAATAAAATCAACGGTATTTCGGGTTTGTATATATTTGACTTTGAGTTTTTCCGAAAAAAGGCCAGCAAAACTGAAAAACACTGAAATTACACCAATAATCGGCTCTAACGTTGAGTAGCAACTCAAAAATTGCTCACATTTATACTGAATGGTTCTCACTGCATGTGAAATGCGTCTGGGGAATAAAAGTGATGGTATGTTGGGTTTCCATAACCCTTTTCCCAACATTTTTACTCAAGAGAGGCTCGCTCAACTAAAAAAAGCGCTAGGAAAATCTCATTAACCGACCATTACATTGAAAAAACAATTGATTGGGGGCCCAGATTTTTCACCAAAGGACTCTTGTTGTATGGGAAGCACACTAACTTGAGGAGTGAATATAGCAAGGGATTCACTCTTAACCGGAGGGAAAAAATTCGTACAAAAATCATGTATTTAGATATTTTGCGATAAAAAAATAGAATGTTATCAATAAAGTAACTGTAAGGTTTGCCCTTGATTTACTCAATTCAGAACTTAGTTGCTTTTTCAACTCGAAGCATTAAATTTACTCCAAAAAACTTTTTAATTCACGGACGCGGATGATACATAAATGAAATCTCGAAGTCGTTTTCTTCCTCTGATTTGGATAGAACAAGCCCAAAGAACCAATGCCTATCACGCACACACGCAACAACGGATTTTGTTGAGATTTCTAGCATAACTTTAACTTACTCTGGGTTAGAGTAATTATTCAGGGCAATCAAGATCGTGATCTATGTCAGCAACAGTCTAATTTATAGGTCTGAAAATTCAAAAGTTTTTTGAAGTAAATTTAATGCTTTGAGTTGAAAAAGCAACTAAGTTCTGAATTTGAGTGAATCAAGGGCAAACCTTACAGTTAGGTACTTCATTGATAATATTCTATTTTTTTAACGCAAAATATCCAAATACATGATTTTTGTACATATTTTTTCCCACCCTTTAAGAGTGAAACCCTTGCTTGAGATGTTGAGGAAATAAATAGGTAACTCAATTTTTCAAAACTATAATTACAATACTTCAACTCTAGTCAGCATGAATAACCTCCCTCAATTTTTAACAATTTAATGTTCTGATAATTCCCATTAGAACTTTTTATCTTTTCCATTAATTTCTATTTCAGAATACATTTGAAAGTTATTAACCTCATTATGATGCCATCCAGGAGCAGGCCCGCCACATCCCATCTCGGGCACTGGTACCAGTTTTCTGGCCCGGGCCCCCAGCACAGGGGGGGGTCCGGGGGGCCTCCCCCGAGAAATTTTTGAAATTTTAAATCTATTTGGACGTTTTGAAGCTCTTATGATGGAGATTTTCCATCAATTTCTACAGATTAATTACGCTTTTTTTTTTACTTTCAGCACCAAATACTTTCGAATTGTTGCATTCAAAACATCTATAAATTTTTTTTTGAGGGGGGGGGGCAGATGATACTTTTCAATTCTAGGGGGAGCAGGGCCCCCTTGGACTCCCCTTTCGTACGTCTAGGGCAAGGAAGTTGAGCCATTGAAGTCGAGGATGCCCAGACAGGAGCCTCTTAGCATCCGACAACGGAAAAAAATGAAACGCAGTTACTGAAAATATCATTCTACGTATACTCAAAATCTTGAAAATAGATAGAAATCTCTAAAAAAGTAAGAAAAATTTTGCGTGTTTTTGAAACTTTATTCACCTTTTGTGGAATTTTTAGGGTAATTTTTTCACTTTTCCCTACGAGACAAGGGTTACACATGAATTCGTAGTGGTTTGTCACTTGCGTAACGGGCCCCGGTACCAAGGACCCAGTATCCCCCCCCTTGTGGCGGGCCTGTCCAGGAGTCAGTAAATCACATTTAATGTGAATAGGGATGCTGTCAACACCTTCTCATCTTTTTGCCTTACATTTTCGAATATTTCTTATTAATTTTAGAACACTCATTAGTGATGGCTGGATTTTGTCCACTTTTGTCTTCTTCACCCCTATCTCCCAGCCATCACCAAGAATCACCCATAAATATAATTACTAAACTTGCAGCTGATAACTACACAGTCACAGATTATAGCCAGCCAATCTTGTGTAGGCTTGTTGTCTCACCACCCGTGACCTCAGCAAGTCTATATAAGCGTGCGCTGCCCTAAAACCTAGGTCTGTCTGTCTTTTCTCATCTCTTAGACCCCAGGTTCTTTACCATCTAGACCCGTACAAGTACGTTTGTGCCCACTCTCGCCTTCTTGCACATTTTCTGAGTGACTATTTTCTTTACTGTTTAACTCTTGTGATTCTGTGCTATCTCTTTTGACGCAGTACAACTCTAAATTTCATCTCCAAAAATTCAGTGTCTATAATTCTCAATCCATTCTAGTACTTTTTTGATTCTACCTTTTATTAAAAATCAACTGGTGCCGAACGGTCTCACAAACTTGCAACCCGAATTTGAGTCTATCACCCGTGACATACTCATATTCCATAACAGATGCCTATCAGTTAAGAGAGATACCTACAGTTTTATTTCCTTACTTCAAAGTCGATCGTAAAGATTGGAGTGAAGGGGAAAACTACTACAACCAAGAATACACTATATTCACTCCTCAAGTTAGTGTGCTTCCCATACAACGAGAGTCCTTTGGTGAAAAATCTGGGCCCCCAATCAATTGTTTTTTCAATGTAATGGTCGGTTAATGAGATTTTCCTAGCGCTTTTTTTAGTTGAGCGAGCCTCTCTTGAGTAAAAATGTTGGGAAAAGGGTTATGGAAACCCAACATACCATCACTTTTATTCCCCAGACGCATTTCACATGCAGTGAGAACCATTCAGTATAAATGTGAGCAATTTTTGAGTTGCTACTCCAACGTTAGAGCCGATTATTGGTGTAATTTCAGTGTTTTTCAGTTTTGCTGGCCTTTTTTCGGAAAAAACTCAAAGTCAAATATATACAAACCCGAAATACCGTTGATTTTATTTTTCAAACATATTGTACACACAGTAAGAACCATTCAGGCAAAAATTGAGCGAATTTTGAGTTGACTTTTCAGGGTAATGGTCGATTATCGGAACAATTTTGGTGTTATTTCCAGTTTTTCAGGCCTTTTTCGGACAAAAGTGAAAAAAAAAAGATACTAAAGCCCAAAACGCCATCAGAATTGTTCTTTAGGCGTCTTTCTAATACTCTTAGGAGCATTTTAAAAAAAATTGGAGCAAAAAATAACTTGCAGCTCAAAAGTTATGAGCATTTGAAGAGGGGAAGGTTTTGTCGCTAAAATCAGGCAAAATCACAACGAACTATCAACCGCAGCACATCAATGAGTAAAGTCGAACATTTTATGCATTTTATTCTCAATTCTACATACCTTCATGGACATTGTGTCAAATTTTTACTTCAATCCGACGAAAAATGGGCCCGGGATGAATTTTTTTGGGGAAAATGACCCTCTCTTTCTCGGAAGTTCGAAACGTCTCTTTCTTGAAAATTCTTAAAACTTCCAAAATTCATATCTCAGTGAGTTTTTCGATTTGAGACCTAATATTTTGCAGAAGTTCATTATTTGGTGGTCTGATCAAAAAAAAAATGTATCATCAAAATCCGGGTCGGGCGGTTGCATGGCTGGTAGGTTCTATATGGAATGACTTGGGTAATACAGTTGGTGTGGGTTTTTTCTAAATTATAGAAACTAAAATTGTTAAACAAGCTGGATCACAAGAGATACTTGTTTTCAAATCAGTGGCTGGCAATTCCGTTCTAGGGACCACAAACTTGAGTCATTACTTTTTCATAACATGGCTTGAGACTTTATTTCTTGCTATTTTGCTTTCAATCAGGTCAAGGAGAAATCAAGGATGTTCCAGAATTTATCACCCATACAGACCTCATACGAGAACGCAACTCTTATATGGTCCTAAAAAGGGAAAACCGCGGACCGAAAGGGTTGTCCTCCACAAATTCTTCCGCCTGAGATGGTACGTAGACGATACCATAACTTTTGTATTTAGTATGAATTTGATAAGTTCTCCGTGTTACCTTATATGAATGGAGGCGTAAGTATTTTGTTGAGAAAGAAAATCAAAGTTGCCGACAGGTGACTTTTTTTTCTTCTTTTAAAACATTGATTGTGAACTCAAGAGAATATGTACTTTGATTTTTAAGATTGCGGTGTTCTTTTCATAATTAAATTTTCTAACTGACAGCCACCAAAGTGCAGAATATTCCTCCAAAGAGCAAAAATTGGTTGCTATTTTAGCCTTAAATTCCCTTACTAGTTGTATACCTAAGTCAAAAGTTTACAATGGGCCAAAGAACTTAAAAAAGTCAACCCTCCTCTGTTTTTCCTTATTTTTTGCTTTAAAAGAAAAACAAGGAAAAAATACTAAAGTTGATGAAGCATTCTCATACACCAAGTTCAAACAGAGACTCATACCCCTCTTCTGTACCCCTGGATACCCAATCTTCGCTACACAAAATTTTGTGGAAATTTGCCCCATCAACGAAGAATGTACTTTGACGCATCATGCAAAAATGTTTGGCAATAAGTTCCCAGAAATAGTAAATTATGAGAAAAATTCGGAAACATTACAACTGAGATAGGGAGCTGAAAATGGAGCAAGAGGCTCCAAAGAAATCATTCCTAAGAAATTACAAAAGTGATTTTAGACTTTAGAATAAGATAGGTGCCAATTGCTTACAAATTTTTGTGTATCTCTTCCAACTAGTTACATATGTATGTGAATTAGAATCTCATTTTTACATTACACATTGTTTGCCTCCAGAGTAATGCATGGAATGTTGTTCTGACATTGTTTCAAACGACATATCGACGGTGTAAGTCGGCAATCACATAACTCGGTTTGCGACGTCGCAAATTTCCTATCATACCTTATTTTTTAAACGAAAAACTACTCAACGGCAATTCTTTAAAACTGCCGTGATTTTTCTTCTCTGTGAGAAGAATATTCTGCAAAAACTTCAAGGTATGATGTCAATTTGTTCTTTTAAAAAAACATAGAGGCGGAGATTTTCAGACACCGCAAATGAGTTATGTGATTGCTGACTTACACCGTCAATATGTATCAAGCTTACAACAAGACCTATCCGAGCTTTTGTAATCAAATAATTCTTCAGCCTTCTACGGTGAAGTGGTTGTAGCGCTGCTCTATGATCAGGAGGTCCTGGGTTCGATTCCTTGCCAAGTGACCTGAGTTGATGATCTCAAACAACAGTTATCTGGAGCTGGCTTGATCAGGGACGGAGGGGATGGGACTTCAGGGACGGTAAAGTGCAAGATTATCTCTCGTGGGATATTTGAAGAGTAAAAAAAAAAAAAAAACAATGAGGTGCAGTCCCTTAAAAATGATGTATGGCACAACTGTCTGTAATATTAATTCTTAGGATGTGTGATATTAATAACATCATACATGTACTGAATTTTTAAACTGTCAATTAAGTAAAAGGGGTCTTTAAAAATGTGTCTCTTAAGTCTCCAAAAACCTGTTGTACTTTATCTTTTAAATAAATAACTTCTTACTGGCAATTTATTTTTTCGAAGATAAACAAGCCAACTTTACAGCTTGAAATTTACATGGAATATTCGGATTCTGTTAACGTGGAAGAAAATGAAAGATAGTTTTCAAAATAGAATGTTGATCAGATTTTAGAGATTAAATAAAATGTGACAGTAAATGGAGGTTTGTGGTTTCGCTTTTTGGCCATTGAAATGCATACCTCTACTGAGAAAATTTTGGAAAATCTAACTGGTGGCTGTGTAACATGTCATCTTTTGAACGCTGTATCTTGGCAAATTTGCCCTATAAACTCAAGAAGGTTTTCTAGAGCTGTTTAAAGAATCAATGTCAACCTCTTTTTTTTGTTCACTTGAAACTCCAATGGAGAATTTGCAGGTGTCTGAAATCTGGTGAATTTCGTTTCCGAGTGGAAACAACTGAGTGAACTGAACACGAGAATACCCTTGGTTCATATTAAGCAATTATTGGAGGAGATACAATAAAATTACCGAATCTGCGAATGTACATGTTTTTTTAAATGGGAAATGCCGCCCAATGACGCCATTAGACGGTGCATTTTCTTACTTTCAAATCTATTTTTTTACTATTTCCCTCATCAGAAAAAAATTATGAAAAATACTCCGAAATCAACTCTTTAAGCACTCTCAGTTGAAGCAATAAAAAAATGGCGTGCGAAGTCACCATTGTCGCATCACTTTTGGGACAACCTCAGCATTGGTGTGATACTTCGTTTATTTGTGCAATGACTGTTATTTAATTAAGAATATCGGAAAATTTTCTTCATTGCTGTAGCAGAGGCTCTGTTTAAAGCTGTGTCTACAGACATATCTGAAACAGTGCCTACACCCGGAACAATTGCAAACTTTCATGTAAGATTTTGATATTTTGCATGTCTTCTCGGCGCCCTGCAATGCTCTCTGGCTGTCGGTCTAGTGGATTTTTCCCATGAAAATTTGAGCCCCTACCAACTATTATCAAGACTTTGCATTGAGATATATTTATTTTTATGTATCTTCGGATTTGAAAACATTTTAGGGATTTGATTAGTCCAGGAGTTAGGGATATCCGGAAAATCAGATGAGGGCAAAAAAAACTTTGCTAGAAACCCTGATTGTAATTCTGAAGCAATGGACCTCTAGATGAGGTACAAAATTAAGCATTCTGATACATGTTTCTCTACCAAGATTTCAAATAGAACACAATTTGCGCATCAAAAATTACCGAAATTAACTCGTAACTAGGGCATTTAATATTCTTTGACGCGAATTCAAACTTCCCGCTCATGAAAACTCAATGGTCTGCGTGAGTCAAATCGCACACTAAACGTTACCGTGGCAGTCTCGGCAATACGGAAATATAGTAGCCTTAGGCCTCATGACGGTGTGGCTCAGCTAAAGCAAATTGTTCACACTTTGAACGATAAAGGTTGGGAAAGGAACAGTGCTAGATTGAGAAGCCTGCCGAAACCGTTGTAAGGCGCAATTTGACTCATGTAGAGTATTGAGTTTCCTGTGACCGGGCAATTCAAATTTCCTGTAACCAATGTTAAATTAAAACGTTATTATCTCAGTTAAGAGTTGGTTTGAGTAAATTTTGATGCAAGAATGGTGTTTTACATGAAATTTTAGTTAAAAAAACATGTATCAGAATGCTTAAATTTGTACCATGTCTAGTTGTCCATTGTTCAGAATATAGTTATCTCCTTGGCAACAGCTGGACCTGTAACCATTTGCTTTATTTATAGCCTAGTCAATGATCAGTCTTGGCTCTAGCCATATCTATTTCCTCCACTTATATCTGAAGCTGAGCAAAGCACAGATATATTTGGTAGCAAGAGTTGCCACAGTCAAGGAATGCTGGGAAATGTCCGGGAATTTTAGTTTCTCAGTGTGTCCAGCGACCGGGAAATGTCAGGGAATTTTTTTCGCAAGCGATTTTCGTGTCAGTGAAATCGAAAAACACGGATGTTTCAGAAAATGTTTCACGAATTTCACTCTTGCAGAGATTTCTACCAAAATTCCTACCAGAATTTCTGCTGATATCTTTTAATTTTAAAAACGAGGCAAAAATATCTCGCATAAGTTAAGGCACCATATATTTTGCTCTATTTATTACATTACTTTCCTAAAACACAGAAAAATTCCTACTTACATCCAATCAGCTCAACTGTGTCAAAAAATCAGGAATATTTTTCCCTTTTTTCAGGAAATGTTGGGGAATTTCAAATTTTCTCCCGGCACTTCTGCCGTTTTTGTCAGCAAAATCAGGGAATATTTTTTAGAAAATTTCCGGACATCCTGTTTTCTTAGGCACCTGTGGCAACCTTAAGGTAGCTTTGCCTGGAAACATTTTTAACATCATGTTTTTTTATGTTGCAGGGGCATGTGGATTCGAACAATAGCTGGGCGACACAAGCGAGTATTCGGAAAGAGCAGAGAAAACAAAATTCGCTCTACACGGCACGTTATGTGCAATGCCCAGCAGTGTAGACTGCTTGATCAGATGACCCACGAATATTGGAAAAAGCCAAAATACTACGTTGATGATCCATATGAACCTTATCATAGCAGAGAGGAATTTCGGTACACGCGTATGAAACCGGTACCGTGGCCGTGAAGCGGACTCATCGGATAATAGTTGGTTCAGTACTGTTTTATACCCTAAAGTTGCATATTGTCGTTGAGAACATACATTTTCATAGTTGTTTGTAATCGATTGTATGATTTATTTACGTGATTACACCTTGAGTCGAAAAAAAACTGCGCAAAATCTTTGGGAAACAAGAAAAAAACATCAAGTCTGTGTAAAAGGAGAGGTATCAATGAGAACCATATTTGGGCCCACCTTAGCTGAATTTCCTCATTTTTAAGATTTTTTGCTAATTGAAGGTCTAAATCTTATAGCATTCATCTTGATTTGGTTATATTTGGTGCCTCTTCAGGTTTAGTAATGGCCTAAACATGGGTCTGGAGGTCTATTTTGGGGAAAACTGTGAGTTTTGCAGGCTTTCAAATCCATATTTGTCCCAAAAAATTTGCCTCAAGACCCATTTTTACGTCAGTAATAGATCTGAGAAGGGACTGTAAATGACCAAATTATGATGCATTTTGTAAAATATAGACTCAATGAGCAAAAACTTGTAGAGTTGAGGAAATTCAGACAGGGTGCGTCCAAAAAGGGCCCTTATCAATACTCCTCCTTTTTTCTTGAATATTTGTGATCAGATTTGTGAAATAGGACCTTAGCTTCTGGGAAAATTTTTTATTTAAAACCTTGCAAATCTATGGAGGAAAAAAATCTAAAAACTTCAGCCCAAGTTCAAGGTGTCCACGGTCAGTAAAAACCGGAAAACATCGGGAAATTTGATGTCATCAGGAAAATTGACAATGGATCAAAAAATTCAGAATGTGTCAAGTATTTTGTAACTACATCAAAATACTTAGCTCATGAAAAAGTAAAATATTGGATTCAATTCATTAAATATGTTGATTTGTAAAATCAAACCAGTGTCCATCTTCGCACAAAAAATCAGGAAATTTCTTTTAAAATATCAGGGAAAATTAGGATCATCCAAAATGGAATTCCAGTAGACACTCTGAAGTTTGACCAACTAATTTCGGTAGGTACAAGAGTCGTATAGACGGCAAGCTGGAATTATTTCACCAAATTGTTGTTACCAAACAATGTATCTTTTTGAGGGAAAATTGTGCTAGAATGAGCTTTTTTCCTCTGCATTGAGATGTCTAGTTTTCTGGATTTTTAACGCACGTTGGCTAAACAATTCCAACTTACTGCCTATACTCTGAAGTTTGATCCTAAAATCTCAAAAATTGAAGGATACCTCAGTCTGGAAGTTCCAAGACATAAATTCCTAGGTTGTTAAAAAAAGTTGTTTATGTGTTTACAACGAGTCATGGGATCTTTTCCCCTAGAAGGCAAATTTTCGTATTTCTCAGATAAGGGTAGCCAGATTTTACATTTGAGAAAAACTGGTCTGACCGACTTTGAATCTGAAATTGGCAGTAGTTTCTCTTTTATATCAAAACTTTGCACTTTTTTATGGACAAAATTTTTCATGTCATAACTCTGGAACATCCTGGTTGGCGTGCTTTGAAAGAAGAAATTCGATTTGCGTAAATGAAATAACTTTATTACAAATGTCTTTAAAAAATAAGTGTATAACTCATATCATAAATTTACAATGACCTCAATCGAGGAAATCACAGACTAAAATTAATGGAGAGGTAATGATTGGTAACTTTTCATTCGATTTATTTTTCTACGTCTTCAAGAGTGAAATTTGACATGGAAAATATGTACCCCAAGCACAGGAAAATGTGTTTATAATGTATATAGATTTCAGGCAGGTTTCCAGGCCCGAAGCAAAAGTCCCGAAATAGAGAGTTCCCAAGATTAAAGGTCGAAGCCCAAATTTTTCTTTTTCCTAATCCCGGAACCAGAATCCAAGAATCATTCCGGAGTCAGAATACCCTACCCTTATTTTGCTAATCTGAATAACCTACCTTACAATTTATTTGATTTTATATACATCATCCAAAAAAAGTACTTTTCAGGGATGGACAGGGAGGTGGGATGGGGACACCAGGAAAAATTCTGGACCCCTGGTCAATACTTAAGGTGATTTTTGACCGATTTGCCCCCATCACACTGCAAGAAAACATCCAAAATTTGACAGTCTGAGCTCTGATGGGCAAGTATTCCCGGTCGCAGATTCAGGGCTAGTTCACCCCTGATATTTTTTGCAGTATGCATTTGTTGAAAGATGGGGACTCAAATAATTTTATTAATTAATTTTATTTCATGTCAATAATTTGACGCTGACGTTTCCTTGATGTTAAAGTATCTTGCTCCCGTGTATTCCACAGAATAGGTATGAACGTTTTAAGAAGGTGAAGAGAATAAACGAAAATGCACCAAACAAAATGCAAGCAAAGAACCAGAGGTAAAGATCTTATTTCTGAAAAATTAAAATTTTTCAGGTTGCGAAACAGAGATCAAACTCCATTTAATCTTTAGAATAGACGCGAGACGCTTCTCAGGGCTAAAGAATGTAAGAAGTCCAATTTACACAATCCTTAATTCTCAGCTGAGCTTTGAGATCTTGAAGTTTGATTCTCGATCGTGAGTGTGAGGAACTGCATTTCCATTGAAAGAATCTTGAACATCTAAACCGTCTTTTTCCTCTACCTACCTCAAGTGTCAGCTTTCGGTGCGATGAAAAGTGTCTCCTCGGAAGAAACTGTGTGCATTTTTAACAGTTGTGGTGTGGAAGATTTTTGGGAATAAACAAACTTGCAAAAGCACCAACTGGAAAGTGGAAAAAGCATTTTTGAAATTAAATTTTCAATGTTATGATAATGTATGTTGACGACTAATGGTTAAAATAGGTATCATTAGTATTCTCCTGTTGCAGTTTTCTCATCTTAATTTATTTTTCTGGAATTAAAAAAGTAATCAATATCATGTCATGAAAACTCTTAAGCGATTTTTTCGTTTCTAAAAAGAACACACTGATAATTTCACATAATGAAGCTAGGACGTTTTCAGCTAAATAAGTAAAATAGGAGTGGAACCTTTAAGACATTTTCCTTCCTTCGCATTGGCGTATACTTAGGTGTTCACTATTTCAACCTCATTGTTCTAATAAAGATAAACCGAGCCGTCAAGATTGTAGAAAACTCTTGGTTCACTCACATCGACGACAAACAATTTATTCGGAGCATCACTCTATCTTCAGCTATTCTTACAACTGACAGCTCTCCTTTCTGATTTTATCAGCATGGGGAACAGTCAGTCGTGATAAGAGCCGAGGATAGAGCGATGTTCCGGAACAATTGTTCAACAGTAAATCGAGTAAAGTAAGAGTTTTTAAAAACCTTGACAGCTGGATTTATCCTTTTTAGATTGACATGCACTGTTTTTTTTATCTCATCCGTCTCCTTTTATACCATTGCTCCAAGTTAAGTTTTAAGATCTTGTCGAAAATGACTCTAGTTTCAAATCAAAATCCGCAATATGAGTGGAGAAGGGAAAAAATTTGAAAAATTGAATCGACAGAAATTTTTTAGATGCCTTATTTTAAGATTTTCAAGAGTCGCATTTAATTATTTTTGCACTGTAATATGATTGATGCGAATTTCTTGGACATCCTGAAATCAAGAGAGAACTTGAAGATTAGAGGTATTCTACTGCGCTAAGAATAAACGTCATATGAACCTTTAGGCGTCGCCAAATTTCCTTTGATAAAATATGACTCTATTGGGAAAGCTGTGAATATTTTTTGCAGAAAACTTTGTTTGCTCTTTGATCTAAAATATCTAAAAATATCAAGAAAAAATGTGCACAACTTTCTTCCAAAATAAAAAATTTATTGGAGGAAATTTGGCAACTCTCAAATGTTCATACGACGTTTTTCTTCAGCGCAGCAATAGTATTGTATTGCATTATCAATATTTGAGGGTATTTTAAAATGGACGGATTTCAATGTCTCCATTCGTTATTCGTTTACGGATGGGTATATTTTACTTTCTTACCAAGCACCACAGATCCTGTCACAATGAGCGTTGACTGACAATGCTGGTCCAACAGGTTTCCTAAGATAATATTGCTCATCATAGCCCCAAATCGTCCACTGAGCAAAGCCAAGCAAACTCCCATACCGCTGAAAATGAAAAGAATGAAGTCATGATAATCTCATATCATTAAATGTTTTTTGTTGGCTCCATGCATATACTAGGCCAGTATCTATCAGAAATCAGTTAAAAAAATAAGGAGCCACAACACATTAAAATCAGATACATGTTTGCTCTTTCGTTTAAGTGATCGCTTGGAAAAGGAAATATATCTATGATAAAACTTATAGAAAATGCATAAAGCTCTGAGGATCAAAAGATCATTGCACTGGATCATTTTTATCATTGTACTGGTAAACAATTTGGTTAATCTACTTACATTTTCGAGTTCAAAGTCATCTAAATGAACTCGAAAGATTGCTTCTGAATGAATTAGGTAAGTACAAAAGTATTATGTGTTAAGTATTATGTGTTTTTTTTTTTTTTTTTTTTTTTTTTTTTTTTTTTTACAATTTTATTTTGCCCAACTCAACCCAATTTTAGAAATTCCATTGATATTGGTAAACATTTGGTCGATTAAGAAACAAAAATGCATCATTTTACGTCCTACATTTCACACCTCACTAGCCAAATGATTTAGGTAAGGCCTCGTAACTATTAGGCTTAAAATAGCTGGAAAGCAAGCCTAAGCGCTAAAATGCGTGGTTTCTAGTGTTGTACCAACTGCATTTTGTAGGAGTTTTATGAAATGTAACTTCAGTAAACTTACACAATGGAGGGTGGGAAAAGATCAACCATGATAGAATTATAAACAGCATGGGCAGTGCCAATCATGACGTAGAACAAACATGCTGTCGCTAGAAGCTTCATGGTAGAATCGACCAATATCAGGTACAGCACGGCGCCACCGGACGCCAGCATCAAAGTCACTGAAAAAATTGTGAGCAAAAAAAATCTAATAAAAATTGTAGAAACTTATTTTGTTTAACCTTATAAGTAGATAAAAAATTTTCCGGTCAATTCATAAATGAATGCAGCAACTGGTTGGCTACTTATGAATTGGATTGCACTTCGCTAAAAGGAACCAAGAGCATTTCAATGTTGCTAAAATTGTGCAACTTTTTTTACCTTGCAAATATAAACTATATAACCATCTAAGCAAGTTGTATCTTCACTCCCAATAAATTATAGATTCAAGACGAAAATTACCTTTGTAAATTTAATTTTTTGCATGAATTTAGTAATTTTATCGCGGGGAATGTCAGTTGTGCAATACTAGCAACATTGGAATGCTCTTGGTTACTCTTTGCAAAGTGCAATCCAATCGATTTAAATAAAAAAGATTACATTTTGCAATAAGGAACCGCTATTTTTGGCTCTCCCAAAACAGCACATATCTGCATAGGGAAACCAATGGCATGTAAGTTGTTTCTGAAATGGGTCAGAGATAGTGGTTCCTGATTGCAAAATATAATCCAAAACATCCTACTGTATTGAGGAATAACGTGCTACAAGCATTTAGGCATTGCAAAAGTTCCTCTGAAAACGTGAATAATTTTCAACCAAACTTTCCAATCCAATTTTCCAGAAAATTCCCAGGGAAATTATGTAAAACTTCTTTCAAAATTCAGTATGAATTGAGCTGAAAAGAGCTTCGGCAACAATTGAATGTGCGTCCGGCCGGCGTTTTTCCCTAGCACAACAGCTTTAGCACTGCCGAAAGTTCAAAAACACTCAACTCAGATTTAAATACATCGCAGATCGCACAGTTTTCCCAATTTCAAATCAAGTTATTTTTGTTTTTTTAGTTCGAGAGCCTTTCCAAGGAGCTAGACGCGCGGCTAATAAAACTAAGAATTTTGAGGATAACCTCTTTTCCATTTTCAGCTTTACAGTTTCCAGAAAAAGCTCTGAAATTTAGCCGCGGGATGAATCTAATAGACCGTGTTTGATGGTAGTTCGATGTATCGTTTGGTTCAAAACGATTGAACATAACCTCAAACAAATATTTTAGGATTTCAGCACTTTTCATTGGCATTCGGTATTCAAAAGAATAAAAAAACTATCTCAAAAGACCTGTTCCCTCAGATTTCTAAATTGAATTTTGAGGCTATGTTTACAAGTTGAACCAATCGATTTTGATACAATCTCACCTGTTTGATGTATCGAATACGATTTGTAGAAAAAGGTGCAACCGGGCAAATTAACAGACACTTATATGCTTTCAGTATGCGCTCTTTTGGCGGCCGAGCGTCATTTCGAAATTCGCGCGCTTATTTTGAATTTCCCGCGTATCATGGGATGCAACATTCCCGCCAATTCCAGTGGCGCGCGCGGCAAAATATACAAATTCACCCGCCACTTTTCAAATAAACGGGGAGTCCACTGGTCGCGCGCTAGCAGAACATCGGCTCCGTACCACGCTTTTTCCTTCGTTGTTTGAGGTCGCACGAAGTCAGGAACCGGGGGGTTGGGTAGAAAATCGACTCCAAGGAATCCAAATTTCATAGCTCCGACACCCCCCCCCCCCTCCCCCGGCCGTCTTGGAGGATTGAACGGCGCACAGTGGGTCGAGCCAATCATAGAGGTCGGACATGGACTTTTTTACTAAAACTGCAAATTTTGGTGTTTATTTCGTCACAGTTTACATTTCAAGAGGTGCTTCAAGTAGAAAATTTCACGAGGAAACCAATAAAATCACGTTTAGAACCTCAAAATTTTGTATAAACGGAGTTAAATGCGTTTAAAGTTTCCAAATTTTGTCCGACCTCTCCTATTGACTCGATCCACTGTGCGGCGCCATGATCCATGATCACATGTAATCGAAGTGATTTTCTTGGGGTTAATAACGCGTAAACTAATATCATGGCTAGGATATTGTAAGCTACAAGTGAAATACCATTTTTACAGAGTGAACTACAATGGGCCAGTTGCGCTGGTAACAGAATCATGATTTGATGCTCGATTCATATAGATTAGCTAAAAATAATAAGACCCGTCCAAACAGCAACTTTCTCCGTTTAATAGTAACCGAGATATCATCCTTTGAAGAGACTACCCCCGAGCCCGATAAGTGGCCTACCCGACGCCTTGCAGGGTGATTTTGATGCATAGAGTACATAGAGTCGTAATGTAAGTGGGAGAGCTGGCGCCATGTTCTGCTCGACGAGTTCCGAGCCCGGTGTGCGGGGTCACTGATTCGATACATATTCGATCCAAAATGGCGGTATGGAATATGGCCGGGTCCTCATGTATCGCAAACAATCGATTATGTATCGAAAAAGGGACCTGGCGCCGCACAGGAATCTCGGAATTCGGGACCTGGAAAATGATTAAAAGTGGCGCGAGCTCGCCTACTTGCATTACGACTCTATGCACTCCATGCTTTGATGTTACCTGGCATGACCCGGCGGTCGACTCGGTAAACTTTGCAACGCTATATTGCCAAAACAACCTTCGAACTCACAACAAGTAGCTCTATAGGTAGCTACTGCAGGTAAATATGATTGAAGCCTTTGTTTCTGCGGATATGCAATAAGCGCTACCCTCGAGCCCGATACTTAACTGGCCTACCCGACGCCTTGCGGGGTGCTTTTCACTGAAAAAAAAATTCTCGGTGTATTTACTAAGAAAATGGTAAAATTATCAAGAATTCAGGGTTCTATTTGATCCCAGTATTTTCTTGGTAAAATTACCATTTATGGAATTGGTAATTTTACCGAAAAATCTCGGTAATTTTACTGGACCCCCGGTAAAAACGCCAATACTTTTTATCGACTATGGTGGAATTACCGAGATAAAATGGCAAAGTTACCGGGAATTGATTACCAACAAAAGTAGTATTCTTACCTGAAAAAAACAGTAAAAATACCGGGTTTTAGGTAAGCTGACTAGTCTGTCTTCGTAAAATTACCGATAATTGGTAAAAAAAAGTGAGATGGTAAAGGTACCAACGGACCTTGGTAAAAACGCCGAGAATTTTTTTTGAGTGGGTAAACTTTGCAACGCTATATTGCCAAAACGACCTTTGAACTCACAACAGGTAGCTCTATGGGTAGCTACTGCTTGTAAATATGATAGAAGCCTTTGTTTTTGCGGATATGCAATAAGCGCTACCCTGGAGCCCGATAAGTGGCCTACCCGACGCCTTGCGGGGTGCTTTTGACGTTACCTGGCATGAGCCGACGGTCGACTCGGTTGGCGAGGAACCCGGACGCGAGGTTGCCGAGGATGCTGAGCCCGCCGATGATGATGTTGAAGAGGAGCGTCCTCTGGCTGAAGATCTTGCTGTCGGCGCTGTCCTCGTCGTCCGGAGGTCGCGGCACCGTCCGCGCCCCGCACACCGTCAGCGTCGCGTTCGGCGCCAGCTTCCCCGCCTCCTCGTAGCGGTCGAAGAACTCCGGGATCCAGATCCCCAAACCGCAGTACCTTTAAAATCCAAGTTTGTATGAGAGAAATCTGATGAAAGGGCTCGTGAGAAGGAATTGCATTTTGCAAAAAGGAACCAAGTGCTTAATAATAATAATAATAATAAAAAAAAAAAAAAAAAAAAAAAAAAAAAAAAAAATTAAAAGCGGGTAACAAAGCTAAAACCCACGAAACTCGTGCTATTTTTGTCCAAAATTTTCCTGATTTTTGCAACGGATCGGCAGAAAAAGCAGTGAAATTTTCACTTAGAAATGCCTTAGATTATCCCAGTAAACATGCAATTAGCGAGGGGAAATTTGGCAACATTGAAATATCGTCACGTTCTTTCGTGAGGGCCTAACGATGAATTTCGAGAGAATTCTCATGTATATATAGTCAAAATCTTCATGCACATCGTTAAAAATGTCTTTGTTCATGGTTACTTTGGGTTACTTTTTTTTCGGTCAGATCAACCAAAAGTATAAACTGATTTGCGGTGGACGCACGGATCGTAAGAGTGTCATATGAGGTTTTTCCTTTTGTGTAGAGATTTTTTTAGCTTTATACTCATTTTTAACGCACGTTGGCAAAAACTCCAACATACCAACCAAAAATACTGGTTTGATGGATATACTTGCTTGTGGAATCGTTGGTTAAATTGATCAAAATCGTAGGTTACTCTGAGGCATCTGGGGATGAAAAACGTGTCCTGCGCTGGATAAATGGACGTATTTCTGACAAACATAACTATGTGCATTATGACGTGATCCCTGTTAAACATGTATTCTTATGGGTATCAGAGCTCATGTCTTAAGACACATAGTTCCATTTGGCAGAAATACGTCCAAATGTGCTCTTGTTCCTCTCGACGATGTTGCACTCGTCACCAGTGGAGAGCCGTTAATGATGAAGTATCGATATATATACCCATTTGAGGCTGTGGTAAAGGATCGATTATTAAAGTTTTCGTCGATAACATCCAGTTCATCGATCCTTTTCCATAGGTTTAAATGACTGATCGATCGATATATAGTCACCTTCCAGGCAAAGTATCACAAGCGCCATGCGACGTTTAAAAATTTCCGCCGCCATTTTATTTTTTTACAGAGAAATTGTTCAACGAAGCTGTCCGAAAATTTCACTGAATTTTCTTTGTGCTGCCGATAAAATTTAGTGAAATTTCCAAACAGATTCAACCAACAATTTCTCAGTAAAAAATAAAATGGCGGCGGAAATTTTTAAACGTCGCATGGCGCTTGTGATACTTTGCCTGGAAGGTGACGATATCGCATAGCTTGTCACTCTGCTGATTTCTTAACCCTGTGTCGAATGCATATTTCGAAAAGCAAGCAGGTAAAAGTCTACGCTTACCCGACCATGTTCGTGAAGATGACAGTTGTGCAAAGCACTGTAGTATTGAGAACCGGAGGCTTGACCAGCTTTGAAACCTGCGACCACATTATTTCAATTTTGTACACTATTGAGGAAAGCAGTTTCTTCTGGCCAGGGCCGATCAGCTCAACTTTTTGCTTTGAATTAAACGATTTAACCTGGGAAAAAAAGAGGAAGCTAGAAAATATCCAAGTAAAATTCGAAATATTGAAATTTTCAGTTTAGAGGGTACTCGTTGCTGCTATGGGAGAACCAAGAATTGCTCCATTTATTTGAATAATTGGACGTATTATCGTTCCCTTCACGAAGAAACGGATCTCGATCGCACCTCTTCAGCATTTTCACGAGGATTTTATTTTTTTATATCGAAGGACCGTCGCGCGAATTTGTCTGAAAAGTTTAAGAAAAGTGGGTAAAAATAATTGAAAACGTTTAAAAAATTAAAAACCGTGGTGCGGTCAGCAGCTGTTTGGCAAGAAAACTTATAGTGCCTACAAGACTGCATGAATACTTCACGCATTGCGCCAAACACGGTGCGATCAGCGCGGCGCAGCGGCGAAAGTTAAATTATACAACATTTATGTTTGTTCTTTCATAATTTTTTGGTTCATTTCTTTTAAATGGAGAAGCAATATGTTCCGTGAAATTTTGCTAGTAGTGTTGACAGGGCTTTCGCAAAAAATGTATTCAACACGAGTAGGTAAACGCGCGCGTCTTATGCACCCCTCCCCCTCCGGCACGTTCACTTGATGGTTTTTATTGATGTTTCAAAACGAATGAGAAGGAGGCGGCCCATGGGCGGCAAGTAGGTTAATCCGGCCCTAGAACTCTGGTGAAAAAAAAATCGTGCAACAGGCCCAGGACCAATCGACAGATAAAGAAGATGAAGAAAAACTGAAGCGATCCTATTGGTGGAAGCGGGGGGTTGGAATCGACAAGGGAGTCGGCAAACTAACGGCAACCCACGAAGGACCCTTTAGTTAGTCCATTACTTGCCCCTTTGGTCTGTAACATCCACTTGTTTCAACCAATAGGATTGCTCCATTTTTCCTTTGCCCTCTTTGTATATAACTTTGTCTACCTATCCATTTCAATAATCAGCCTGCAGCTCTGCCGTGACAGCGAAGAGAGCCGTAAGTGTAAAAATGAAGTTTTGAAAAAACGGGCTCAGAAGCTTCTGGCCAAGATCATTTTACTGAAAGAAGCATCCGTTCTTTGTCAAATTGCCACTAATCGTCCGGAAGACTCCTGTAGAAATCGTATGGATGATTAAAAATCGACTGATTTTATTTCCATTACATAAAAAGGGTATTTTTCATTTTCATGCTAGGTTATTGTTGAGCAAGACAGCCGTAAGTGCTATCTTCTGCATGCTTTCATGGTTGCGTTTTGGACGCTCAACAAACATATTTTCAGGTTAGAAATTGGCAGAGGAGGGCGACACTTTACCGGAAAGCACTGTTTTCATTCGCTCTCATGCATTTACGGCTGTCTTGAAAAAAAAACTGTGTCATTTTTTGTGCACTTACGGCTTGTACATACGTCTCGTTTTCATTAAATTAGGATTACTTTTGCTGTTTTAGCTGTCTCGGTAATTTCATCTAAAAGAGTTTAGACGAATTTTGAAGAAAACTCGATTTCGAAGATTTTGCACTTACGGCTCTCTTCGCTATCACGCGGCAGAGCTGAGACCGGAACTTACCGGAAAACTGGCCCTGTCTTTGCCGGTATTCATCTCGAACATCTTGGAGATAACGTGGAGACATTCCTCGTGGAGGGATTTCGTGAAGAGAAACCGGGGGCTCTCAGGCATGAGGGACAGGAGCACCGCGCTGAGAAGGCTCGGCACAGCCATGCACGCCACCAGCAGTCGCCACGAGTTGAACTCCCATTTGTCGATTTTGTAACTCATCTTGATCGGTAGAACCGTCATTGCAACCACTGCGAAAATAAACGAGGGATCAGACTGAATGTCAGGTAAATGTACCGAAAGTCCCAAGTGACATTTTTCAACGGAAATTGACGATGTTTTGTAATTAAGTTGCGTTTTTTCACGATAAAATCGCTGGGATCATCAATATCTAACTAATTTTCGCAACCTTGATCTTGTCACAATTTTATCTCCATGCAATTGCGTTCGATAGAATCGAAATTTTATCTCAATTCAGCGCGGTTTTTTGTTCGATAATATTGCGATAAATGCGACGGAAATTCCGTTTCAATCTTCCGTCACAATCTTACGGCGCAATGATACAACTATTTGAACTCTCCGGAATGCGTGAGGTATCACGCCGCATTTGAAGGCGTTTTGCATACTTCATATTCTTTTGTTATATTCCGTACCACTTATTTATTTTTAATCCTCGTATAAAAACCACCCATTTGCTAAATACAATTCTAGCTGGAGCGCACTTCACCTTTGCATTCATGACTGCAAAAATTTTAACGGAAATCGAAAAGGCTAGCGTGCATGAAGGCTATTTCCATTTGAATCTTCCGTCACATTCTTACGGCGCAATGATACAACTATTTGAACTCTCCGGAATGCGTGAGGTATCACGCCGCATTTGAAGGCGTTTTCAAAACAGCCAAGTTCCGATATCAGGTTTGTAGTTTTGCAAGAAATTGGAGCACAAAATCAATAGAGTGACTGATTTTACGAGCTAATGCAACTCAATAAATTTGTGTATTATTTGACTAAAGCGTTAGAAAAACAGTTCGGTCAGAAATTTAAATAGACCTACGATCCATTATAAACTTCGTAAAACAGAAGCCAGGAGCTAAAGCTTGCAGAAAATATGCCTTACGTCAATGATTGCTTCGGGATCATCGAATCGGATCACTGGTGGATTGAACTGATAGAAACGAATCAATGATAAAATGGATGAAAGGAAGCCAACCTTTGTTGGTTCTCATAAAATCTCAGTCAAAGCGTTGAATAAAATCTACTTAATATTTCTTCTCAGGTTTTTTTTTTTTTTTTTTTTTTTTTTTTTTTTTTAATACATGTATTTGTTCAGGTAGGCGTGTGTGTTTCTAAACAACCCTTTAAAAAAGATTACCTAAAATTTTGTAAAGCCAAAAGCTTAAGGAATCTTTCCCTGGAAAAAGTGAACCACTTGTTGAAGCCGCCAGTGGATTTCATGAGGCTTTAAAAATATCGGTAGGCGACCTGAGAAATTTTTACGGACTTCGACGGGAGTGGAGGCGAGAGCTAGTATCATAATACGCCAGAGCAAGCAGTGTAGTCACTACTCTGAACTCTTTACTAAAGAAACATATTTAATCGTTCATATCGGAAATATAAAAGCACGCGACGCTGGTCTCGTCTCAAAGACGCGATTCCGAGCATTGGAGATAGGCGTGAATGGTCGATTATCGATATTTCCCCATTTGAAGCTATGGAAAAGAATCGATTTTTATGGTGTTCATTGCGAATGTCCTGTTTATCGATCCTTTTCTACAGAAGTAAATGACAGATCAATCGATGTATCGCAAAGCATACGACGCGACGCCACAGATTCCGAGGCGTCGCGACGCGTCGGTCATTTTCATCGGTCAGTTCTCGCAAATCTACCGTGCGAAAGAAAAAAGTTGCACGAGTATTCAGGCGTTGCAAAATTTATCATATTTAATTTAGGAATAATAAGTATGTGGGCGGTCGTTAAGGGCCAATATCTGCCCTATTCTGGATTTCTGGAACTCCAGTTTTCCTCGACAGAAAGTCTACATACGTTAAGGAATCACCAGATTGTTTTTTTAGAGCGAGGTATATCGCCATGATTACGGACATGAAGACCAAAGTTGGATATTTCCGGGTTTTCCAAGGTTTTTCCGAGTTTAATGTCGATTTTCGACCAGAGCGCCTGTATGGTATCCGGCAAAAGTCGTCGCTTCCGAGAAGAAGGGACGTAACTGCATTCGAATGTTGCCAAACTCTCTCCAACAATTTAAGTTTTTTTACAGGTAAATGACTATGCTATTGTTGTGGAAAAGGCTGATTTACGATGGAAATCGGAGAAAAAAATTGTGAAATTTTCAATTCGAAGTGCCCAAAAATTGCCTGGTGAAAGTATAGTTTGAGAGCAGACATTTTGCAACATGGAAATGTGAATACGCTTTAGTGGGGGGAGGGGGCGACAATGTTGGTTACTTTTTTCTTACTTTAACGGAAAGACAATTAATTTAAAATTGGATATTGCGTAGCGCCCTAAGTTTCAGTTACATAATCAAAGTGAGCCATCAAACTGAAGCTCTGATTGGTGGAAAAAGACCTGAGGTGAGGATGCGACCAATGAGAGGCCCAATTTGATGGCTTAATTTGATCGTGTAACTGGACCTCTAGTGCGCAAGAGTTGGATGGAACGACTCTTCTTGCGAAATGCTCACCTACGCCGAAGTTTTCTTTTTGAAGCGGGGAGCTGAAAGGACATACATTTCTTACGCGGATTGTGAAGTTACGAGAGCATTTTAGACCTCGGCAATGAGCTCATCATGATTTTTGGGACATTTTCCATTAGAAACAACTCTTATTGTAGCTCTAGCAAAAGTTTGCAACAGGTCCATACCCATAGTTTTTCTTAAAACTGAATATTTTATCCATTGTTTTGGCACTCTTCAAATACTCATTAGACGTTTTTCTGTTAAAAAAAGCAGTTGCGTCTTCAGGACGTGCCGCCTAATTGTTTGCAAAATTTCACGGCGAAATTTTCCGCGCAGCGTCTGCCCACACAGATCACACGTGATCGGTAGTCATACCGATGCAACGCGCACTTTTTTATAAAACGTGAATGTCGGATGTTTTTGCGTGACGTCATGGTCTCATGGTGCATCCAAACAACGGACAAAAAGTCAACCTCGCTGATTTTCTTTGCCTCGTGTACATGACGCATCTGTGAGTTGATGACGGTCATATATACAAACGACGGTAATGTAGCATCGCGTCCAAGATCCTCGCCTCCATGCTCACTTTGATAAGGAATAGTTTTTTTGAAAAGTCAAAATGAGAATAGCGTCCATAATTCGTGATGAGCAGATATTTGCTGACATTAGACGAGGATATAGTCCAAAAATTCATCCATACAATTTTGGTGAGGTAAATATGAAGAAAATTTGTTCTTGTAGAAATTGTGAATCCGGCGAACAGGCATACCAAATATTTAAGGAGTGGCATTCAAATGTTTTGTCCATTAGATAGTTCTAAAACTTGTGCATAAGTTTCCCGAATATTCCTGGATCGGCATGCCGATTTGGACCGCACCTTTTTGCCCTCAGGAAAAGGGGAGTGAGGATCGATAAAAAGGGCAAAACGTATGATTGCCGGTCCCGGAACACCCGGAATTTTTTTTGTGCAAAATGGTCCAGGGGCCAGTATTCGCATGTCGAATTTAGCTGAAGATAGGAATTAGAAATGTTCGAAAAGAAATTAGCGCCATCTGGATGAGATATTCGTGACTACTGTTGGATGCAAAGGACGAGAAGTTCGAAATGAGAGTAGATCTTTGAACCTGCTTGACATTCCAAGTCACGGGCAATTTTGCGGCACGCAGAATTTTAATGTCGCGCGGTATAATTTCTCCGCTTTGTTTCTGCGGGTTTTGTTTGTTTTGGCGGCGCTTCCGGGCGTTTGTTTTTCCAGGCGCCTCCAAGCCCGTATTCCGCTTAATTTCGCACGACACCGTTACTTTGTGTGACGTTGCGAATTTTTCCGTCGCTCCTCCGAATCGATCGAACATCCAAGATGAGTATCAAGACAGCAGAAATTTTTATTGGCATATCAATGGCTACCGAAGTACCATTTTTCATCAGAAAAATATAAAAAAAAAAAAAAAAAAAATCAAATCACTTTTTCTCAGCGCAGGCCTATAATTTGACTTTGATGTTCATTCTAAGTACCTATGTTTTGAAACAAGTAGATGAAATGAATTTAGGAAACAACAATAATTGCTACCCGTAAGTGCTTGTTGAAACATTTCAATCATAGGTAGGTACTCATTGTAGAAACCTCTAATCATCGACAGTCTGTAATGACCAAAACCACGAATTTGATCTGTCAGGCGGTGTTGCCATTTCTCGGAGCATTCGTCGGATTTTTCCTTATATTCCTGGGTAAAATAGGCGGTTTTTTTTTGCAATCAGATCGACACCGCTCCCGGCGGTCGATTATGTGGAGTGTTATCAAACATTCTACAACTCAAACAAAGCGCTACTTGAGCGTTTACCTGGCAAAATCAACGTTGACAGAGTCATCGCCAGTGCGACGAAGCAAATCACTTTAGCTCGCTTCCTCTCGCTGTAAAATTCGCCTAAGTACGTGTAGATCAGAGACATGGGGCCACCAATTCTGGAAACAGGGGTTCGATTCAATTAATAAAGTCTTATAAAAAAATCTGGAAAATATTTTAAAACAACACTGAAGAAAAAATCTCGGTGTATTCACTAAGAAAAGGGTAAAATTACCAAGAATTCAGGGTTCTATTTGATCCCAGTTTTCTCTTGGTAAAATTACCATTTATGGAATTGGTAATTTTACCGAGAAATCTCGGCAAAATTATTGAACTTTCTCGGTAATTTTACTGGATCTTGGTAAAAACGCCAATTTTTTTTATCGACTGTGGTAGAATTACCGAGATAAAATGGCAAAGTTACTTGGAATTGATTACTAATAAAAGTGGTATTTTTACCTGAAAAAACAGTAAAAATACCGGTTTTTGGGTAAGCTTACCAGTCTGTCTTGGTAAAATTACCACGGATGGGTAAAAAAAGTGAGATGGTAAAGGTACCAACGGACCTTGGTAAAAACGCCGAGAATTTTTTTTCAATGTAATGTAAGACTGCGTAGACTAGAGGTGGGATATCGATTTAAGGCAGACTGTTTTTTGCCTTACCCTGAATTTCCTCAACTTTACGATTTTTTGCTCATTGAACATCTTTATCTTCGGAATGCTTCATGATTTGGTCACTTCCGGTCTCTTCGCGGTAACCTAAACGTGCGGGTCTAGCTGGAGGCCGATTTTGGGGGAAACTACAAACATTTTGGCATTTGACACCAAACCCGCAAAAATCGCATTTTCACCAAAATTGGCCTACAGACCCAAGTTTAGTCCAGTATCAGGTCCGAAAAGATACTGAAAATGAGCAAATCATGATGCATTCCGTCAAAAGTAGACTATCAATAAGTGAAACATCGTAGAATTGAGGAGATTCTGTGTAAGCTCAATAACGGACCTCATCAATACCTTTCCTTTTAATAAATTCAAAAGTAAAACAAAATAATATGTTCCATTCAAACTCAATTTTACCGTTCAAAGTTCCAAATGTGATTTTTAATTTGCAACAGTGAAAAAAAAAAATTCCATTAATTAAAAAAAGTATTGCTAGCTCTCTTTTTTGGCTGAGGTCATTTAGACTCCAAAGCCTTAAGTTTTAAGTTAAAAAAGGAAATCAAATTGAATTATGCGTTGTGCAAACACCCCCAAAGTCGATTCTTCGAACTTTTTGTGTTAATTATACTATTAAAATTCAATGTAATCATGGAATGAAGTGGTGCAAAGACTCGTTATGGGATCGCGATAACCCTGAGACGAGTATTCACACCAATTTTATGGTTGTAAATCACCTTTAAAAGTATTTAACCCCCCCCCCCCCAACTCAGTACTGGAAAAATGGACATTAGCGGCTATTCGACTATATATTCAATTTTGTTCATTAGCACAGGAATAATTTCCGTTTTGATCAATGGGAGTGTATCTATGTATGCCGGAAGGAAGGATGCTCAATTTATTGCATAAACGAAGTGAATCAAAAGGGTTATTTGCCACGGTGCACCGTCAAAAGTTTATCAGTTTATAAAAAAATTGGAGGAACTTATGTTAAAAGGAGCCATGTTGCACGCAAACTACATACACACAGGGTGGTACAGGGGAAAACGACCTGTCTGCAGGAGCGTGTTCTATGGGTCAAAATAAGACTTTTTTGTTGTATTAAGTTTTTTCCAAAAGTGCCTTCGGTTGGAGCCACCCACGCCCCCCCTCCAAAAAAAAATCGGAAAGTAAATCGTTTTCCCTGAATTTTCACAACGGTTGTGAACCAAATCTCATGAAAATTTGGAATCTCCTGTACTTTTATGCCAGAATTTATAAATGATCTACAAAAAATCGAAATCTCAATTTAAAGAGGGTATTTGGGGGTGTTTCGGCTCCTGCAGTCCGGCCGTTTAACCCTGCATCGGCCTGTATAGTTCCTTCTAGCACAAATCCATTCAAATATAAGCGTACTCACATGAAGCCACTGAGGAACCTGAGAACAATGAAGGTAGAAAAATTATGTGACAAACTAGACAACAGGAGAAGAACTCCATCAAGGAACATCCCAGGAACCAGAATCCTCTTCCGGCCAAAAGTGTCAGCTAACGCTCCCCAGAAGAAGCAACTTGAAATTGTACCTGTGAGGATTAAAAAGCAATATTCTAATGGCAGTGGTTTTCGAGTTTTCGCGAAATAATTTTTAAGCTTGTTTGGGATTGCCTCGCTAAATCCAGCTCGCTTTGGAAAAAAAATCCAGCTCGCATTGGATCTAGAGTCCAGACCCTTGAAAACAATGACAAGAAAAAATACTCTTGATTCAATCGGATTTTTGCTTGAATCAAAGCGAAATCCGCTGAAATTAAGAGGCTTGGTTCTTGATTTAAGCTAAATTCTGATTGAATCGAGAGTACTTTTTCTTGTCGATGTTTTCAAGAGTCTGGACTCTAGATCCACCTCTAGATCTGTTTTTTTTTCCCATTGCGAGGTCTTGTAACTTAACTGGATTGGATCTTGCAGAAAGAATACTATTTTTGGCTCAATTCAGGAGCATCATATATACGTACCATTAGTTTCCCTATGCAGGTAGGTGCTTCTATCAGTGACGAGGCGTAAATGATCAATTATCGACATTTCCTCATTTGAAGCTATGGTAAAGAATCGATTATTAACGTGTTAGTTGCGAACACCCTGTTTCTCGATCCTTTTCCATAGGTTTAAACAGCAGATCAATCGATAAATCGCAAAGCACGCCACGCTACTGGCCGAGGCAGAATTATAGTTCTCTATTGCGTGATTCTTTCTAACTATATAGCAAAACATAATCACGGTAAGATCTCTACATGCAAATTGGGAAAAGTGACTTCGCGCACCTTTGATTGTAAATATTTCGATTAAACACGCATGTGTGTTTAATTTTTTAACAGCAATGCTTCTTACTAATTTAATTCAATTTTTACCAATAGAATTGAAAGGCTTAGCGGACAAGGCGCATGAGTGCAGTTTTTGCCACTTCGAGAAATACGTGTTTGAAGTTCCGAAATTACATGTATCCTTATAGCGGAGAGAAAGTTCAAATTGACATTTTGATGCTTTATTGCGAATTTTTTACAGTATATTTATTAAGACTAGTTTTATTTAAAATCATTAAAATCATCAATTCTTTTTAAAAAAGACTGTACATATGCAACTTGTCTTTCGAGCCTCTCAGTTATAGTTCCTAAATGCGTGATTCACTCAAACTAATTTACCATAAGCACAGTAAGGTCTCTGAAGGTTTCAAGACATTTCGTCAACGATTTTTTGTCCGCGCATCTGTTTTGTCCAGTAGTTTACGTTCACGCGTAAAATAAGCGACAGTGACTTGGTTCAAGCGTTATATTTTAGTCCGTATGTAAAATTATGTTGACAAATACCGAAATGAGAAAATTGAGAGAGAGGGAAGTTTTGTTATGGTAACTCAATTTTTGAATGAAATTTTACTCCCTTATTTTGATTCATCTTTTCAAATTGTCATTGGTAAATACTTGGTTTTATTTCTATCCTTAAAATTTTCAACACAGAATATACCTTATGTATCTTTATTCTCTTTCTTCTTCTTCTTCTTGATGATGAAAATATTGCTTCATTTTAAAAAAAATTAAATTTTTTAAAATCTGGCAAATATTTGTAAAACCTTTCTCAAGCGATGGCATCGATATTAATCTCAATTAGTCGTAGTTATGTTGAAAGGAACTATATAAAAATGAATAAAACAGGGAAAACCAAGAAGCACGCAATCTTTGTTTTTAACCCTGTGTTTCCATTTCTACATCGATCTTTTAGAGACAAATAAGTCCAATTTTGAGAGTTCGGTTGCGTATGCACCACGCTGTAGCACAGTAAAATCACAAAATATAAAAGAAAAATTAACGTTCTTAGGAGATCTTAAAGTTTGATACGAAACTACCTTAATATTTCCTTTACCTTATCCTTTCCTTTTTTTTACCTTATAAAACACACATTATATTTTCCTTTAATACATATTTTTCCCATCAATTTAAATGAGAATAATCCATGCAGAGTGTGCAAACATTTCAAAATCATGAATTGAGAAACGCTGACCCCGCGAGTTTAAATATTCGAGCCATACGTAGAGCGGAGTCGCACGCGCACTGGCTCCTACAAACCTAACATGGATACTTCACGCATCGCGCAATGCGTGAAGTATCCCTGTTAGATTTGTAGGCGCGAAGGCGAGTGTTCGCTGATCGTCCTCGCCCGCCATGGCGCGGCGCTTCAAGCAACTACTTCACGACAGAGGTGTTGCACAGTATCGCGTGGACGTAAACTAGTTGTAGGTACCAGAAAAGCAGGTGCGCAGACGAAAAATCGTTGACGAGATGTCCTATAACCGTCTCTGAAAGTTGGGAAAGATGACTTTGCACCCCTTCGAGTGTAAAGATTTTGAACAAACCCACAGGTGTTCAATTTTTTCACAGTGATGTTTTCTATTAATGTACTGTACACTGTTCTTTAAAAACATTAAATGGACGGACCTGCTAAAAATACTGCATGTATGAGCCCGATTTTCTCCGAATTCATATCGAAAACGGCGCTTGCGGTGGGGGCGATGTAGCCCCCTAGATTCACGTCGAAGCCGCATGACATCAGCGTGAAGCCGCATATGAATGTGATCAGGTGGTGAAACCGGCCGACCCCTGAAACAGAAACAATCACCACCATCAAGAGAAATCGGCGGATTTAAGGCGAATCTTCAGCAGTTTGTTAAGGTCAAGTTAAAGGTTAAGCCGACCTGTAGCCTGATTGTTAAAATTTTGTGTTTCGTCGGGTGGACACAGACGACAAAGGTTAAAAGGCGGAGCGTGATTGGTCGGCTAGGTCTTATCGCTGCTATATCGAGCCACATTTTTAGTGTTTTTTCTAGTCTTTTCGGAAGCCAGGCGTACATTGAAACGCGGTCGGTCGTCCTAACTTTCGACTACTTCAAATTTTAGGGTAATCCAAATACCGCACCGGCTACACTTCTGCCGTACTAAGGAAGAACGCCGTATGAGTCTTCAGACGTCGCCAAATTTCATTCGATAAAAACCGAATTTGCAGGGAAAATTGTGAATATTTGTTCTCAAATTGTTCAGACAATTTCGTACGCAATTTAACCTAAAATATCTGGAAATTTCAAAGGAAACTGTGCACGAATGTCGTCAAAAATCCGTGTATTATCAAAGGAAATTTGGCAACTATCGAATGTTCATACGGCGTTCTTCCTTAACACGGTAGATTTGGCCATGCGCGTAACGTGAATCTGAGGTGTCCTTGACCCCCGCTTCTTTTGTCAACCTGACCGTGTCCCCTGTCCGCACAACGGAAGCTCCGAGGCCTGTCTCTAGTGCCCGCCTGTCACCATGGCAGGGAACAGTGGCGTGGCGTGCTTTGCGATATATCGATTGATCGGTCATTTAAACCTATGGAAAAGGATCGATAAACAGGGCGTTCGCAACGAACACTTTAATAATCGATTCTTTATCATAGCTTCAAATGGGGAAATATCGATAGTCGACCATTCACGCCTCGCCACTGTTAGGGAAAGAGTATGAATCATTCCTCCGTGCTGAGGAAAAACAACATTTACACTATCGAATGTTGCCAAATCTACTGATATAATACTAGTTCTCTGGGAAACTAGACAAAACAGTAAAAAATGGTTAGAAAATGTATGTACACGGAGAGAAAAACCTCGTGTGGGGGACCCAAAGTTTAGGTCATATGGAGACCATATGGAGTCATATGGAGAGTTTTCGGATTGAGCATCTGAACACTTTAGGTCTAGCTATCGAGGTTCCGATCACACATCTGAAACTTCAGTTTTTATATCTGAAGTACTTCAGATGTGAGAACCAAAGTTTTTGGGTGTGAGAACCGAAGTTTTTCGGATGTGAAAACCGAAGTACTTCAGATGTAAGAGCTGAAGTTTCAGATGTGTGATCCAAACCTCAGCAGCTGGACCTAAAGTGTTCAGATGCTCAATCCGAAAACTTCAGAGATCCATATGACCTAAACTTCGGGTCCCACGCACGAAGTTTTTTTCTCCGTGTAACAAGGTGGAAAAATGGTGTTGGGTCCACACCATTTGGCGGGGAAAACAAAGCCGAGAAGTTTCCGAAAATTACAATTAGAGTCAACAATTTTTTTACTCTAATGAGTACCAGTACAAAACTGAGGAAAACTTCTCTGGAAAACTTTTTAATAATATTTCACTCGATTTTTCGAGAATTTTATCCTCAATTTGATCAATAATTTCTGGACTTCTAGAGTTGCCGAGGAGAATATTCATAACATTCCCTCGATGATATATATCTTTATAGGAGAAATTTGGCAACATTCGAATGTTCATATGACGCTTTCCCTTAGCACGGTACCATGACCCTCAGTGTCATTACATTTCGGATCACATGCCTTCCGAAATGTTTCAAGGTGGATCGTCAATTTTCGTGGACCATCGAATTTTCTGTCGGAACAGAGCTATGTCCGGTCTTCCCTATGGTAATAACGACCTTTAAAAACCTATTTTTGAAAACTGTTAAAAATATATTTCAGGTAACCCCATAGGCGTAGGCAGATCAATTTTGTGGGGCTGACCTGCTCCTTGTTTTCCTCGGTCTCCCTGATTCGGAGAGGGTTTCGGAAGGGCGCACTACGGTCCAAAACTCAAGAATAGGAAGAAATAAGTCGGATAATAACTAAAAGATCACAAAAGTTTCGTAACTGACGTTTTTTGAGTCGCTAATTTCGAATTTGATGTCTACTTGCCTACATTTTAACACCCTGACCTATTAAATATGGGCAAGTTTATGGCACGCTGCGGCGCGGCATGCTGCCAGCTCGAAACGCGTACTGACGCCTACAAACCTAAGGGGATACTTCAAGCATTGCGCAATGCGTGAAGTATCCCCTTGGGTTTGTAGGCGTCAGTGCGCGTCTTGCGCTGGCAGCACGCCGCGTGGAAAATTCTAGAAAATTGACCTCTATAAGATGCGTTTTGAAGCTCCTCTCTCACAAACTACCATGTATTTTTTAAGAGTTTCTCGAACATACCATCTCATCCACATTTCACCTCTTTTATGGATATTACTAAAAGAAATACCGAAAAAGTGTTCTCTGAAATGTAATTATTACTGTTTTTCTGAAATGTATGCGGTTTTTGAAAGGTTCTGTTTTTTTTTTGTAAATAATTATTGCGACTGAGATTTGGTCGTACCCGCAGTCTGTAAGATATTTTCAAAAACTTGAGGACGTACCTACTTAAAAGAACCACACCTCACTCTTTACTTTACTCTAAATTTTTATTCCTTTGGATTCAACTTCTCTGCGTTTGATGGATGTAACTATCCAGCGCATTAATTATAGAGAATTGTTGCTTCCTTTAGAGCCATAATTTCAACAATTTTTCCCCCGTTTTTTTGTATATGTCTCATCGAATCCGATTACAGGACCAGAACTCTATAAAGTTCCTATGGAGAGCATGGTCCTTTAACGAATCAATAACACTAATTATTATTTTTACCTGCTAACTCGATGGCGGTGTCATACTCCAAGCTACCAAAATCATCGACTCCATCTTTTCCTGAAAAAAAAGGAAAACGAAACCGTCATTTTAAAAACATTTATAGTCTATTTAATGATAAAACAAGGGAGAAAATATTTTAGGGAGTTTTCTGCGTCAAAATGCGTCTTAATAGATTTGAAATTTTAGAAATTTTCCGTAGAAGGCCCCCCGACCTCCCTATATGGAATGGGGAGTGTCGGGTGCCCCTCGGACTCCCTGTTATTTGGGGACCATTTAGCCTGATGATTGAACCAATTCGACCGACAAATTATTAAAAAAAAACCAGTGTCAATTCGATGGATTCACGGGATTTTTGATCGATTCATGGATATTGTCGATCGACTCTCGGGTTTGTCGATCAATTCACGGCTGTCGATTGAATCACGTCGATCGATTCATGTCGATCGAATCGACACCGTTTTTTCAATGATTTTTCGATCAAATCGGTATCGATCGATTTAATGTTTGAATGTTTTTAATTTGATCCATACTCTACGCTTTGAAAGGGTTCATTGATCAAATTAACTTCATTTTGCAATTAAGAACCACAATTTCTGGCATCGTTTAGGAACAACGTATGTACGTAGTTTCCTAATGTACACAGGTGTTTTTACAGATGAGCCAGAAATTATTGTTCCGATTAGCAAAATGATCACGCCATTACATCGCCGAGCACTCAGGGAGCCTACACTTAAAAGTCGTCTCACTTGCATGCTTCTGTTTAGAATTATTTATAAAAATGTGTAAATACAGAGAAGAAATTAAGTTGGATTTTATGTAATGTTTTATCATTTGAAATGAAATTACTTCCACCAAACTGTACAAAAACTTCAAAATAATAAGTTGAAAATTGCTGACATCACAAGTTAGAATAATCGTGTCAAACACAGTACGGCACTGCGGCTGGCGCGCATGGCGCAGCGCAAACGTATGGTAGCGCCTTACAAGACCGCAGGATACTTCATGCATTGCGCGTACAGCACGGGGCGCGTGGCCGGCGCATAGTAGCGCCTTACAAGTCTGCAGGACACTTCATGCATTGCGCGTACACCACGGTGCTCGCTCAAGTCGTTAAGAAGTCCTTCTTTCTTGGTGTCGAACCCAACACGGTATCCACCATTTCCGAACAGCGAGAGCTTGCAATCTAAGGATCCCAGGATTGTAGAGATTTTGCAATCCTATATGTATTCCGGTGAAAGTATAATTTACCAGCGGACATTTTCCAGGTTGGAATGCTGTTACTTTCTATCGTCCGGAAAACGTCAAACCTAACTAACTTTCAGGGAAAGAAAGTGGAATTATTTTTTTCACAAATGGAGCAAAATTTCCAGAGAGATATATTCTTGGTATCACATTCACACAAAAATGAACTCTGGCAGTCCGATTTTGGCAACTTTGGCAATTTTTGCAAAATGACCTAGGTACGCCTATGGCTAATATTAATCAATGGGGGGGGGCGGGGGGGGGGAGTCCACCGCGGCACTGGGATGGATATTGGCGATTCCCGGGCCGCTTTTAGGAGCTAGCCCACCACTGGCTATTGCTTTCGCTGCTATTCTCTAAAACTAACAGTCCAATTTTCTTGGAAAAATCTTAGAGAATGCGGTATTCTCACTAAATTTTTGTAAAAAGTGATAGTTCAAAAATTGTATTTAGACCCACTTCATTCCTTCCCCTCCTTTATAGAATTTTATTCAAACTCAGCGCGTTTTTAACGTCCACATTTTGAATGTAACTATTTGCATGCATAAGTTCGTTCTTTTGGATTTGGGAGTCCTCTTCTTTTCTTATTTGCAAGTACTAAGTACTTGTGTTGTTTTCTTCCGGGAGAAAGGAAGAGTATTGTCGCATTATTCGCACCGAATTATGGGTTATTGTTGCAGTTCGTTGCTGGTTGAGGATGGAACCATAGCTTCGAAACGCGCTCCCAATAAAATAAATTCTAGTGCAAGTGAGTACGCAAAGATGTTTTACTTTATTCTATGAAGATCATTGTCTCCTCGCTTCATTGCGGTTCATTATTTGCCGGTTGTGCTTTTATTTTGACAGCAAATTGACGCGACTTCCGATACAAATGAAGCCTGTGTACGGTAAATATGTGACAAATTAAGTAGTGTATTACATTTCGCACCTTGTGTCGTTCCTCACGCTAAACGATTTACAACGTTGCCGCATTGCATACAAAAATTGCTTGTTCTTGGATAAGCTGGTACGTGAAAACTGAAAGGAGGCGTGTGAAGGTTATTGCTTTCATTGGCAAATATATCTAAAGAATAAGTTGATCTCATTCATCTATTACATAGACGTTTTTAAATGAAAAAGAATTATCTGCATTGTGACTTAAGCCCTGTTATGCATATATTCTTATGCATCTCAGAGCTCATTTAAAATGTAACAATGGAGATAGTTCCTTTTCATTTAAAAACGTCCTTAAAAGTCGGAGAAATCTTCATTTGACAGTTTTAAGTGCTCAGCCGATGAGCGCACTTTTTGATTTCAACCTGCTCCTCGAATCTTTGGGGAAGAAACATAAGAATGCGTATAAAAATGTCTTAACACTTGACCTTAAAACCACGGTGTTGCAATGACGTTGTCACTTTAATTATTTCTTCCCCTGAACTAAATTGATTAAAGATTGAAAAATAAAACCAGTAAAAATGCAATTTGACGAAAAATATGTTTGGCAACACTTCCGCCCTCTCATTTCCGGGGGTCAATTTGCACCTGACAATATTTCGGAAATACTTGTTTCCCTTTGTCATTTTTTCAGCTGAGCTCCCCAGATGTCACTATAGGCACGTATGTAAAATGAACAGGCGTGTGTTTCGAGGTAAATAGTTAAAATTACATCCTGTGTGTTCAATAAAAGAACGTGGTAAAATAGTGTAGTGAAAAAAAAAAAAAAAAAAAAAAAAAGGCTTATAAACTGAAAACCTTCCCACTCGAAGTTCGAACTTAGCTTTGCATAAATCACAACAGAGTCCTGATCAATCGTGCCTATTGATTAACACTGGTAATAAAAAGGAGGGCAGTTTTTTGCTCATTTTTAAAAATCAATCTGCGGCTCTGTTTATGTTTACTATACACTAAAAAAGCAACTTAGTTAGTTAGTTAGTTAGTTAGTTAGTTAGTTAGTTTGTTTACGACGATCAGCAACCAGGCTATTTACGTCGGGGACCAGGAATTTACCTTAAATGTGTAAATTTAATTGCTTAAAGAGAACTTGCTTTATATAGCATCTGAGTATTTTATATCCGCAAAGAAAAAGACATGGTTAGTGTAACTTTCATTTTGAGCGTATTTTTCCCTTATTGTGAACGTCACGATGCGATTTATTCGTGTCCACGAGAAGGGCCAATTCTGCACGCTCCAAATGGAATTGGTATTCTTATCGGATATTTTCGCTCCAGACATCACTCTTTCGGAAGGAATCTTGGTAAAATTGGACGGATTTAATCAGAATAAGCAAGACCGTATTCTTTTCTGCTTAATTTCTTGTCATATTTTATTTCTTTGGCAAAAATCAAAACAGCTTAGAGCCTTGACATACTTTGTGAATTTTTATGACTTATACCGAATGCACTCGCAAAGTTTTAAGTCAGAATGCTGTCTAGTTTTCTTGTAAAAATATAAAGCACGAGAGGAAATCAGACATACAGTCGTGATGTAGTTACAGGCTCATTCTAGTTAAGTTCGTCCAAATATTGATGGCTAAAGGTTGAAACAACGTATCTCCGTTTGCGAAGTTGGAGATTTCCGGTCATACTTTATTTTTTGGTTAGAAAACTAGTCAACTTAGTCCTTTGGAAACTTTTTTGAATTTCCTTCTCTATCAGCAGAATATTCTGTAGAATTTTCAAGCTGTATAACGACTTGTTTCTTTTCGAAAAAATAAAGTAGGAGCAGACATTACGGGACACCGCACCGCAATGGAGATACGAGGTTCCCCACTTTAGCCATCGATCTGTTCTAAGTTTTGCATCGATTTCAAATGGTGCTGAAAGTATATGTAACAGTCTTCCTCGTCCCAAAATCCCTCATTCTTACTAAAAAAAAAGTCAGATAATTTCGACACAGCTGTAAACCAAATTAGTGTTGTGCAGTTGTACACTGCAACTCATCGAAACTGTACAGCAAACTCGCTGGAGTTATACTTTAACTTATCGGATTTGTGGACTATGTAATTTGTGCAGCCGTATAGTAAGTTGAAGCACAACTCCAATAAGGTTGGTGCACAACTGCACAACATCAATTGGACTGCATTTTGCTATTTGGAGCTATAAATTCTAGCTAATCTGAAAAAACTTTTATGTACATAGGGAAACTAATGGCACATACGTTGTTTTTAAACCGGGCCGGAATTCATAGTTCCGAATTGCAAAATGTAGGCCAGTTTGCGTTAGCTGTGTCGAAGTAATCCACCCCTTTTTTCTATTGTCGCATCATTTAATTTTGGGTTTTCTAAAAAACTTTTTTCTTGAGTTTCCCTTACTTTGGTGCTACGTCTTAACAGAGGCCTTCCCTCTTGGAAATTTCCTCTCCTTCGAGAGGGCACCTATCCTCACCCAAATTCCTTAGACGAGAAGGTTACGTTAAACTTCCGACATCCGTCTCAAGTAATTAACGCCAAACCTATTACGTCAAACGACAATGTTGACATCGATGACAGCTCCTTCCGAAACAAAAAAGTTGGGCCCGCTGTTTCTTCGGAAGAAAAGAGTTAATGTTTTTTTCACCTTCTGCTCCCCTTGTTTGGGTCCAATTTTCAGTAAACAGACGAAAAGCCGCGGCTGGAGTGGAAAATTTCTGAATTTCAACGAGTCCGCACGCACAAATTTTAATTAAATTTCCCACGCATCGCATCGTTTTGTCGCGCGAGGCGCATGGCGCCGCAATTCAAAACAACGATTTGATATTTTCGTCACGCTCGCTTGCGAACCGGTGGGGTCCTGTTTACTCGCGATTTTTTTTTCGACTCCGCTTTTGTTCCGATTTTGGGATGCGCCCGCTAGAGGTTAACGGAGTCTTTCCACGGTTTCAGTGCACCACTAAAATTCCTACGTCGCACACTGGACTGAGTCAATAGGAGAATTCGGACAGAGTCTGGAAACTTTCAAAGCTTATATTTTTGAAAATATGAAACAAAAAAATTCAAGTGTGGTTTTATTGGTTTTTTCGTGAAATTTCCTGTTAGAGACACACCTTGACAGTAAATTTCACGAGGAAACCAATGAAATAAGCACTTTCAGGACTTAAAAATTTTGTGTAAACGGAGTTATAAGCTTTTATAGTTTCCAAATTTTGTCCGAGCTCTCCTATTGACACGATCCACTGTGCGTCGTAATTAAGTCGCTTATCAAAGTGCTCCTTGAGCGCGAGCGACAACTATTCGTCCTCTGCAGTCATGGGGTTGCATGTTTAAGTAATTGAAGGCGAATTCTGCTTCCACGTCAAAAAATGAAAATCCAGCAGATTTGAAATGACCAGTCAGGATTCGAGCTAGTTTTTTGTGCCACAATGTATCTCTCATGTATCTCAAATTACTCTCTGTCTCTCTCTCTCTCTCAACTCTCCAGCATCTCAAATAATTTTGAGTGTGGTGCCGATCCAGGATGTAAGATCGCATTTTATTCCAAAAATGTGTACTTCATTAACTTAATTTTCCTTTTAATATATGTTTTTGATCCAGCAAACGCAGTCGGTACTGAACAACTACCAATGTGGCGTAATACATAAAGTAAATTAGTGCATTACACCTATACCATGGTTGATGATGTAGGGTTAGTCGGTGTGAAACACCAACACGTTGATGTAAAACGCCAATTTCGTAAGTGCACAACATCAATTTGGCGGACATAACCACGGTCAGCTCAACTGCTTTTCACATTGCCTGATTTTCGATCATGTTTTTTTTTTTTTTTTTTTTTTTTTTTTTTAATAGAGAGCTAAACTGCATCGTGTTTCCAAACCTCCTTTGAATTTTTCGTAGATTTTAAAGAGGACATGCTCAAAAAACTTCATGTGTTAGTATTGCTCGGTTCACAAAGTACAACACCTGAGAAAATTAGGCGATTTCTAATGTGACGTAGGTTGATTCTGGTTAAACCCGTTCGATAAGGGTTAGTCAGGGTAGATCTTAAATTTTGGTAATGTAGCATCGCGTCCATGATATTGGACTCCATGCTCAGCTATATGATATTCGGTTGCTCATCACGTCCAAGATCTTGGACTCCATGCTCACTTTAATTAGGGATAATTTTTTCGAAAAATCGAAGTGAGCATAGCGTCCAAAATTGTGGGACGCAGGTATTCTCCGACAATATAGGAGCATGGGGTCCAAAAATTTATTAAGACAATTTTGGTGAAATAAAGACAAAAAAGTGTGTTCTCGAAAAAAATTGTGCATTGCTTAGGTTGGGATTGGTTAAGGTTAGGTAAGGTTAGGTTAGGTTAGGTTAGGTTAGTTCAGTAGTCTAATCTATAGATTAGATAAGCGAAGTATGCGATTTTCTATCATGATGAACTTTAAAACTAAGGGAGGTCTACTTGCTTTTGGACTCCATGCTCAAGCAAAGAAGTGAGACGTTTAGCGATGAGCATGGAGTCCAAGATCTTGGACGAGATGAGCAAGTAAGTATATCAAGGATGAGCATGGAGTCCAATATCTTGGACGCGATGCTACATAATCTAAATTTTTCTCGCAGATTTTTTAGTCCCAAAATAATAAAAGACTTCTCTAAGCAGCATCAATACTTCACAATTGAGTTTTCGGCAGTAAGGCCCCTTTTCTTGTAGGTCACATAATGAAAAATCATAATCATCGCGCTGATAGCGATTCGTTCGCAATAATTCACGTGACGTTTCACCGTAAAACTCACCTTTCACTTTTTCTTTCACTTCGATTCTCACATCACCTTTCACCTCCCAGGTGTACTTTTGATGGCAGCAAAAGCACTTGATATAACTCAATACCATCGTTTTTTAGGTTCAGAGGCCAAACGGTCTGTAACATGTCAGAGAATATGTAATTACAGCGTCAGCTCAAAATTCCATCACATTTTGGCTTAAAACTTTTGTCGTTAGTGACTTAAGGTGAGCAGTGGCGTGGTCAGAAATTTCTTATGGGTGAGGGGAGGGGGTCCACTGTCTAGAATTACTCACGAGGAACCAAAGGTAAAAATTCCCGGACATCACGCAAAATAATTTTTTCGGGGAAAATTTTCCAGTCATGGGGGGGGGGGGCGATCTAGACCCCTTGGCCACCACCAATTCCGACTCGGCCGCACTGAAAGTAAGAAATGTAAATTGTGAAGATCATACTCCGATTCTTTTTTACAAAATAATCGCCATTTTAAAAATTTCAAGTGTTCTTTTTATCAGATAACAACTTTGAAACAAGACCGACAGCAGTCTTGCTCGAAATTGGGAAGAAGTGCAATTGACATAGTAATTGTGCAAAATAGATTAAATTACTTACATATAGCTACATATCAACTATCAATTTAGTTATATTGTGCATTTCATGTCTCTACCTATTTACTTATTCTCATTTAATTCTTTTTAAATAATAGAGTTGCAATCATTATTCCCGGAACCGTCTAAGACACTACTTCGGGAATTGCGGGTGATTTGTTTTTGGATTTTGGGACGATTTGTGTGGAGGGCAACCATTCAACCAGAATTAAGTTTCGCACATAATGAGGGTAAATTGCTGCAATTGACTTCTAATATTTGAGACAGGCACGTTGTCACGAGGCATTTAAAAGGCAATAACAAAACGATCTCTTGAAAATAGCAAAACAAGAACAAAAAATCCCAAATGTTCAAAGTTTACCAGATGGTCTTCAGCGTATTTTTGCTACCTATCGTATTTATCCTTGTCTTTATCTAAATGGTGTCGTAATTTATTTCGCTGTAGCATCAAGAAAGCAATCGACATCGAAAACTTGCCAAATTGATATTAATTCCCTTTTGTCTACGTGAGAATTAGCCCACTACGAAATAAATGATGTGAGTGTAAAAAAGTTTTTCAAAAAGATGTAGATTTCAGATTAAATTCGATAAAATCATGATGATAAGCGAGGCGTTGACGTTCCAGAAACGGACGCGACGGTCATAATCTAAAATGTTTAATATTTGATTTACTGCTGGTAAAGAGAATAAAAAAGCAGACATGGGCATGGCATCTGCCAGTGTGACATTTTTCTGAGCCGATATTGCCGATGTCTTGATTACGTGGACTTATTTACTCGTATATCAAAAGGAATTATATCCATTGTGACATGAGCCCTAGGACACATAATCATACGTGCATGATAGGGCTTATGTCATCTCGGACATAGACCCTTTTGATTCAAAAAATATTTAAGCACGTGTGCTTTTACAGATTTCAGTTTAATGTTCTTTTAGCACTTTCTTCACATGCAAGAATAATGATCGAGGCTATTTATTTAGAATCGAACACTCAGAAAAAACGTGTCGTGTACGATCTGTCACTTTGGAGGGAATTGAAGACAATTTTCCTTTTATGATGCGAAGTAAATGGGGACCTTGATCAAAATGCAATCTATACGGGGCCATATTTGAACCGATTATTTTCCAAATCACGTAAGCGCCAAAATTGGAAATACGAGAAAAACCATAACACCCGTTTTATTACCTTTGTTGATTATCTTCGAATTCAAAAAAATGTATGTTCTTTTAGAGGGCTTCTTTGAAATCAGACATGATTCGATTATACTAGAGAAAACAAAGAATAAACAACCCTCCACCACCAAAGTAGGGAATGGTGTTTACGTGATTTGGAAAATAATTGGTTCATTTAAGGAACGACTATGAATACGGCCCTTGACCTCTCTCCTTTCAATGCGTTACGATAAACTTGAGCGGCCTAACACAGTCACTCGGACGATGACGTCTCATTGCAAAATGAAAACATGAGCGAATGTTTATGTTTACAAAAACTTTTTCTTTCCGCCGGTCGCCGTAGACCACGCACGACTCGTTGTCCTCCTGACATAAGGGCGTAACTACACTTCTCGATAAACCTCATCGTTCGTAGAGCTCAATGCTTTCCCTGGCTCATCTCTGTGCAGTTATGCCCTTTTGTCGGCCAAGCGACGAACTGCATTGACAATGAATCAGAGGCATGCACCAGTGCAATCTACGATTCCAATGCAAGGAGATGCGTCAGTTTTTATCACCTGAGAATGTTTACTCGACGGGGCCACTTGGCTCTGGTCGTAAAAGCTCCCGAAATGATGCTAACTTGTTACTATCGGCAGTCATGAATGACACGTTTTAAGGGAGGAGATGCATCCAGTGGTTGTTACTGTGCTAAGGAAGGACGCCATATTGTTTTTTCCCCGTACGACGCAACGTAACTCCATTCTAGGGTTGCCAAATGGACGTATCTCTGTCCAACGGAACTAAGCGCCATAGGGGGAGGAAGGTAGAGGGAGGCTTTGATTGGCGGCGAAACCGGGCGTCGGGCTCATTCCGTCCTATACTCGCAATGCTTTTCCATGGCGCTTAGTTCCGTTTGACAGAACGCACTATCCGGCATTCTAAATTCCTCAAAAGAAACTCAAATTGGCGCTTAGTTCCGTTTGACAGAAATACGTCCAAATTGACTCAAACAAATCCATTTTTGACCTGTGCAATTTTCGTCCAAATTTGGATTCTTGCACAGATCAGAAGAAGAAAACAACCAATCCCTTACTTTAAAAGAGGCGAAAAGGTTGCGCTGAGTCTGCTTAAGTTCGTCTTTAATATAAAACGTGCCATTAGTTTGCCGCGCAGATTTCAATGGCTAAAGTGCAAAACCGCGTCTCTCCTTTGCTATATTTCAAATCTCCATTTTTAATTTATTAATTCGGAGAGGAACAAGTCAACTTAATGCTTTGAAATTTATACAGGATATTCTACCGACTGAAGAAAATTATCAAATAAGTTTTCAAGAGATCACGTTGACGAGTTTTTCTAGGAAAAAATAAAGTATGACTGGAACTACACCACGTCGCAAACGAAGATATGCTGTCTCGCATTTCAGTCATCGATATGCTCTTTTACGGATGAATCAGAAACGGTAGTTCCGTGTACGAAATGCACTTAGTCCATTTATCGATTAATGAGGAATTTGCAGGTGTCTGAAATTTGATGAATTTCTATGTTCAAGGGGAGACTACCGAGTGAACTGAACACGAGGATACACTTGGTTCATTAATTGGACCGCGTTAAGCAGAAAGGAACCAAGCCACATCAGCGGGCCGATTATTGAAATTGATAGATAAAGCTATAGACAAAGAAGACATAGGGGGTATAAAGCAATCCTATTGGTTGAAATGGGTGGTTCTCATAGACTAAGGGGGAAAACGATAGACTAGGTGGGGATAGTGATAGACTAGATAGGGGAAAATTCGGCCCCACCGGGCTGATTATTGAAATTGATAGAACAAGCGATAAACAAAGTAGGGTCTCTCGTGGGTTGCCGTTAGTTAGTCTATTACCTACCTCCTTTGTCCATTGCAACCACCAGCTTCTACCAATAGGATCCCTCCAAATCCTTTTTGTCTTCTTTGTCTATTGCTTCGTCTATCAATTTCAATAATCAGCCCGCTGCTATTGCAGAATTTAACCGGGCAGTTTAATTTTTTACAAGAGAACGTTTGTGCGGACTTCTTTGAACATTTTAAGAAAATGCTTAGTACTGTGCAAAAAATTCACTGAAATTTGCACAAAAATCCGCTTACCCGTTTTCACGTAAAAAATCAAATTGCTCTGTTAAATTTGGCAATAGCTGATGTGGCTTGGTTCCTTTCTGCTAAACGTGGTCCAATAATCGAACAATTGATGAAAGAGATATGACATAATGAATTTGCTGAAGTGCATGTGTTTAAACGAAGAATGCCGCTCGATTACGTCACTAGGCGATGCATTTTCTCACTTTTAAATATATTTTTACACTATTTCTCATGTCAAAAAATATTTAAAAAATAATGTGAAATCAGTTCCTTAAACACTCCCAGACGAAGCAATAAAAAATTTACGCTCAAATTCTCCATTGTCTCTACAACAACTGTCAGATTTAGCGTTCCCTTTCCTACACACAGTGCTGCCGTGCTAAGGAAAAAACGCCGTATGAACATTCAAGAGGTACCGAATTTCCTCCGATGAAGTGTTTATTTATGAGTAAATTTATGAATATTTACTCTTGAAATTTTCAGATAATTTAGATGGAACTACGGAAAGAATTCTTTGAAAAACTAGACGGAAAATGTTTACCAAAATATTAAGCAAAAATGGCCATCAAATGGAAACAAGAAACATTCTAGTGAGAACTACGAGAAATGTTGACACGGGCTGAAACTGGGATAGCTTTAAGTTTAGAGCTGTCAGATTTTTCAAGAATTAACGCAAAGAGTTGAAAGAAATCTTTATCAAAGTTGAGTCGTCAAATGTGTTCATTAAGGTATGGAAAGGACACTTTTTACAAAACCCTCTCTACACCTCTTGCAAGAGTTTTTAAATTTGTATGATTACTCTTTTTCGTAACTTTTCTGATGTAACTTGTATTGAGCCTTTCTGTTCAGGCTAATGTACTAATCTTTACAAATAAATAAATAGAAACTGGAAAAAAAGCACATTGGATCTTGAGTCCAGACTCTTAAAAACATCGACAAGAAAAAATACTCTTGATTCAATCAGCTTCAAGCTTAAATCAAGAACCAAGCCTCTTAATTTGAGCGGATTTCCTTTTGATTTAAGCTTGAATCTGATTGAATCAAGATCTGATTGTCAATGTTTTCAAGAGTCTGGACTCTAGATCCAATGTGTTTTTTTCCAGTGAATAAATACAAGTTTTCCTGAAAATTCGTGTTTAATTGGTGGAAATTTGGCAACTAACGAAGGTTCATGCGGCGTTTTTCCTCAACTCGGCAGAGTAAGAAACATCGGAGTTACCTGTGTCAGGTTTGGCGATCCCCTTTTCGTGCTGCACCAACATGTCAATTATCGTCGGGTCGTTTCGCGGAAGACTGGTAGCATGTTTCGCCCGCGACCCCCAAAATCACTCCCGCCCCCCTCCGCCCGCGGCGCCCGAAATTCACGTCACCGGCACCCGAAAATGACGTCACGTCATCGGCTCCTCGACGAACGTCCGGGAATCACTCCCGAAAACACTTCCGAAAACAAGAGGCGCGAAGGATGGACGAGTTTCCGAACGCGGCGCGGAGATGAGGAAGCTGAGATCGGCTCCAGCGATTGACGGCTCGGCGCACTGAGAGTGGAGCTAGACGTCGGTACGTACTCGCGTATGCCCCTCTACTCGCGCTAGTGCTCGGGGCGTGACGTCATCCGGGTTTTTGAGTTTTTGGAGGCTGCCTTTTCGCATTTGAATGGATCGTTTTCGATAGCGGTTCGATGTATCGTTTGGTTCAAAGCAATAGAACATAACCTCCCCTGGTTAAAATTGGCGATAGGAGCTGCGTTTCAAAATACCATAGGAGTTCTTACAGCCAACTGAAGAAGGCGATAGAAAATCATATAGCTGGCTGTAGAAAGTGGAAAAAAAAATATGTAGTAAAGGAAAATATAATGTGCGTTTTGTAAATATTAAGGTGATTCCGTACAAACTTAAGGATTTACAAAGCACACGAATTTCTACACAATTTCTTATACGGCCGGGCTACACGAAGAGATGAAAAATTATACAGCCGGGCTATAAGCTCCTATCGCCGGGCTTTACACTTTATCGCCTGGCTGTTGCTCTTTCGCCATCGATTATAAAAGGCTATAAGAAATTGTGTAGAGATTCGTGTGCTTTTTAAATCCTTAAGTTTGTACGGAATCACCTTAATATTTACAAAACGCACATTATATTTTCCTTGACTACATATTTTTTTTCATCAATTAAAATGAGATTCATCCATACACAGTGTGCAAACATTTCAAAATTCATTTCAAAGCCATGATTTAAAAAAACGCTGACTGCACGAGATTAAATATTAGAGCCTAACACAAAGCGGAGCGGCGACGCACTGGCGCCTACAAACCCAACAGGGATACTTCACGCATTGCGCAATGCGTTAAGTATCCCCGTTAGGTTTGTAGGCGCCAATGCGCGTTTCGCGCTGACTGCCCGCCCGGCGCTTGAAGCAACTATTTCACACCAGAGGTATTGCACAGTATCATACGAACTTGAAGGCGCTCCAACATGTTAAGAATGGCAGGCATCCTTCAAAAGTATGGAGCTTTCCTCGCAAAATAAATCAAGATACTACGGCACAAAAAGAGAGCGGTAGTCCAAAAACTCACTAAGTCCTAGCATCCGTAATAAGTAACATTTAGCATACACTTTATCGCCTGGCTGTTGCTTAATCGCCATCGGCTATAAAAGGCAAAAAGAAATCGTGTTGCCGGCTACAGAAGCTATTGGAAATCTTACAGCCGGCTGTAGGTCTATGGTATTTTAGAACACAGATTCTACTGCCAATTTTTACCAGGGTCGAACGAAAATGTTCGGATATTTGTCAGAAAAGCTAAATATGAGACATTTCGTGGCAATATCACTACTTTTGGCCAATTAGTACTCAAACGAATCTAAAATCTCTCACAAAAAACCCGTTCCGTCAGAGCACTCGATTGACTTTCGAGGCTATGTTTATGTTTTGAACCAATCGATATCGATACAGTCTCACCCGTTTCATGTACATATCGAAAACGATCTATAGAGATCAAAACTTCGGCACACCAAAGTTTCAGATCCGAATTTCAGTGGCGTGGCGTGCTTAGCGATCTATCGATATTTCCCAATTTGAATCTGTGGTAAATAATCGATTATTAAGGTGTTCTCTGCGAACGCCCTGTTTACCGATACTTTTCCATTGGTTTAAATGACCGATCAATCGATACATCGCAAGGCACGCCACGCCACTGGAGATAAATATTATTCTGATGTACTATATTGGAAAAAAAAAAAACACATTGGATCTAGGGCCCACACTCTTGAAAACATTGACAAGAAAAAGGACTCTTGATTCTATCAGATTTAAGCTTAAATCGAGAACCGAGCCTCTTAATTTGAGCGGATTTCCTTTTGATTTAAGCTTAAATCTGATTGAATCAAGAGGCCTTTTTCTTGTCGATGTTTTTAAGAGTCTGGACTCTAGATCCAATGTGTTTTTTTTCCAGTGTACTGTTTAAAGCAAAATCGCCGTGAGGAGCTGTCCTTATTCAATTCTGAGTGTTATTAATCGAAAGGCACTTATGATGAAACGGATTTACGCCTCTTTACAAGAAATCGATTCAATCCTGAGTGTTAACAATCAAAAGGCACTCATGATCTTCACTTTCATTCTGCGATGGGAAAGGCGGGCGAGAAATTTGTAGTGAAACTCTGCTAATACTGCCCTGCTACGGGAAAACGCCGTATGAACCTCCAGGCGTTGCCAGATTTCGAACACGAATTTCTTGATAATCCTATGAATATTTTTCTTCCAATTTTTTAGATAATATTGTTCACAATTTCACCTAAAGTTCCTGAAAATGTCAATGAAAAATATTCATAACTTTCCACAAAAATAAACATTTCACTGAAGGAAATTTGGCAACTCTCGAGTGTTCATGCGGCGTTCTTACCCAGGACCGCAGAATACCATTGGAACACTTCAAGTGATTTTGACACTCGACTTAATTGAATTAGCACTCAGGTACAAGAGCCACCAATCCCGCGCGTGCCGGAGCCGAAATCTCGATCGAATCCAAGTGCAAAGCGACTAATTATTACTGCGCCTCTCATTACATCTCAAAATAGGCGAGAACGAGCGAGGAAGAGCTGATACTCCTTGGCCACTCTAAAAATTGCGCGGTTTTTTAGGGACTACAAGAGAAAACTTGACGCTTCTTAACGTAAGGGTGTATCTCAATTGAATCAGTGAGTTCGAAAACACACCAATTTGGAAAAAAAATTGTTCAGGTAACACCTAAAACTACGCAGCGGGCAAAGAAGTTAATTTAAGAAAAACCTTTTTGGTGCCAAAGGACAAGTACTTAGAGACTTACAGACTTGGTACTTTAGAGACAGCACCAAGTTGAAATCGATACACCAGGTTTGATGACAGAGAATTAAGCGTTTAAAAAATTCCGAGTTGGTGTGTTTTCGTTCTCACTGACTTTCAGATACCGATTTTTCATTGCCTGCCAAGAAAAATTTATATTTTTCGACCTGAATAACGCTTGAATATTTATATAACTTATTGGTACGAGGTATACTGAACCGAAAAAAGAAAACCGCAAAATCGGATGGTCACTTGTTTCCCTTGAAATGGCCAAAAATTGGTATTTCCAATTAAATACTTAATCGATTCTTCCACTTTCCCGTCGCTGTTTCGAGCACTTCCGATTGCAATTTCGAAGTTTCCTTTTGCGTGCAGATGCTTCTGTCCATAAGTATTACTAAACCGTAAAAAAGTGAAAATCGAAAGAAACCCGAGTTGGTGTGTTTCCGAACTCACTGATTCATATGGGAAACAGGGCTTACATGGAAAGTGAGAAACGTCCTTACACCAAAAGAGCGACGAATAATGGTGAGATACAAACCAAATTGAAGTCAATTTTCTTAAATTTAGTTGAAATGGTTGAGCCTCTTGTAACTGGCGTACTGAAAAAGGAACTACACTGAGACTCCGTCGCAAACTTCCTGTCATACTTTATTTCCCTGGTAAAAATTGGCAGTAGAATCTGTGTTCCAAAATACCATAGACCTACAGCCGGCTGTAAGATTTCCAATAAGTTCTATAGCCGGCAACACAATGGACCACTGGACAAGGTACGAATTTCAGCATTCTGATACATGTTTCTTAACCAAAATTTCACGTAAAACACGATGCACACAACAGAAATTACCAAAATCTACCTACTCCTTACTAAGATATTTAATGAAACTTGATGCGTGAATTGCAAACTACCCGCTCATGAAAACTCAATGCTCTACGTCATTCACATCGCGCGCTAAACGTTATCATGACAGTCTCTGCGATATAAAAATCTGGCAACCTCAATCTGGACGCTTTGGCTCAGCTATAGCAAAGTGCTTGTAGTTTGAACAACACGTGGTGGGGAATGAACATTATCCGATTGAGAAGCTGGCTGAAACCGTTGTAGTGCTCGATTTGACTCACGTAGAGCTTGGAGTTTCTTATGAGCGGTCAGTTCAAATTCCTCGTAACCAATGTGTAATAAAAACAATAATATCTTCATTAAGAGTTGGCTTCAGTAATTTTCGTTGTTTGAATCGTGTTCTACGTGAAATTCTGGTTAAGAAACATATATCAGATTGCTTAAATTCGTACCTTGTCTAGTGGTCCATTGCTTATAACCTCTTATAGCCGATGGCGATTAAGCAACAGCCTGGCGATAAAGTGTATGCTAAACGTTACTAATTACGGATGCTAAGACTTAGTGAGTTCTTGGATTACCGCTCTCTTTATGGGCCGCAGTATCTTGATTTATTTTGCGAGGAAACCTCCGTACTTTTGAAGGATGCCTGTCATTCCTAATATGTTGGAGCGCCTTCAATTTCGTATGATACTGTGCAATACCTCTGGTGTGAAATAGTTGCTTCAAGCGCCGTGGTACGCTGCGGCGCGGAGCGGTGGGCGGGCAGCCAGCGCGAAACGCGCATTGGCGCCTACAAACCTAACAGGGATACTTCACGCATTGCGCAATGCGTGAAGTATCCCTGTTAGGTTTGTAGGCGCCAGTGCACCGCCGCTCCGCTTTGTGTTAGGCTCCGATATTTAATCTCGTGGAGTCAGCGTTTTTCAACTCATGACTTTGAAATGTTTGCACACTCTGTATGGATTATTCTCATTTTAATTGATGAAAAAAAATAATGTGCGTTTTGTAAATATTAAGGTGATTCCGTGCAAAATTCAGGATTTACAAAGCACACGAATTTCTACACAATTTCTTATAGCCTTTTATAGCCGATGGCGAAAAAGCAACAGCCAGGCGATGAAGTGTAAAGCCCGGCGATAGGAACTATGGCCCGGCTGTATAATTTTTTATCGCTTCGTGTAGCCCGGCCGTATGATTTTTGCCACTTTCTACAGCCAACTATATGATTTTCTATCGCGTTCTTCAGTCGGCTATAAGAACTCCTATGGTATTCTGAAACGCAGCTCCTATTGCCAATTTTTACCAGGAAGGAATGCATTTTCCGAGTCTCTCCATTTTTTTTCTGCGTTAATTTCACCTCAAACTGTACCAAAATCAACACAAAATTTGTGTTGGTTTATGTTTCACTTCCTATATTAACCAAAAGTAACACAAGAACAAAAATTGACGGCGGAAGTCCGCAATCACATATCTCGTTTGCGTTTGCGGTGTCTGAAAATCTCCGCCTCTATGTTACTTTTTTAAAGGAGAACAAATTGACAGCATTCCTTAAAGTTTATGCAGAATTTTCTTTGCATGGAGCAGAAAAATCACGGCAGTTTAAAAGAATTGCCGTTGAGTGCTTTTATGTTTAAACATCTCCGATTGCAACGTTGGTACTCACCATTGGCGGATCCAGAAAATTAGCAACATTGTCTTTTCTCCATTTCAACCTGTAGAAATGTATCGATTCTTGGAGGGGCCAGGTGCTCCGACAAGAATCGATTATTTAGCATATGTTTGAATGGAGGAATCCGGTGTTCTCAAATTGCTGGATCCGCCTCTGGTATATTTGCCACTCTTTTTTTATTAAATCTCTTCATGGAAACTAGCAGGCATTTTCTCTTGCAATTGTCGACCGAAGGCTACACTAGTATTATTTTGTGTTTTACTTCCCATAGTAACGAAACTTTCGTGTTAAAATTTCTCTCTGTGTGCCTCAAATAAATTGAATCAATAGGAGCTATGAGGCACACACATATATGTCTTCTTTGTCTATCTCTCTGTGTATTTTCAACAATCAGCCTGCCCGGGTAAATATCCAAATTTTGAAGACCCTGCTAAGTTTTGCATGTTGGCAAAAAAGATGTCTGCAATTTTCAACACTTTGAAATAAAAAAACTAAGAGAGATTACCGCAGTTCTGAAATTTGACTACCGGCCCATAATTTTCAACAACATTTTTCCTCTTCAAACTTTTACAGGGACTGTTTGATGAAAATTAAAGTAATTTTGGGATGGATTTTCACTCAGAGCTGTATATTCTGGACTTTATCATTGATGGATCGAACATATTACAAAGCATATTTGCCTACGTTGTAATTGGACGGTTTGCTGTTTAAAATTAGAATTTAATAATTCATTTTAAAATCGAAAAATTGTACGTATTGTTTCCATAGCTATACGGACTCTGTCATGCATGTATTATTATGGGTCTCGTCCTTTTTAGCGTCGCTCTGAAGATAGCCGGAAGCCGAAAAGCTTGAGCTTCATATTTATAAAATAGAATAAAAGTGAATACCTGACACCTCGGCTGCTTATTCAACTCATCATACAGTAATAGAGAGTTTGGTGAAATCGTTTCAGTTTCAGGCTATGGAGATTTTCTACGTTAGCTGAGGTTCGAGGAGGTCTCTTAATGGATGTTGCGACAGTATAAAAGTAATAAGTTTTAATAAATCGTACTTCGTATATTCTTCAATTAGATAGATTGTACGTACCTTTTTGCTTGGATGACTCGATTTTGAAAATTCTGGAAACTACGTGTACGTATGAGTTGTGTAGTACAGCAATGGTCTCTCGTTTCACCATTTCGTGACTTGCGTGTCTTTTCAAGAGCTGGGTCAATGACGCACTTGCAAATCTACATGTTTTGCACACGAAATCAGAGACGATGTCATTTGAGATCCTTTTTTTCAAAGGATCGTTTTTCGTGATGTAAAATTGAATTTTAAATCGAAAAAAGGACACTATTTTTCGCGGTCTTTCTTCAGTCGAAAGTTGATTATTGGAAGTATTCCAGCTGTCTATATATGAATCAAAATTGAGACATTGAGGATCAAAGCCTATAACTTCTCCTTCTTTCGAAAATGAAGCTATATTGTATAATTCTGCCGTGCCAAGGAAGAATGCCGTATGAGCCTTCGGACGTTGCAAAGTTTCCTCCGATATAAACCGAAATTACTGGGGAAATTGGGAGTATTATTTTCCAAAATTTTTAGAAAATTGTGTTCGCAATTTGATCTAAAATATCTGAAAATTTCACAGAAAAATATGCGTAACTTTCCTAAAAAATACATGTTTTATCCGGGGAAATTTGGCAACTCTCGAATTTTCATACGGCGTTTTTCCTTAGCACGCGGCCGAGTTGTTCTGCAGGTTAAGAGAGGGTATATCTTTGGATTGTCTGCTACATCATCTGAGGGGCTTGGAGGACAAGGCGCATAAGTGCAGTCATTGAAGAAATTAAGATATCAATGGTTTCAGGTAAAACTAGTTTTAATGCATATTCTGTGAAAAATTCGCCTCCAAATTTCTATTTTTAAGTATCAAAAAGTAAGTTTATACTTTCTTTCCGCCGTAAGGATCCATGTAATTTTGAAACTTCAAACACGTGTTTTTCTAAATAGCAAAAACTACACTTATGCGCCTCGTCTTCTGAGCCCTTCACGCTCTCAGCAGTCTTGGCACCGTTAGCTTAATTCCATTTCAAGTCTGTCCGTAAATTCCCCTTCTTTTCCACGAGATGCAACTCTACACACACTATGAGAAGAACTGAACATTGATTTCATGTGAACTTACTATACAAACAGACAATTGTACAAAACTGTCTTGTTATAGTGCTTATTTTTCTTTGTTTATTTATTCAGTTTCTTATTGCTGAATAGAAACATGCTTGTTCTGTATTTTATTATCATGAAATGCATTAAAAAATCATGAATGCTTTTCATCCTACAAAATATAACTTAATACGGAGATAATGTTGTCCATTCAAGCACACGATTGAATCACTAGAAAATCCAGTTGTGAAATATAATTGCGTAAAAAAAAATTCATTTCTTTTTTTAAGGCATAATCTTATGAAAAACGCATAAAAAAGCTACTTCTATATCAGAACGAAAATGAAGGGCAGCCAAAACGCCGCAGGTTTGCAAAATTCGAAAATTTTCTTGATGAGCCTTCATAGGATTAGACCTGTAAAGAACATAGTTTTTATCTAAAAATCACGCAAAACATTCATCAATGGGTATAAGAAATGCCAATTTTCCCCTTATAACTTGAATTTGAAACTTTTTGATGAGTTCACCGGCTTAATACGCTACATTTTGTGAAGAGAACAAGTTCCACGGTTCATAAGTTCATGCCTTGTGATGAAGTTTAAAGTCTTAAGTTTAAAGTTTTTTATGAAAGTTTTAGTTCATTTTATAATAAAAACAGAAATACAATAATATGGGAAATGAGGCTAAAAATTAGCAGTTCATTTCTCGAGTTTCGAACATTATACCCACTGAGCGAAGCAATTTTGATTCGCTTCCAACTCAACGAGATCGAAAGTTTGACATCCGCCCCAGCATGACGTTGCCAGTTTTCAATTAGTCCAAACTAATAGTGCCTCATGCGCTTTGTATGTTTCTAGACAGGCAAAGAAAATTGAGCGAGATTTCACGCATCAAATAGACTGATTTCCTTTTATCGAAACAAAATTACCGTGCGCAGGATGTCTTATGGCCTACTTTACTCAGTGAAGGCTCAGAGGAAAAAAATGCGTACATATAACTCTCGAATTCGTCAACTTCTTAAGCCAATAAGATTCAACTGTCCTTCAGCTTTAACGATAAATCAGAAAACATCATTTTTGTTCTCACATTTTCTAGAAGGCCTAATATATTTCGTGCAGGGTACAAATTTCCAGATTATTTTTTCCTTCCAATTTAAAGTTTGGTACATTTCTTTAACTGAAGATTATAGACTTTTAAAGTGGGAAAACTGGAGGCTGTCATTAATTTCCTTCGCCCTACACCGTATCAATGACCTCCTGACCATTTTCTTTTCAATGAATCTTGCACGACGTGCAGCCGGAATCGTGGGTCATAAGGTCAATGTCCTTTCAACTTTGGCACTTTGACCCTGTGACCCCGGTGACTAGTTTTAAGTCTCAGTGCATAGGTTTTCCACCTTTTTGTTTCGTTTCAGAGGAAAATGGAGATGTTGCATGTGTGAGGAATTTGCGATTTGACTGTTGATTCTTGTGTAAAAGTTCGCAAGAAACACGATGGTGCCACTGCTTTTCTCTGAAATCAACTCCCAAGCTCAAAAAAGCTCTCAAGTTGAAGCCATAATGGAGGGGATATCCCACGCCATCCTGAGAGTCCACCTCTACATCAAGACAAACTCCCCATGCAAAGATAGGGAGCAAATACAATAGCAGGGTTGCCGTGTTTTCAGTTTTGGAGTCCCCAAATAAAGTGTCAGCCCTGTCGATGTATTTGCTCCCTATCTTTGCATGGAGAGTTTGTTTTGATGCAGAGGTGGACTCTCAGGATATCGTGGGATATCCCCTCCATTTTGGCCTCAACTTGAGAGCTTTTTTTGAGCTTGGGAGTTAATTTCAGAGAAAACCAGTGGCACCATCGTGTTTCTCGCCAACTTTTAAGCAAGAATCAAAAGTCAAATCGCAAATTCCTCACACATGCAACATCTCCATTTATCTAATCATGGTCTGTCTCCGGCCCACTGTGCGCTGTTCAGCTGTGTACCATCGTTGTGGGATTTCTGGAAAAATAAAAATATTTCACAGTAGCTTATAAACTATGCCAAAGAACTCGGCATCCGAGCCGTCAAGAAAAACAGACTCGAAAAGCAATCGATCGTATATTTAGCCACGCATGAAATTCACAATCGGATCCTGTAGCAAAAATAGAACGCTAAATTCGGCGCGTATTGCTCCGGAAGGCCCTCCCGACAGACCGGGGGGGCGGAGGGGGGTTTTGGTGGGGGCCCACCCCCCTTACCCCGCTTAGAAACTGCAAGTTGGGAAAAAAACAACAGAAAAGCAGTCAATTGCACGCCCGCTGGTAAATCCGCCACCTTTTTCAGCGCCCCCAAGTTCAGTGCTCAGTGACCGTGATGTTGGACGCCGAGAATGTGGGTGAGTGCAGCCTGTTTCGATAGTTTCGATGGATCGAAGTGCGATTTTTTTGCCGCGGGGATACGGGAGGGTTTCGATGTATCGGGTCGGGGCCGGGTGCATGTGTCAAGTGCACTATTTTTGGCGACAGCGCGGCGCGACACTGTGACAACCGTTGAGGTGGTAGGGGGAACTATGTTGTCGTACATAGTGGGAATATGTCGTCCGACTGCACACAAGAGAACAAGTTTCGTTTTAGATTGGCTCGGCGACTCCCTGGCGTTTTACCCATAAAATTACACCCTTAAAGAAAGTTTTCGGATCCCTTCTCATCCTAGTTTTCAAAGAAATTTCACCTACATCCACAAAAAGGAAACAATACCTTGATCTGTTTTAAACCGTTTTTCACTAAATTCAATTGAACGTTATTATGCCCAACGGAACAGCGCGCAAATGAATCAAATCAAGGAAGCCATAGCTTTGCACTTAAATATTACTAACTATATTACTTTATGTATATATTATTCTACCTCTCCTTCTCTATTGCTAATGATTAAATATATTATTCTACCTCTCCATCTCTATTTGCTAATAACTATTAAATATCTTCTTTTCATCTATTAATTTAATATATTTAAGTGCTGTTTGTATGTAAGTTGTGTTTGCTATTTTCCCTATATAATAAGGATATCAAAAATTTACGCCTTTTTTTAAAAACAAAATGAAAGATCAAATTTGATGCTAAATCAGATAAGTCAAAATCCAATGGTTCAAAAATAATATAGGATAATTCTAATATCAAAATAATTACACTCATAATAATAATGATGTGTGTGTCTCGGATTTCTTTTGGATTATATATTTTGTGCATATTTCTCTTTAGCAAAAATACGCCCGTTTTGAAAAAGGAGAATTAGAATATTACTGAAAGGACTTTTCAGAAAATCTACCCTTTTTAGCTTCACACTTTAATTTTGAAGTTGCTTGTCATCAGAAAGTCTGGAGTCTTCTTGTTTTCCTTCCGCGTTTTTAGATGAGAAGTTAGTAGGCGATTCTTTAGGATTTTTTATTCGGTCTATTGTCTTAGTGAAAATTTATTCTCAGCCTTTAAATGAAAGAACACTGGACACATTTTATTAGGGAGAAACACTATGGAAACAGCCGAAATCGACGGGTGGAATGGTTCTTTTTTAGATCGAAATAAATTGATAAAAATGAACCTTAGGAAATTTCCAAAAAATTGGTGATGAGACACTGTACGAACGAGGCACGACCGTAAGCACTCCCGTTAATGTCTTCTCTTCAAAATTGTATGTAAAAATGGTTTACTCAACATGAAAGTTTGAAAGTTAATTCCGAAATAGAATATAAATGTTGATATTCCACAATAAGTGCTAAACTCACAAAAATACAAATGACCTCACATGTGACATTACGGTTCCATTTGATCAGTGTTACGCCTTGTCCCCACAGCACGTTTCATGCGATTTTTCCCAAGTTTGAGTCGCAGGAATGAAACATCTAGGCTTTTTCCCGTTAAACAACACGACAAAGTTTCTTCTTCTTCTTTTTAAATCGTTCGTGGGACTCCACAAGGGCTCTTAATTGGTACTGTGATTAGTATCGACTAACTCAATATTTTTTTCCAACTTCACAAGTGAGATTTTTCCTTGGGACAAATCTCATGAAACGTCCTATGGAGACAAAGCCTTAAGGATACGTGTTGATACCTCGGTGACGAGTCTCTTTCAAACTTCCCGTTACTTGAATCGTTTTTTCATGTAAAATGTGTTGGACAGAAAAATATGATTTCGATTGAAACACTTAGAATCAAAATTTGTACTTGAAATTATATACTTTCAAAACATACACCGTAGTATACACCGAGTAAAAAAGAATAATAAAATTATGGCACAGACAAAAAATTGGAAAAGTACGTTGGTAGGATACAGTCAAAAGGAAGGAGTAACGTGTTTTCGTGTACTAATCCTGGATGTAACTGAAGTTTTTTTCCGTGGAAAGGAAACATACATCTCAGCACTTCCAATTACACCGAATTGCATGAGAAAGGAACAAGTCATATTCGAAGAAAAAATTAATTAGGAGTAGTTTTAAGCTCGACCAGCCGCACAATTCCTCCTGTTAACAATTCAAAGTTGAAAGAAAATATTTTGAACATGAAAACTAACAATAAACTTAATCTTTGACATTAGTTTTAGTGGAGGAGGAAAACTTTAAACCTCTTTTGCTCAGTTTGATCTCGATGTGACTTACTCCCTTTCTGATAAACGTCCAATTGGACTTTCGGGATAGCGAATCCATTGGATAACAGCCCAATAGTTTAGTTGCACGCATGAGATGCGGGCAAGTGAATCCCTGCTAAAAATGATGAGTAGGCAATTTAGAATTCGCCGACTCACCCGAGTGGAATTTCCTACTTATATGAGTAGAAATCCTACTCATATCATTAGAATATTCTATTCATAAGAGTAGAAAAGTTCACTCACAATTCAATTTTATTCATTTTTCAGAAGTGGTGCTTTTGACCAGGAGACACCGAAGTAAAGTGTAAATTTGAAAAATAAGAACATTTTGTTCTTATAATTTTTTTGATGCGGTGACTAGTTTCTGAGATACCGGACACGGTAGATTCAACGCTGAACTCATATGCGTTGCTATCTCTAGTCATATGAGTTGGAATCTCTAGTGTATGCCTGTTACAATTTTACTTGTAGAAAGTAGGAAAGTTTTACCTGCGTATACGTGCCTGTATCTCTTGCGTGCAACACACTGATACACCGATTATGGTCACTCAAGACGCTCTGGAAACTAAAGTATAGAATACAAAGAAAATAAACCCTATGGTCACTAGACCAAAGCAACACAAACAGCAGCTCATGCAGGGGTCCTGTGTAGTTTGGCTCTGCGGTCCGCTAGAAGTTCTAGCCGTCCCTGGGGTCGTGGACATCAGCATTCTTTCATCCATCATCCTTGTGTGATATCCCGGATCGTGAATTCCGAAGTGCGGCCCGATGTATGTGGGGTCGAAAGGGTTTACTGGATCCGGGTGTGAGTGTCCTGCTGCGTCCGCGTATGTTGTATCCGGAGCCGTGTATGTTGTATCCGGAGCCGTGCATGTTGTATCCGAGGCCATGCATGTTGTGTCCGAGGTCATGCCCGAATCTGAGGCCATGCATGTTGTGTCCGATGTGCCGGTGTCTGTGCAGCCGGTGTCTCCACTGTCACCCATGTCCGTAACTTCTGAGTTCCTGGGTGTCACCGATCAGCAGAGCTGCGGTGATTGGAATAGAGACCACGAGCCGCAGCTGAAACAAACAGATCGCGATCGGTGAATTTGAGACGTATGTTTTTTTGAAATTCAAGAAGGGGGGGGGGGGAACCCGTGAATGGATCGACAAACCCGTGAGTCGACCGAAAAAGCCGAGAATCGATCGATTCAGGTTTTTTTGATCAATTCATGTCGATCGAAACGACACTGGTTCTTTTAAATTAGATGTCAATCAAAACCAGCGCAACTGATCCATTAAATCAGAAGAAACTACGTACACAGAGAGAAATTTTAACGTGAAAGTTTTGTTAATACAGAAAGTAATTCCCAAAATAACCATGGCCGGATTCACCTACTTGCCGCCCGTGGGCCGCCTAAATTTTGCCGCCCCCTTCTCATTTGTTTTGAAACTCGATAAAAACCATAAACTGAACGTGTCAGCGGGGGAGGGGTGCATAAGACGCATTTACTCGTGTAGAGCACATTTTCTGGGAAAGCCCTGTCAACACTACTAGCAAAAGCTCACGGAACTTTGCGCGAAAGTTAAGTTCCGTAAACCAATCTCTGTGTGGACAAGGCCTTCCATTCATAAGAAATGAACGAAAAAATTATGAAAGAACAAACATAAATGTGAATCAATGATTTTAACTTCCGCCGCCGCGCCGCGCAGACTGAACCGTGTTTGGCGCAATGCGTGAAGTATTCCGACAGTCTTGTAGGCGCTATGCGTTTCATACCGACCGCTGCTGACCGCACTGTGTTTGGCGCAATGCGTGAAGTATTCATGCATTCTTGTAGGCGCTATCCGTTTCTCGCTGACCGCAATGAACGCACTGTGTTTGATGCAATTCGTGAAGTATTCGTGCAGTCCTGTAGGAATGTAGGCGCTAAAATGTGTTACATGCCGATCGCCGCGCCGAAGGCTTCTTCTTTTCATCTCAAGTCCTCGTTATCATTTCTCTAAGTCGGGCCGTTCGAGGCCAAATTGCGTGTTTGGTCTCTCTCTTAACTCGACTTATTGAAGGTGCTGTCTCTTGTATCGCTAAGAGACGACAAAATTAGAAATTACGATACTCTAGGGAAATGACAGATCTTGTCGCCTTTTCTCTTTTGTAATTTTGTTTTTATAAATCCGATTTTTTTTATACCTACACTTTCAAAAATTGCAAATTTTTGCCGCTCCTTAGATTTGCCGCCATGTGGCCACCCCCTTAATCCGGCCCTGAAAATAACCCTTACCTTCGATTACAATTTCAAGAGAAAATGCCAGATAATAATCTTGAAGAAATTTAATAAAGAACGAGTGGTGAATATACTGACGTCGCAATCGGAGGGATGAATTTTCCCACCTCTCCATTGTTTTCTGCGCTAAACGCACAGCAAACTGTACCAAAATCAACACAAAATGTTTACCAAATGTGTGTTTTAACCAAAAGTAATACAAGAATACAAGAATACACATATTTTTAATCGGTGTAGCACAAATCTATTATGCACACTGGAAAAAAAAAAAAAAAACACAATCTGATTGAATCAAGAGTCCTTTTTCTTGTCAATGTTTTCAAGAGTCCAGACTCTAGATCCAATGTGTTTTTTTCCAGTGCATAGTTTATTTTGTTTCAATTCTCTTGCACATTAACTTAGCAAAACCAAGTCCAATTTTGAAAAGTTAAATCACTGCATACCACATGGAAATTTTTTGACTCGGAAAGGTACAAGGTAATTTAAATTTTGAATCCTTTTTTTAAAAACCGGTTAAACTTTCCCCGAGGTTTACGGAGGGCCCCGAAATCCTCTAATACAGATTCATTTTGGTCAATTTCCCGTTCATCATCAAAGCTGCAACATTGTTTGAGCAAAAATAACTGAGACAAATCTGGCACGAGCGATACGAAACCACTAGATCAGGTATCCATCACGCCACCCCGCGCTATACAGCAAAAGCAGCGATGCCATGGCGTGGCAATTTCTTTTGAGACCCTCAGACGTGGGAATATGATTTTGAACACACAATGTAGAGATTGACTCTTCTATACAAACACAGTTCATCAAATAGGGCAAATGAATATTAGCCGCCAAGTATCCCCTTTTGTGGGATGGAAATTTTCTAAAAGACTAGATAATTTTGATTCTGAATTTCATTCGAAATTGAACCAAGTGCATTTAAAAAGTTATGGAGAAAACATTCAAAATTTTCCTTAGTGGTAGGTATATGAAAACTTGGCAACATTCGAATATGCATGAGATTTTCTTCCTAGGTTTGGCAGATTAATTTAAATAAATTTACACTGTTTCCTCATAGTTTTATATTAAATTCATACTTTTTACAGCAGAAGCTAACAAAAATCTCGCTGGTGATGAGCATTGGAAACAATCTTAACGATTCGTTTCAAATCGGTGCACAACTAAAAAAGTGAAATGTTTGAAAATGACATAAATTTGTATTCAGAAAAAAAAACATGGCATAATCTGTAAAAAGTCATACTTTTCCTCTTAATTTAAAAAAAAAATTCAAATAGATGATACGAAAAACGCGTGATTAGCGAGAAAAAAAGCTTCATAAGAAGTTAATAAGGTATTCAATTATGCTATTGTATAGGATTTTAGAGCTTAAAAATTGAGTAAGGGAAAACACGTAGCTAAATACTTGAACGCAATTAACACGGGAAGAGAGGAATACCAATCATTTGGAAAATAATAAAAGAACAGTACACTCGAGAATATTTTAAGTATATTTCTATTATCAGTTGTTAGCGAGGTATTGTACATAAAAACTTGTATATGCCTTTGTTTACTTTAATTCAAAAGCGAGGAATCGATTCAAATAAATTATATAATACAACTATTTACAATTTACAGGAAAAAAGATTATCGTTTTCCCCAGCCCCAACCGCCGTATCCACCATTTCCTCCATATCCACCATGTCCCCCGTATCCGCCATGTCCACCACCGTATCCGCCATGTCCCCCGTATCCACCATGGTGTCCGTGTCCGCCATAATGTCCACCATGTCCACCGTAATGTCCGTGTCCGCCGTAGTGTCCGTGACCACCGTAATGTCCGTGACCACCGTAGTGTCCGTGTTCGTAGCTTCCGGATTCTTCGGAACTATCGCTCCGGACGATAGCCACAAGGGCTATCACGAAAACGGCCAAGATCCATAGCTGAAAGAATAAAGACAAGATTCAATGAAATGCCGACGCGATAAATATTAGTTATTGCCGATACTGTGAATCATTTGATGTTAAACTTGACGTGTTCAAAAATCTCGCGTTATACAGGACAGAAAACTTAACGAACAGATGACTTAATGAACGAAGTATCAGATGAACGTTGGGAAGGTCACTTAGACGTATTTATGCCAATAGAAACACTGCCGTGCTAAGGAAAAACGCCGTATGAGCCCTCAGACGTTGCCAAATTTCCTCCAGTAAAAACCGAATTTACTGAGAAAATGGTGATTATTTGTTTCCGAAACTTTCACACAATTTTGTACGCAATTTAATCTAAAATATCTGACAGTTTCTAGGAAAAGTATGCATAACTTTCCTTAATAATAAAGGTTTCATTCGGGGAAATTTGGCAACTTTTGAATGTTCATATGGCGTTCTCCCTCAGCACGGCAGGACAAGAGACGAATGGGAAAGATGGGATGTGCTCGTAAAACCTGCACAAGAAATAATGCAAAAATGGGCGCGATTCCTTTCGGCAAAATGAAAAAAATGGGATTTTACATTAAATCGAAAGGAACTAACCGCCATAATATATATCTTATGAACCGTGGGCAAATGACAAGAGCGTTGTGAATACGGCTCATGAGTTAAATAACGTCGAGATCGATCTCGTCCTCGGCGTTGACGCTGACGTCACTGGCGCTTTATAATTCCAATTCTTTCTTGCGGCCCTCAACTAACGAGCATACATCTTCGTTTTCACCCGTCTCTAGTTCCTTTTAGCACATATACGTCCATTTCACAAAACCTTTCTTAAAGCTTCAATTCTTTTTCGTATGAATTATAAAACATTAGTTCCATCATACAAGGACATTTTTTTTTTGTTAAAAACTGCGAGGAACTACAGTTTCTCCAGCTGACAGTAGTTGAGAGTTAATTAAGCAGAACTATGCGTTTAAAATGTTAAGCTTCAAACGTATTGCCACCTACTGCTTGAAAATTTCCTCTTTTGTAATTATGAAGAACTAAGAATTTAGTAATTAATGATGAGTAATTAAGAATTTAGTAATTAATGATGAGTAATTAAGAATTTAGTAATTAATGATGAGTAATTAAGAATTAAGAATTAGTAATTAACAATTTCACAGTGAAGAAGAAGTAATTAATTATTGAAAACGAATAATGCAGGAAAACTATTTTTTATCTATTAAGTTTAAAAACATCATAAGCAATCATCAGCTTTGCAAACCACCACATATTTTCCCGAGTCCGAAAAATGTAATATTAAAACGTGTGAGACATTGTGCTAACATTAAAGGTAAATGATATGCATACTTGAAAAACTTGGTTGATCACACCTGCGATAGTGCAATATCTGTACATTAACCACGGAGAGAAATTTCGACACAAAAGTTTGGTTCATACGGGAAGTAAAACACAAAATAACCCTAGCCTTCGGTTGAAAATTTCAAGAAAAATGCCAGCTTGTTTTCTTGAAGAAGTTTAACAAAAAACGAGTGATAAATAAGAACGCTGCAATCGGGAGAGTACATTTTCCCAGTCTCTAAATTGTTTTCTGCGCTAAACTCACCGCAAACTATACCAAAATCAGCACAAAATTTGTGTTGGTTTTTTGCTTCACTTTCTATATCAATCAGAAGTAACACAAGAACACAAAATATTTTCATCTGTGTAGCGTTCATCGCAAGGGAACTGAATACTCTAGAATTCATCACACATCTGAATTTGAATCATAGGATTTCAAACTTTTGTGCTGAGAGGTGTGCAAATCCGATTTTTTTTTCGAGAATTTTGGTGCGCTGGAAAAAAAAACACATTGGATCTAGAGTTCAGACTCTTGAAAACATTGACAAGAAAAAGGACTCTTGATTCAATCAGATTTAAGCTTAAATCAAAAGGAAATCCGCTCAAATTAATAGGCTTGGTTCTTGATTTAAGCGTAAATCTGATTGAATCAAGAATCCTTTTTCTTGTCAATGTTTTCAAGAGTGTGGACCCTAGATCCAATGTGTTTTTTTCCAGTGTGTATTTTTTATCACATTTTGTTCATAGAGCACGGTTTCATGTTCCGATATTAATTAATTCATTTTGACTTTTTATGTGGACTAAGGCTCCTCTACTGTGGACGGGCGCGTATAAATGAATGCAACAACGGCCTCGCAATACGGTGAAACGCATTATTTCTCCTTAAAAACTTTAATAATGACACTCAGGACGAAATTTAACAAAAATCGCTTCTCTAAAATATTTTGCAATAGGGATGAAGACGCTTCCGTCCAAAAAACACCGCAACATATCTCAAGCTGAAGACAAAAATATATAAAAATCCCGAAGATAGATTTTCGAAGTTCTCAAAATAAACCAGAGGCTATATTGACTTACCTTAGAACTCATCGTGCAGGGTGTGGGAATTGAACTTGATGCCACGAAAGATGAGGAACGATTGAAGTTACACTGCATTCAAAATGATCGAATCAGCAGCGACCTTGACGTTAAGGAAATTCCGAACAGAGAAGAGTGGCTTAATTCAGCGCCAGCCAGCGTCGCCCGGCGGCTAATGTTAGAATTTCGGACGCAATTTCCTGCAGCGCGGACGGGGGAAAGGATGAGGAAGGGACAGCTCAAAACATGGCAAGTTCAACCGTTCAAAAACAATATGTTTTGGGACAATTTGTTTTGAAAACATCTTTTTCGCGTGTTGGTCAAAATACGTTGTTGAATCTGGCAGCAGTCTGATTAAATTGTCGAGGCGTTGAATCCACGGGAATTCCCATCGTGTAATAATACACCTCGGAGAACATCGGTGAATCGAGGAAATTCGTGTTTCAGGAGGTGTTTTTTGTGCAATTAGTAGAGGTGATTGGTCGCGATGTCTTCACCGACGTGTGGTGAATAAGAAGGAAAAACCCTCATCAATCTTTGAGTGTTTTTTGAGTGCTTCTTGAACCAAATGTTTCGTGCGAACACGTTTCAATTAATGATAATTACCAATTTACGACTTGGATATAAATACTTAAAACAGCTTTGAGACGGTGTGTTTATTGGCACGTTATTTTGCACCACGAAAGATGCCGGATGAAACATTTTCATGAGATCTTAAACTGGGGGGTCCTTCCCTGGTAGACGGTCCTGAGTTTGATGGTCTCAGGCGACGGTCACTTTGGTCGGCCCCAGGGTAATAAGCGTGGGATTAGCCCTGTGGGCTATTTAAAAATTGGAGGGGGCATAGTTTCGAGGACGCCCGATCAAATCGGGAGTTAATGGTAAAAAATAAGGAATAAGGAGCTATTTACCGGAGGAGCTCTGGAGAGATCGCTACGAACGGCAGTTGAACGTATTTCTGTCAAACGGAACTATGTGCACTATGTGCTACTAACTATTGTGCGTCGTTGTAGGTTGCCTAGATAAGGACAGCGTGTTCGCCTTCAATTTTTTGGGTATGCAATGCAGACATCCGTCGAGCACGAATAGTTGCATCCAGACGTTCGACTGTCTCACGTCGCTACGTGATACAAGGTTCCCGTTAATTGGAATGCAAGTTCGCCTTCAATTTTTCGGATGCAATACGGACATCCATCAAGTACGAATAGTTGTATTCAGCGTTCGGTTGCCTTCAATCGCTGTTTTGTGGGGACTTCGGCCGCAAGGAAAGCGAATTGCTGCGTAATGTGAACTCTTACAGTTTGAAATGCAAGTTTGTCTTTCATTTTTGGGTGCGTGATACGGACATCCGTTAAATATGACAAAAAATGTCGTGTCGGAAAAGTAGGAATTCGTGCATGTCAAACCTACAGAAGTTTTCATGTTTCATTTTTTGTAAAAATTGTCAGGAATCTTTCCTACAGTTTTTGATGCGCAATGAATGATTTCTTACATTATTTTTAGAGATTTAAGCAAATTATCGCTACAAAAAAATTGCCAGTCCATTACCATTACATTTCCTCAAGACAGAGTAAATAAATTGGGAAATTCTGCATCTCTGCGTGTCGTAGACTCTTTTCTTTAGTAGACTGAGTGCAGTAACTTTTTGATTTGAATTTCGAGGGGCTGAAAAATATTGGAATGTTCCGGGGAATAAAGGCTAATTTTGAGTAAATTGAAAATCACGGTCTGGTTAAATACACCGAAAAGACGCACGCCTTTTAACCGATCAATTAGTTCCTCATTTTCCTATCGGGGAAGAACCTCGGGTGTATCGACATTTAAAAAGCCGCGCATAAGTTTTTCTTTTTTTGAACCAATCGAAATTCACCCATGAGAACCGTACCGAGAGTCTAAAAATATACTTTCGGAACAAAGTGATCAGAACTAGATCTGACCACGAAAAAAAATGTCTACACGGCGATTGCCACTTCAAATTTTAAGAGTCTGGCAATTTTAGCGAACCAAAATAATTTAAGTATGTTCTTACATACGCCATTGTCCTGTAATGGACAATGTTATCGGAAATGATCGGACAATGTATACTGAAAGTACATCATTGATGACGTTGTGATTTTGGTCGGTATTCTTACGGCAGCGTGGCCGAGTGGTCTAAGGCGCTGGTTTTAGGCACCAGTCCGCAAGGGCGTGGGTTCGAATCCCACCGCTGTCAGGTTAATTTTAGACGGGCTAGGAACGGAAACTACAGCAAAGGCGGATAGATTGGAGTCCCACCAATATTGCTATTGGAATATCACTTTTTTAAGACTGATGAAAAAAAGAATGATACTGACGTTCCTTGAAAATACCGGTGATAATAACACATCAACAAAGCAAATACTTTTTCCGACTGTATACGGATTGTTTTTCTAACCTATAGAAAATTTAATGGGAAAATCACAAGCATTAAAGTTAGAAAGCTCCATGTTAAAAATTTAGGAGCAGGGTGATAGAAGGAAGCTGGGTCCATACAACACCAACTAAAGTGCCATTCCGAGAGCCAATCAACGACAAAGATAACAAGGATTAGAACTAGAGTCACAAAATAAACTCTTCTGATATCCACCGTCTTACAGTATCCAGGCCACATTTTTAGTCTAGGGAAAAAAATATTAATTAAGTGCGCGAGAGCGGACAGTTTGAAAACTTCAAAATCTATATACGTGTTTCTATCTTCATCGTCCTTATTATTCTACCACCAATATATCGTATTCGATAATGTTCGATGTATCGCTCGGTTCAAAACAATAGAACATAACATTGCCTCAACAAAAATTTTAGGATTTAAGTAGGAAAAGCTGAAAATGAGAAAATTCTTAACAAATTCACTGTGCATTTCCATTTTATACTCATAAGAATCAAAAACCTATCACAAGAAACCCGTTCTCTCAGATTACTCAATTGACTTTTGAGGATATGTTTACATGTTGAACCAATCGATATCGATACAATCTCACCTGTTTGATGTATCGAATACAATCCATTTTCGGGCGCTTGGATCGGCGACTCTGCCTCGCTCTGATTGGAGGGCCAGAGGCGTGGCGTGCTTTGCGATGTATCGATTGATCTACCATTTAAACCTATGTAAAGATATCGATTATTTGGGTGTTCGGAGCGAAATCGATAAAACCAAGAAGCACGCAATCTTTAGTTTTAACCCATTTGTACATCGATCTTTTAGAGTCAAATACGTCTAATTTTGAGCGTTTGGTTGTGCGTACACCTCGCTGCAGCACAATAAAAGCACAACATGTAAAAGAAAAAATTAAAGTGCTTTGGAAATCATTAAATTTGACACGGAACCACCAATATTTATAAAACACACATTATATTATTATTCTTCTTTGATAAATTGATACATATATTTTTCCCATCAATTTAAATGAGAATAATCAATGCAGAGTGTGCAAACATTTCAAAATCATGCGTTAAAAAACCCTGACTTTGCGAGTATAAATATTACGACTTAACAGAGCGGAGCGGCGCGGCGTGCTGCCAGCGCGAGAGGCTCACTGGCGCCTACAGACCTAAGTGGATACTTCACGCATTGCTTGAAGTATCCACTTAGGTTTGTAGGCGCCAGTGAGCCTCTCGCGCTGACCGCCCGCCCGCCGTGCGACGGCGCCTGAGGCAACTATTTCACAACAGAGGTGTTGCACAGTATTATACGAAATTGAACGTATCAAGAATGACAGGCATCCTTTAAAAGTACAGATATTTCCTCGCAAAATAAATCAAGATACTTATCGTACACAGGAAAAATCTAAGAGCCTTTAGCTGAGGCAAATATAGAGATTTATCCGGTCCAGGTATAACAAGGTGGGATTTTCTTGAAAGATAATTAAGTCCTGTTACACCAAAGAGGTGTAGAGAGTTTTAGTGAATTTTGTCTCATGGAATTGACGCACCCCCATTTTTACCAAAACTCTCAACTATATATTATTCTCCTTTGGACCAAACAGACATGCAAAACAAAAAAACAAGCAAACCCTCATTCTTCCAAGACATTATACATTTTCATCCAAAAACGTCGTGAGCGACTGTCGTTTGTATTTATATGTGGGACAAATAACTTTGGGTCTCAACTGGCACGTGGACCAAAACTCCCGTGCCGAAAAAACGCGTGGACGTAAATTACTGGAAAAAACTGGTGCACGGACTAAAAATCGTTGACGAAATGTCCTATAACCTCTTTACCACAGCTCAAATGGGGAAATATCGATAATCGATCATTCACGGCTCGCCACTGTGGAGGGCATTGCCCATTAGAGGAGTTTTGTTTGTCTGCAACTATACGGATGAATAATATTAAAGTTGAGGACCTGCCTCCAGTTGAGGATCGAATTTTGAGTTCTTCCTCAAAACGGCCTCGAAGTTTTCTCGACTCGAGGAAGCACCGTGCAGAAATCAAACGCTGATTATCCACCTGGTTTCCGAATGAGTATCCCTCGTGAATTATATTAATTTCATTCCTCGTAGTAGATTTCGACGGATAATAGTCTGAAACCCATTGAACTTTTTGCTCTCATCCTGGCCATGGTGACGTCAGACTGATATCCTCTGAGATATTCTCATATGACTTTAAGGTGATTAAATTTGACTGTTTAAATTTTTTTATTTTTAGTTCGCCCGAACTTTGGGGACTTGGAAACGCGATGATGAACTAATTTTGAACTTACCAAGATAATGTTGGGGCAAAGTTAGGGAGAATCGGCTCGTTTCGCGGGAATCGTATGATTTTTGAACTGACGTAACGGATGGGACCCTCCTTAACGTTAGTTTGAAGTCATTTCTGAGATTTTTACTTAAGATTGCTTACATTTTGATACATTTTCCCGTTTTATTTTTTTTCTACTGCAATTTGTTCCAGTGTTATGATTCATCGAAAATAAGTCAAATTTAGACTTTGATCTATCATCACTCGGACAAAAATTAAGATATTGACCTGCGGTTTGCGCCATAATTGTTAGTTCTAATGTTATTTTCATGATCAATGAAGTATTACAAGATAAGGGTTACCATTTATTTTTTTAAAAAAAAGCAAGTTACCTCCCCCTCACCCGAGAGAGAGGCAGAAATTTTGACCTCCCCCCCCCCCAACGCAAATTATCCCTTTTGAGATAAAAACAGTCCCAAAATTTCGTTTCTCTATCTAGAGTGGTTCAGAAGTTAGAAGGGGGGGGGGGCTCTCGGAACACCCTGTGCGTACATTTATGTGTCCGTAGAAACAACCGAAAAAGAATGTTGAGAAATGTTCAACTCCACGAGTTTGAATTATCGGGCCAAACACAATGCAGTCGGCATGGAATGCGTATCAGCGCCTACAAGACTACAGGGATACTTCAAGCATTACGCCAAACGCAATGCGGTCGGCGAAGACAGCGAAGACGGCGCCCGGCGGAGGACGGATATTAGCGCCTACTAGATTGTAGGAATACTTCACGCATTGCGCGTGAAGTAGGAGTTCTCTACGAACAATGAGGAGCGGAGGGGTAGACCTGCCCGTCCCGTCTCCGCCGCGGCGCGGTTTAATATAAACGGCGAATGCCTCGAAAGTCAAAACGCCTTCACTACAACTCTGCTGTGATAGCGAAGAGAGCTTGTAAGTGAAATAATGAAGTTTTGAGAAAACGGGATCAGAAGCTTCTGACCAGAAAACTTTATTGAAAGAAGCCTCCGTTCTTCGACAAATTCCTACTAATCATCCGATAGATTCCTGGAAATTGTTTGGATGATTAAAAATCGACCGATATCATTTCAATTACATAAAAAGGGCAGTATTCATTTTCATGTTAGGCTATAACGTTAGGCAAGACAGCCGTAAGTGCTATCTTCTGCATGCTCTCGTGGTTGCGTTTTGGACACACAACAAACGCAGTTTCAGGTTAGAAATTGGCAGAATAGGGCGGCACTTTACTTGATAGCCCTGTTTTCATTGGCTCTCTGAAGAAAAAATGTCACTAAAGGCTGTGTTGTCTGAAACTAGGTAATTTTGCGCGCACTTGCGGCTTTCTCATATGTCTCGTGTTCGTATACTTAGGATAAATTTTGCTTTTTCTTAAATTTAGCTATTTCAGTGATTTCTTCTAAAAGAGTTTAGACGAATTTATCCCTTTGAGATAGAAATATCCCCAAATTCTCGTTTTTGATCTTGAACGGTTAGAACATTATAGGGAGGAGCGGGACTTTGGGAACTTTGGTACGTGTTACCTACCTTTGGTACGTGTGTTACCGACCTTTGGTACGTGTTACCGACCTTTGGTACGTGTTACCGTACTTTTTTATGCATTTTGCTGTTTTAGCTATCTCAGTGTTTTCATTTAAACGAGTTTAGGTGAATTTTTCTTCTTCGAGATAGAAACATCCCCAAGTTTCGTTTTTGATCTCGAGCGGGTCAAGAGTTAGGAGGGGCGGGGACCTGAACTCTGAAACTTTGGTGCGTGTTGCCGAACTTTTTTTCCAATGCTCAATGCCCCTCCCTTCCCCTCTCCATAATTTTTTTCGAACTGCACTTACAACTACGTTGCTTTGTTTCAGTGGTGAGTCAACCGAACATGGATCGGCGGCTGTCGAACTGGTACGCGATGAACTTGAGTCCGGACGTCCTGGCGACGGTGGCCAATCTTAACGAGCAGCATAGTAGACACAGCCGCCACGGGAGCAGCACCCGTCACCACCACCACCACCACTCCTCTCACTCACACCACCATCACAGCGGGCGCCACAGACACCACGCGGTAAGTCCCCCCCCCCCCGTCCCCCGTGACCCCCCCCCCCCAAGCAGACCCCGCGCAAGTCGCAAATGGATACACTCTTGGCAGCTACGTCACCGACTGACTCAGTCGACTCTTCGATATTCGCTTCTATGGTTCCACCCTGTACAAATATCCGTTCCGGCGCTCATACTCATAGGCGGTTCTACGGGGGTGCCAGTGGGTGCCGGGCACCCCCAAGCAAAAATTAAGTACGGTTACCGGAACCGTGAAAGAGGCTTTTGGGCAAGTAAAAACGTCGAGAAAAAATCGTATTATAAAGCGCAAAAAATTGGCAATATTTTTATTTCATGAATTTTTGAAATTTGCAGGTGTCCAGTATTCTATGATTATGGGCAAGGGGTAATGAGAGGAAGGGGATCTCGTCGAAAGTTGACCTCTGGTAAATCATGAGGTTGATATGACTTGAAATATTAATATAGCCGTGTTTTACAAAGATTCTAAGTACTGTTTTTTTATGGTAAGGTTATAGTTTTGATGGAAAGTTTTGCTAAAAATTTTCTAATTGAGAATTTGAATTTAGATGTATTTAAATAGAATGGAAGGAGAGAAAAAGAGAAAGGAGGGTAGGAAAGGGATGAAACTTGAGCGACCGTTCTCCTTCGGGGCCGGTCTACGACATTTTCTACCTCTGGGTACCCCCAAGCATGAAGGTCTAGAACCGCCTATGCTCATACTGAGCCTTGTCTCCACCGGATGTTTTCATGAGATGTGCTGGATGTGTTGCTCAGTGCGTCTACTAAAACAGGCTGGTCAAGAATCAGTGCTTTTACAGTGCTTGTTCTATTCAGGACATTCCCAGAAAATTCAGTACTTCCTCAACAAAAAAATTCAGAATTTTTTCAGTACCCCAATTTGACGAAATTTGAAAAATTTAAAAAATTGAATTCCTCGCGCGAATGTCAAGGAAAAATATGCATAACTTCCTTTCAAAATAAACATTTTATGAGAAGAAATTTGGTAACTCTCGATTATTTATACGACGTTTTTCCTCGGCACGGCAGTACAGTCCGGCGCTTTAACCTTGAATCACCCTGTATAGTGTACAGACACATTCGACCACCTCGACGTGGATGCATTTAGGTTATATATTTGTTTACATTTGAGCCACCGCAAAACAACACGCGCCGAATGTAAATAAACAAAAATAATTAATGCCAACTTGCAAGCTTTGTTGTTGCACTAGTTTACGTTACGTCTGCATGCGTTAACTGATAAGAATGATTTCTAACCTGCGTTGCGTTGCGTTGACTGCTAATGTTACACTCCAGCCATGTATTGTTCGTCAGTTTGATATGAAGAATTTAGAGGATGGATATCGACCCGATCACGTATCCTGTGAAACAGAAAACGACCACTTGAGGATACTTAGATTAAAATTTATGATTTGAGTGGAAGAGGGTTTAAAGGAAAGCTAGAGCTGTGCATTCTCTCTCATTCTCGCGATGTTTTGGTTCACATGCTGGACCTGTTTGACGACGGGAGCCCCACCCAAGGTCGTCGCGCACAATGGAGCCAGTCGAAGGAGGAGGTTGCACATGCTGTGGAAACTTTAAAAAAAAGCTGATATCTTTGTCAGTACGAAACGCAGAAGCTAACAAGTGGTTTCAGTGATTTTATCGTTAAATTGTCATCAAACTACACTCCTTGAACTTTAAGTTGTGACGAGATGGAAACCAAAATTTGCAGTCATAGTAAATAAGTTCACATCCGACCTCTCCGAATGGGTCGTTCCACTGTGTGGCGTTGAATACGCGTTGCGAGCGCAGTATTCCTTCGTGAAGAGTGGAGGGGGACACTCTGTGATGCAATAACGCCGTGTGCAGGATTCCCCCACGCGTAGCGTAATTTTCTCGCTGAAATTTTGTCGTAGGGATTGTTTTAAAAATGTTTTATAAGGGCACAGTACACCGATATGCAATTTTTGAATGGATTAGTCCAAACTTTAAAGAAAGTGCCCGATAAAAGCAGTATAATGTAAAGAGGCTGTCCCATTTTCCATAGGCAATGACCGCAAAAGATTTTACATCCATACTTTCTGGAATCATTACGGATCATCCGAGAGCCCTAAATCCGGTGACCTCTCTCGTCTAGCCCTCCAGGAGGGCGAGGGGGAGGGGGTCAAAGGTCAGACGTACCGACCGCCTTAACTTTTGAACGAAACAACGAATCAAATTGATCGTGGGTTCAAATGAAAGCTCTTGACAAGAAATTTTATTTTATGTATAATAAAGTCTGTTTTTGATAGATTTTTATATGAAAAAAAAAATCATCACCGAAAAAAAAAGTTGATTTAACATTCTGGATGTAAAAAAAGTGTGCGAGAACTTAAATATGCTGAATTACCCGCCACAGCACTTAATTTTACATCTTGGCATTGCTAAAGTAACTGCTGTGGCAGGTATTTTAGCATTTTGTAAGTTCTCGCACACTTTTTTTTACATCCAGAATGTTAAATTAACTTCACTTTTTTTTCGGTGGTTGTTTGATTTTTCAAGCCCAAAAAATTCAGTTTGTCGGGATTTTCCATGATGAGGAACGCTGGAATCATTACAAAAACCAATTTAAATGAAAGCTCTTGATTCAAGCTTTTAAACGAGCTACTGTTCAACTTGGGGAGACAAAATGTTCAAAAGTTATGACCGTTCAAAGTTGGCGTGGCGCGCTATCTTCGAAGCGCTCACGTGCCACCCCTCCCTACATTTTCCCTCGTGCCCGCTTCAGCTGATGACGGGCACAGAAAGGTCCACAGCTCCTTCCACCTGAAGTATGACGAATCATCAGTGCGAAATTGCTTTTATTTAACGAAAAAAGGAAAATAAAAAATAAATTAAATGCTAATAATTAAGGATAAGATGCTGGAATAAATTATAATTACGCCCCCCTTATGATTCAATATTTAATAGCTAAATCAAGTCTCTTTTACCGCATTAGCCACTCAAAAGATGTAAGTAGATAATATTCATAGGGCTGGCTCTTGTACGCAACTGGCCAACCAGCACTTTAAACTTGGATTTACTACTGATTATCTTTACCTCGCCCCCCTTACCACTCCCTTATATTATCTACATCAATCCTTCTGGAATTCTTTGAAAATTTTAAGGAAACTGCTTCGTACCATGCAGAAAATTCACTTAAATTTGCACAAAAATCTGCACAACCGGTTTTAATAAAATTAGGTTGCCAAATTAAATTTGGTTGTGCTAAGGAAGAACGCCGTATGAGCATTCAGCTAGTGCGGATTTTTGTGAAAATTTCAGCGAATTTTCTTCATAGTGCTATGCAAAGTCCTTAACATTTTTAAAGAGAACCGCACAAACTTCCTCTTGCAAAAAATTAGATTGCCGAGTTAAATTTGACAATAGCTGATGTGGCTCGGTTCTTTTCTGCTAAACGCTGACCAAATGGTAAAAAGATCGGTGATCGAGGAGCTTGCCATCATCACTGTGCGATGCTCCCTTTGAAGATATTTCTCATACAATTAATGTGTCAACATGTTAGGCTCACGATTCGAGAAATGCACGGATGTCCTCTTGATGTGAAAGACCTGTGTTGACAGCAAGGCTTCCGCACTTGGATGCGACTATGCGAACTTAAGTAGGGCGTAAACGGGTCAAATCTCAGGTCAGTACAAAAGCTACTCGTGAATTATAGCTCGCTTTAATAGAAGAGTTTAAGCCAAATTGAAACACGTGGCAGTGAATATGCAACTGTTGGGAAACTTGTTTAAATTTATGCCCTACTATTAAAATAAAATACTTAAAAATGGTCATTGCTGAGCCGCGTAACTTATTTCCTTAAAAAATATTTCTTTGAAAGTTCGTAATGACTACATTTTCTATGCACGCTTTAAAAATAATGGTCAGAAATTTTTTTTTTTATTTATTTAAAAAGGTGTGTTACATTTGGACGTATTTCTATCAAACAGACCTAAGCGCCATAGGGTGAGGAAGGTAGAGGGGGGCTTGGATTGGCGGCGGAATCGGGCGTCCGGCTTATTCCGTCCTATACTCCCAATGTTTTTCCATGGCGCTTAGGTCCGTTTGACAGAGCGCGCCATCCGGGATTCTAAATTCCTCAAAAGGAACTCAAATTGGCACTTAGTTCCGTTTGATAGAAATACGTCCATTTAAAGAACTGAGAACTGTAAACTACAAACTATAAACTTTTTTTTTACTGAATGAGATTTTTCTTTAAGTCAAAATTCAAGTTACTTCCTTTTTTTTCAAAATCAAAGAAAAATTATTTTTAATTTCAACTGTGGTTTCAGTGAAGTTATAGTCGTCCTGCGAAAATACATTGCAGCTGACGTCTTATATTCGTAATCCTCGATAGGGCATGCCATGGGTTCCTCCACCTTGGTTTAATCCAGGACGTAGGGGGCCGTTCAAGAATTGCGTAACGCACTTTTGATCCCCCCTCCCCTCTTTTAACGCACTCGTAACGCAACCCTACAACCCCCTTTCGAATTACGTAACGCTGGCCTGACTCCCCCCCCCCCCATTCCCTGGTAAAAATTGGCAGTAGAATCTGTGTTCCAAAATACCATAGACCCAAGGCCAGTTGTAAGATTTCCAATAGCTTCTGTACCCGGCTGTACAATTTCTTATAGGCCTATTATAGCCGATGGCGATTAAGCAACAGCCAGACGATAAAGTTTATGCTAAACGTTGCTAAATACGGATACTAGGACTTAGTTGGTTTTTGGACTACCGCTCTCTTTTTGTGCCGTAGTATCTTGATTTATTTTGCGAGGAAAGCTCCGTACTTTTGAGGGATGCCTGTCATTCTTAATATGTTGGAGCGCCTTCCATTTCATATGATACTGTGCAATACCTCTGGTGTGAAATAGTTGCTTCAGACGCCGCGCGCCGTGGCAAGCTGCGGCGCGGCGGGCGGGCAGAGAGCGCCGAACGCGCATTGGCGCCTACAAACCTAACAGGGATACTTCACGCATTGCGCAATGCGTGAAGTATCCCTGTTAGGTTTGTAGGCGCCAGTGCGTCGCCGCTCCGCTTTGTGTTAGGCTCTAATATTTAATCTCGCGGAGTCAGCGTTTTTCAACTTATGATTTTGAAATAATTGCACACTCTGTATGGATTATTCTCATTTTAATTGATGAAAAAAAAAAAAAAAACGTTTTGAAGGAAAATATAATGTGTGTTTTGTAAATACTACCGAGGTAGTTCGTATCAAACTTAATGATTTCCAAAGCACACGAATTTCTACACGATTTCTCATAGCCTTTTATGGCCAATGGCGATAAAGTGTAAAGCCCGGCAATAGGAACTATAGCCCGACTGTATACTTTTTTATAGCTTCGTATAGCCCGGCCGTATGATTTGCTCCGCATACTACAGCCAGCTATATGATTTTCAATAGCCTTCTTTAGTCGGCTATTAGAACTCCTATGGTATTTTGAAACGCAGCTCCTATCGCCAATTTTTACCAGGGTTTTCAAAAAATCCAGAAAACGCTGAGAATACAGATAGAAAAAAATTCGGGTTTATTTTTTAGATACGAGTACGTTGCTGAATTACGAGGGGAAGAGATCAAAATAGGTGCAAATATACATGATTAGGTTTGTTTTATTCATAATTTTACCGGATACGTGCACTTGGATAGTTTTGAATAAATTGACCATTGCAAAAATAATATTAAAATAAAGAAAGGAGAGAAACGTCCAAGAAGAAAACAATTTTTGGGTGAGATTCAGGGCCGGATTAAGGGGATGGCCACATGGGCCGGCGGCCCATGGCGGCAAAATGTAGGAGACGGCAACTTTCGCAATTTTTTTTAATGTATGGGTATCAAAAAAAGAGAGAAAAAAATCGGATTCAGAAAATAAATTACAAACGAGAAAAGGCTAAAAAATCTATCATTTCCTGAGAGTAAAAGTACAGTAATTTCTAATTTTTTCGTCTTTCGGTAATACAAGAGACAACACGTTTAATTAGTCGACTTTTAAGAGAGAAACCAAACACGCAATTTGACCTGGAACGGAGCGGCGCGGCGGTCGGCATGAAACGCATAGCGCCTACGAGACTGCATGAATACTTCACGCATTCCGTCAATACAGAGCGGTCGGCGCGGCGGTGGAAGTTAAAATTTTTAACCACATTTATGTTTGTTCTTTCATAATTTTTTCGTTCGTTTTTTATAAGTGGAAGACCTTGTCCAAACAGGGATGAGTTTACGGAACTGAACTCTTGTTATATTGATAGGCCTTTCACAAAAAATGTGCCCAACACGAGTATACCTCATAGACCCTTCCCCCACCGGCACGTTCACTTGATGGATTTTATACATCGTATTCGACAGATCACTCAAGTGAGATTATATTGATTTCGATTAGTTCATCATGCAACCACAGCCTCAAAAGTCAATTTAGAAATCTGAGGTAACGGGTCTTATGTGATCGAATTTTTATTCTCTCGAGTACCAAATGGTAATGAAAAGTGAAATTGTCAGGAATTTTCTCATTTTCAGCTTTTCTATCTTACTACTATTTCTGGCCCATTTTAGAAACAACATGTACATGACATTGGTTTCCCTATGCAGATATGCTCTTTTATGGGAGAACCAGAGATAGAGTGGTTCCTTATTGTATTGCAATATGTGATCCAACTTTATACCCAACACACGAACGCGTTCATAAACCGGCGTTCAACCTAGTTTTCACCAAAATCTGTAAACTGTGTCCCGCATGCCACAAAGAAGGAGACAGACACAGAGTTGCCAATTTAACCGCTAATTACGCGTGTTTACCCTTTGATTGCTCGGGGAGGTTCAAATGGGACTCCGAGTATTGGCATCGACGATCAGACATCCGTCCGAAAAATGCACGGATATGGCACATCGCCGCATGGGTGGGCTTAAATTTAGACAGCACTGTATTAATCGTGGATTGACCAGACAGCTCGCCGTACAGTGCAACTAATGAGCTGAAAACTTGTAGATCCGCTTAGACAAAATGCCCGGAATTTCACTATGGACGCTGACTTGCGGCGCTGTTACAAAATGAAAATATGTTTGTTTTAAAACGAGACGTTTTATCACGTAAGCTTGTTGAAAGTATTTAAATTGGTGAGTGTATCATTTTCATTTATTTTTATCACAAAGAAAACTTGTAAATTATTTAATTAAAACTAAAAAAACCAGCAACTTTGAGTAGAACAGTTCTATGATGACTTAAAGAAACAACACCATGGTAAATTGATGGTGGAAACCTGCATGAGACACAGTGAGTGCTGTGAAAGGTTTTCACGGTGGAAATTTTCCGTGATGAAATTTTCCATGGTGACATTTTCCGTGGTGCTTTCCGTGGGGAAATTTTCCATGGAAAAATTTTCCGTGCCCAATTTTACGTGGAGAAATTTTCCATGGGAAACACCGCGGAATTCCACGAAAATTTTTTAGCAGGGTTAGTGTTTCTTTCTTTTAGTGCGATCTGAGAAAGAAAGGAAGGAAGAAAGAAAGTAGTAGTAATGTACATTTATTTTAAAGTGGTGCATTAGCGTCTATCGCCATTAACAATCTGTTATTAGATCACAATGTTCGTTAAGAAAAAGGAAACAAATTTAAAGAAAGAGAGAACAATGCAAGCTTTCTTTAAAACAACCGTGATTCTTGCTGTCGTTGCCTATGCAAAAGAAAGTAACTCCATCCTAAAGTTGCAAAATGGGCCTGTTGCATGCAAGAGATACAGCCGCGCGAATAGACTTTTTAGAGGTTAAATGACACGAAAATTACGATGGTCACATTAAAAAAGTCTGAAATACACTCCTTACTGCGCGATTTGCGTTGTTAGGAACGCGCTTTTTCAAATTTCCCGCGTCTGGGGGCAGTTTTCTAATCACCGGAAACGAGCAAACGGCGGGCTCGGTGATTTCCGGAAGATGCCGAGTCGTTGTTGTTCTTGTTATTTTTTCCTTCAGTTTGTTTACAAACCCAACGTGATCTCCTATAGTGGTCCATATACGCTTTGTGCGGTAACCAAATCGATCAACTTTTAAATATCCAACGCAATCCTTCTACATTTCATTTCACGATGTCACGAGCTCCGATTTTTAGGTTATGTTGTCAGTTTTAGTTGACTGGAAATAGCCGCGAGTTGCCGTTAATTGTTTCCGTTAGAAAACTGCCCCCAGACGCGGAAAATTTGAAAAAGCGCGTTCCTAACCACACAAATTGCGCAGTAAGGAGTGTATTTCAGACTTTTTTAATGTGACCATCGTAATTTTCGTGTCATTTAACCTCTAAAAAGTCTATTCGCACGGCTGTATCTCTTGCATGCAACAGGCCCATTGAGTCAAACAAGTTTATTATTCGCAAAAATTTGACTGAGAAAATTCTATCCGTAAGTCTACTGATTTTTTAATATAATCAGGGAAAACTAGTAAAATTTTCAGAATGGCATTTGGAACATTTTTCAGTATGAATTTCATTCACGAGTGGAATATTGGGCACCACTGAAATGTATTAAAGTTATTTCATTCGTGGAACAACGGAATGGCCCACTAAAGGTTTCGATCATTAAATGATTTTGTGGTAGGGATTAGTGGACTATGGCTATCAATATTTTTGATCAGTCGAATTAAAATTCGATTTCTAAAACCAGAAAAGATTAGTCATCTGAATGTTCAGTGGTCACAGATCAATTAAGTTCGGTTATATTTTAATCAAAGGTTTCGCTTCGTGCGAAAGAAGAAACGCTAATTTTTATTGGTGGGATTTCCGTTTTGTCATCTTCGGTTGGAGGTTTTCTTTTTCTTTTTTTTAAATTAAATATGAATAAAAGTAAATGAATGGTTGGGCGTCGCAGAGCGCGAGGCGGCGCTATAAACGCGGCTTTATGTATGTATGAATAAAGGTAGCTAAAATAATGATTCCCAGATTTCTCAAATAATGTGGTATTTTGTGTTCCTTTGTGCATCTGTATAGTCTGTGCCTTGAAATTATATGAGCTAAATGAGAACACCTATACTCCCTACCGGTTGACTGCTTAAAAAACCTTTAGCGACAATATCTGATCTACAAAGCTCCGTAGTTGAAACCGAAATTCTTGATTCGGCTACTAAGTTTCAGTGAAACTGCCGAAATTTTGACCACTGTGCCAAACTTTTGACAATACTGTCGATTCTCGATAGCTGGGACTAAAAATCTCAGTTTCAGCTGCCTGGGATTTTGAGGTGCAAATATTGCCGAACATTTTTAACAATGTGAGATGTAAATTTATGGAAGTATTCACAATCAAAAGTTATGGAAGAAGGCTTAAGTCATAACAACTCGTGACAGCGTTTGCGATGTTTCGAATTCCGACTGTCCAATGAAGGTGCAGAATTGAAAGCCTCCATTGGCTTAGGCTGAGGAAGACACGCCCATCAATTTCAGGGCTTGCATTTACAGAATGCATCTGTTTGCAGTCGGTGGTTTAAAAGAAGGCGGGGTCCTTCATCACCTCGGTTGAAGTGTTGAGATTATGAGAGAGACGGCATGTTACCGCGCACCTGTGAGACTTCAGCTACCTGAGCGTTGCCAGCTGGACTGAAATGTGCCAACTTATCAGTCAAATTAAAAGAAAACCCCGGCTCTCTCGAGACAATGAACCGCTAGACAAGATACGAATTTAAGCATTCAGACACATGTTTAGAGAAGACTGCAGCCCGTGATCGCACGGAAAAATTGCGTTGCAATTCCATGCCACAAACTTCTACAAAAAGTTTCCTCCAGGTATTTTTTCGGCCAAAATAACCTCCTTCACGGTAAACTTTATTTCATTTCTAACTAGTACTCACATCTCTGTCTAATATACGCCTAAGTGTTTCACTAGAGTATTTTAAAATCCAGTCTCCTTGATCACTTTTCCTGGCCAAATCTTACTTTTGGAATACCCGCGAATTTTGAATTTCCGCGGTATCTCTGATCCAATCACCGCGGATAATCAAGACTCCACTGTAATGACAAAATTTGCCCCCGAAGTGTTCAGGTGTAGGGTAATTGGACAAAATAGCAATAAATAAGGAGACAATAGCCCAGTTAGGTTTTAAAAATAGTAGGTAAGTTGGAATTTTTTAGCCAATGTGCGTTAAAAATCAACATTAAGCTGAAAATCTCAATACAGAGTATCTCTTCGAGGTAAAATTGTGCTTGCATGAGCTTTTTCCCTCTGTATTGAGATTTTCAGCTTTATGCTGATTTTTAACGCACGTTGGCTATAAGATTCCAACTTACTGTCTTATAACCCGTGCGTCTACCGCAATCAGTTCGTCTTAAAATCATTGTAGTAATTTTTTGGGTAGGTATGCTACATTTACTCAATTTCTTTGTAGGGCATGCCACCGTGTCCCCCTCCCCATCCTCCATGCACTATTCTGCCGTGATAGTGAAGAGAGCCGTAAGTGCAAAAATGAAGTTCTGAGAAAACGGGCTCAGAAGCTTCTGACAAGAACATTTTATTGATAGAAGCCTCCGTTCTTTGTCAAATTGCCACTATTCGTCCGGAAGACTGCTATAGAAATCGTATGGATGATTAAAAATCGACTGATTTCATTTCCATTGCATAAAAAGGGTATTTTTCATTTTCATGCTAGGTTATTGTTAGGCAAGACAGCAGTAAGTGCTATCTTCTGCATGCTTTCGCGGTTGCGTTTTGGACGCACAACAAACACATATGCAGGTTAGAAATTGGCAGAAGAGGGCGGCACTTTACTGGAAAGCACTGTTTTCATAGGCTCTCTGAAGGAATAATGATACTGCTGTCTTGCGAGAAACTACGTCATTTTTTGCGTACCTAAGGCCTTGTCTCCACGAGCCGTTTCACGAGATTTGTCCCAGGGAAAAATCCTACTTACCAAGTTGGGAAAAATATTGAGTTAATCAATATTTTTCCCAGTACCAAGTATGGTACTTGTACCCTAGGATCCACTGAGAGAAGAAGAAGAAGTGAAAACGAATTGTGCGATATTTAGTTAAAATAATGTGTCTAATTGTCAATTGAGTGCATTTTTTATTATAATCCCGGTTAAATACTCGACTTTAACTACTTTATCTTCCCGCGCAAACTAGTCGCAGGACTGTATGAGCCCCGTCCCGTGGAGACGGTAACTGGGAAAAATCCCAGAAGTTTCATTCCTGCGATTCGAGCTTGGGACAAATCCCATGAAAACGTCCCAGGGAGACAAGGCCTGCGGCTTTCATAGATCTCGCCTCATAAAATAAGACGAATTTTCGCTGTTTTTGCTGTTTCAGTGATTTCATCTGAAATAGATTAGACGAATTTTGAAGGAGACTCGATTTCGACAACTTGACAGTTACTGCTCTCTTCCCTATCACGGCAGAACAACGGAGTTACGCTCATAATGACTGATCATCAAGAAGTCTTAAGAAAAAAATTGGAACACTTACGAATTGAGTAGAAGAGGTATGCATGCCGATTTCGAATGTTTTCAGGCAACTTACCTGAAACAAAAAACAGATGAAACTATTAAGAAATTACAATGATTCAGAGTAGGAGAAAGTAACCAACATTTCGGGTGATTTCGATTGAAAGAGATTAGACGAATTTTAAAGGCGACTCGATTTCGAAAATTTTCGATAGAGTCCCTTTACACTGAGCTCAGCTCCGTCTCGTTCCAGCTTCCGCCCCCGCTCGAGGCTGTAGTGCTACTCGTCTGCACCGTCCCAAACAGACAAATATACCATTACTAAGAGCCTCAAAGCGGTAGAATATAGTCAAAGCTTAGCTAAATGAGCTTTTTTAGTAGTTGCTAGTTCTTGCATTTTTCAACAATAGAAAGTTCATTGATAAGCTTGCAAAAATTGTCTTGCACTTTATTCAATATATCTTCGTTTCCCGGACGAGGTAGTAGAGTCCCTATATACTGAGAGTCAAGACAACCCTCCCCCCTCATTGAGCCACGAACGGGGATAAAGATTACACAAATTGACAATTTTTCGTAATTTTGATCGGCCCATTCTCAAATTCCTTTCTCCGTCTCTTCTCTCTCATTCCGTTTGTTCCTTGTCGAACCCGTTCTTCCCCGGTGCATTTAAGATTATAATCTTTGCAATCGGTGAAAATGTAATCTTTGTTTCAGTTTGTGACACTGTGGAGGCCTAAAATACGGGAACCAATCAGAAATGGTTTCGCATTGTCTTGACTCTTCATTTTCATGCTAGGTTATTGTTAGGCAAGACAGCCGTAAGTGCTATCTTCTGCATGCTTTCATGGTTGCATTATGGACACACAACGAACACATTTTCCGGTTAGAAATGGGCAGAAGAGAGCGGCACTTTACTGGAAAGCACTGTTTTCATTGGCTCTCATGCACCTAAGGCTGTCTTGAAAAAAAACTATGTCATTTTTTGTGCACTTACGGCTTTCATATACGTCTCGTTTTCATTAAATTCGGATGAATTTTGCTGTTTTAGCTGTCTCAGTAATTTCATCTAAAAGAGTTTAGACGAATTTTGAAGAAAACTCGATTTCGAAAATGTTGCACTTACGGCTCTCTTCGCTATCACGGCAGTATTGCACTCCTGCAACCTGGCAACGCCGTGGTTATTGGGAGCAGTTCGATTCGGTCTGATCACCTCTCGGCAGGTAGGCGGTCCGCCCCCCGTCCCCGACAATAGCCAGCCAATAAATGACGAGAATAATTATCCGAAATTAAACTCGGTACGTCAAATATCCAACAGAGGGCTCTCGGTATGGACGCCGAGCCAAACAATGATCGCGCATTTTCCGCAAATCTTACATGAAGGGATCATCAATTTACGCGCTGTGCAAATCCGTTGTTGTTCCGTCGCCAACCGCCCGAAACGCGCCGTCTTGTAATCGGAACCAGGATAATATGAACTCGTATAGTCTATACAGTCGTATTTTGCGTATAGTCTATACGGTCGTATTGTATGTATAGTCTATACAGTCGTATTGTGCGTGTAGTCTAAATTTCCGCGTAAATCAAACTCACCCCGGTTGTGTCCGCGATTAACGGTGATAAAATAATTTTATGAGTGTGCACTTGTCTGGAAGGTTTCGTGCCCCGGGATAATGTGCTCTAAATGTTGACATTAACGATGTTTCGGTGCGGACGAGATTTAGTTGAATTCTAGTGGAATTACGTTGAATTAGGAGTGGTCTGGTGTTTAGTTTGGTGAAGTTTCAACAGCTCGATTGGATTACCCCAGTTTATGAACGTAAGTGTTGTTGCGCAATCGAACCCATTTTCGTTTCGTAATTAATTCTGAAACATTAAATACCGGAAATATGGAAATTTTTCCCCGAGAAAATGTCTTATTTTCGGATATTTCTTCGGCCTTTTCGAGGATGGTTCGACGGTCAATCGATGATATCCAGATTTTAGGAATTTTCTTAAAAACGTCCGTGCATCTCTCCACGCAGTGTCACGTTCGGTGTTTTTACACAAAATTTGAATTATGAAAATTTCATGGAAGATTTTGAAATAGCTTCGAAACTACGCCCCGGATGAATACCGCAAATTGAATAACGAACAGATTTGGATTTTCATTCGGGGCGTACTTTTAAAGGCATTTCAAAATGTTTCCTAATATTTTGTGTTCAAAAAATATACTGGACGTTTTACAGTGTGACGTGATGCCTAGAGATTCCTGAGAAAAATCCTCAAATCTAGAAATCATCGATCAAATTGATTGATCGACTGACAATACTAACATCCCTTTCTCCAGAGTGCTGAGGATCCACATTGAATGAAAATAAGTAGGAAAAATGAAGTAGAATACACCAACTAGCAATACCCGCAATGATAATATAAAAATAAATCTAATAATATTAATAGTCGATTATCACGCCCCGTGACTGATTTACGGATCCACATTTTTTTAAAGAGACAATGAAAATAGTACAAGGAAGTCCTTCGCAGTTTGCGGCAGTAATCACAACTCGCGGTTCGCGATGGTGAGGGGTCTTTACGTCATTTGCCACGATATGTTGAAAGCACCAGTTCTCGTCTGATCACCGGAATTAACCCTGAGATGCCCAAGATTTGTTTTAATAGCAAAGTCTCAAGTCACGGCTCAAACTAACCCTTATTTAAATATAGTGATTTTGATAGTTTCCCGTAGTTGAATACATTGACTTTGTTAGTTTTGAAAGAAGTACTTTTTTCTTTTTTATATTTTCACCTTCTTGGTAAAATACTGACACTTTCTCACCTCTTCCTTATCTCCCAGAATGAGATAGGATACGTACACTGAAATTTTTTTGAGAAAATTATTTGACTTATAGCGTCGTTTCTTGTCGACAATATTAATTTTTTTTTTCTTGTTAAATCCGCACGATTTCAACTTAACATCAATCTTTAGTTAAAAAAGAGTCGATTTATTATCATTAAGTTTAAGTTAAAAGAAAGATGAAAAAACAACGTTTCTTTAACTCAAAAAAACTGACTGTAAGTTAAATTCGCACGGATTTAACTGTAAAAAAAAAAAACAAATTTCGTCGAAAAGAAACAACGCTACAAGTAAAAATAATGTCTCGATATTATTTTTTTAAATTGACTCCTCCGAAGAAGAGAGAGTCGGGTCAGTTTGACCTGGCTTGGGCTTTTTAAGAATGGTAGTATAAAAATCCCGTGACACAACTCTCTTCAAAATATACGTTTTTAGACGTGCGCTCTTTAGGGCGCTTGAGAGACGAACGTCGTGAGTGCGTGCTTTGCGATATATCGATGATCTGCTATTTAACCCATGGAAATGGATCGATAAACAGGGTGTTCGCAGCGAACGCCTCAATAATCGATTCTTTACCATAGCTTCAAATGGGGAAGTATCGATAATCGATCATTCACGCCGCGCCACTGGACGTCAACGTCCCTACTTTATTTGGCTGTGTTGCTCACGTGGTCCTAGAAGCACCGCTACAAATAAGACAAACAGAACTAACACAACATGGAAATAGATGAAGGGAAAGGAAGCGAGTTGACGACGGCGCAGAGATACAACTATACGTACTTGATGGATGTCCGTGTTGCATCTGCCGAATTGAAGGCGGGATGGCGCGAGGCGTGAACTCGCAACACTCCGCCCTATACACTGGGAAAAAAAACACATTGGATCTAGAGTCCAGACTCTTAAAAACATCGACAAGAGAAAATACTCTTGATTCAATCAGATTTAAGCTTAAATCAAGAACCAAGCCTCTTAATTTGAGCGGATTTCCTTTTGATTTAAGCTTAAATCTGATTGAATCAAGAGTCCTTTTTCTTGTCAATGTTTTCAAGAGTCTGGACTCTAGATCCAATCTCTTTTTTTTCCAGTGTACTGCCTATGCTGTCGTGCTAAGGAAGAACGCCGTTTCAGACGTTGCCAAGTTTCCTCCGATAAAAACCGAATTTACTGAGAAAATTGCAAATATTATTCTCCAAAATTTTCAGGACGATTTTGTACCCATTCACTCAGAATATCTGAAAATGTCAAGGAAAAATATGCATAACTTTCTTCAAAACTACATGTTTCATTCAGGGAAATTTGGCAACTCTCGAATGTTCATACGGCGTTTTTCCTTAGCACGGCAGTATACTGCTTATGAGCGAAATTCGCTTCGGAGAAAAAACAAGAATCTATCCGATTTGAATCGCACGTTTAAATTGGGATGCGCCCTTACACCAGAGAGGTAACGATATTTACGACTTTCATACTTGAAGCGTTCTTCAGTGCATAAAAATATATTCATACATACTTTCAAAATATCGTCAACCCCGGCTTTGTGAGACTTTAAATCACGTCGATCGGAAGACAATCCCCCCCAAGATCAACAAACAAATACGTGTGCTTAGCAAACACAACTAACAATCCTTTGAAGTCGAAAGGAACAGATATAGAGCACAAACGCCTATAAACTTTTCTGCACTAACCACGCAGATGCCAGCCGTACACTCAATAACGGCGCGCATGGGATGATGAGCCAATCTCTGGACCAGTCGGTTTCTACATCTTAACAGAAAATAAAAAGGATTTCAACGGTGTAAGTCCGTAAACATGTACCTCGGTTTGTGACGTCACGGTTATAGGACATTTCATCAACGATTTTTTGTCCGCGCGCCTGTTTTTTCCAGTAATTTACGTCCACGCGTTTTTTCGGCACGGGAGTTTTGGTCCACGTGCCAGTTGAGACCCAAAATTATTTGGCCCACATGTAAATACAAAACGATCATTGCTCACGACGTTTTTGGATGAAAACGTATAATGTCTTGGAAGAATGAGGGTTTGCTTGTTTTTTTGTTTTGTCTGTTTGGTCCAACGGAGAATAATATATAGTTGAGAGTTTTCATGGGTAGTGAGTAAAAATGGGGAAGCGTCAATTCCATGAGACAAAATTCACTAAAACTCTTTACACCTCTTTGGTGTAACAGGACTTAATTAGCTTTCAAGAAATTCCCATCTTGTTATACCTGAACCGGATGAACATCTATATTTGCCTCAGCTGAAGGCTCTTAGATTTTTCCTGTGTACTATAAGTGTCTTGATTTATTTTGCGAGGAAAGATCTGTACTTTTAAAGGATGCCTGTCATTCTTAATACGTTCAATTTCGTATAATACTGTGCAACACCTCTGTTGTGAAATAGTTGCTTCAGGCGCCGCCGCACGGCGGGCGGAGCGGCGCGGCGCGGCGCGGCGTGCTGCCAGCGCGAGAGGCTCACTGGCGCCTACAAACGTAAGTGGATACTTCAAGCATTGTGCAATGCGTGAAGTATCCACTTAGATTTGTAGGCGCCAGTGAGGCTCTCGCGCTGGCAGCACGCCGCACGGTGGATCGAGTCAATGGGAGGGGTCGGTCATCGCGCATCACGCGTCTTATTTTCTCTGATTACGGAGATTTCCCACCCTTAGAATAGAGCAAATTACACTCATCTAATGTATTTTTCGTCGTAGATTCCATTTTTGATCATTTTTCAGCCGAATAACGAGTTTTAATACGAGTTTGACACACTTTTTCATGACTATTGAAATTGGGATCCTTGATAGCTGTTTTTTCACGTTACTTTCGGCGAATGGGACCGTAAGCATCTTACATAAAGAATAATTTTGCAGAACTTGACTCAAGAACATTACTTGAGGAGTGAGGGAGGGCGGCTTTACAGCCCCCTCACCACGAAGGTTGCCATATTTCTTTCGATTTCTGCTAACATCGTTTTTTGTTCATGTTAATTGGTTTCTCGCAATTGCATACTGACACATATACGGAACATTCTGATAATGTTCATTTTTCTTCTCTTTTCCTCCAGCCAGTCAATAGACGTTTTCATTTTTATGAACTCTCTACTCTTTCAGTTATTCAACAAATATTCATATTTCAAAAAATAGATCAATATATTAAAGAAATAAAAAAGAGATGTATATACTGTAGCTTCTTTTTATCGAGTCATCCTAGAATATTATTATAGGTACTTATCACCACATAAAAAAAATTGAATGTGCAGGAAAAAAAAAATTATATCATCTTCCATTATTTCGTTTTGTTCCTCGATGTTTGGAGTGAAGTTTGAAACATATTTATTGAATAAATATTAAAATAGGAGGAAAATTATTTTTCATGCAAGTTCTGATCCCTTGAAGAACCTCTGAGAAGGACTATTGTCTCTTGAAGAAATTTCTTGTATTTCTTCTTTTTCAACCCACAACCAATTTTTACTTTCTCGCTACCCTAGGGTAGAGAAAGTATTGTCATCCTCCAAGGGGGGGGGAAAAAGTTGAAATTTTATTTGTATGGAGCTCATGAAAGAGTTCTAGGTATGTTGCAGACATTTTGCAAGAAACGGGACGTGTGAAATATACAATGCGCAAAACATACACCTTAAACTTTATCGCACAGTATAACGCTGATCGAATCAGCTTCAAAGACTAACAGAAGGTTAATGTATCGTCCAAAAATATCAACAAGTAAGCCAAAATCAGTAATCAGTAGAAAAATTATCGAGATTGAAGGATATCGTGTGATGCACGATTTTATTGATGACAATAGAGCAAGATCGGATTCCCAGCAGGCGCGACTTCCTATCATTCAAATGGACCGTTTTCGCAGATTAGCGGATATTAGCGGCTAATTATTACATAATATCATTCCTGATAGTGTACAGGAGGCAACCCAACAAAGGATTTTGCGGACACTTGTGGACATTTTTTTATCGAGCTATTTTAACATTTTTTTGGGCGTTTTTTTAAAGCAAGCTTTGGAGGTGGTTTTGGTCCTCCTAAAAATATGCCAATGCACATTAATGATATACCAAAATGTTCCTTAAAGGGAGGAGAATAAGCATGTTTAATTGAAATTTTGATTTATCTGCCACAGAACTCATGCAAAAGCGAAATAAAACCTTGAGAATTAGACGGCAAATTTGATACCACCTGCAATGTCAGCTTTAGGCAACCCGCATGTCAAAGCGGAAGGGTTCAAAGATCCTAGAATCGTGGATACATTCATTTTGGAAGCTTAACTACTAGAAAACCAAGAAAAAATATTTAAAATCAGACTTTTTTTTTGTCGCCCATGACCGACCTCTACCATTGACTCGATCCACCGTGCGGCGCGGCGTGCTGCCAGCGCGAGAGGCTCACTGGCGCCTACAAACCTAAGTGGATACTTCAAGCATTGTGCAATGCGTGAAGTATCCACTTAGGTTTGTAGGTGCCCTTGAGCCTCTGCGCTGGCAGCACGCCGCTCCGCCCTGATATGCTTTAATAGGTGTTTATACTCGCATAGTCAGCGTTGTCTAACTCATGATTTTGAAATGTTTGCACACTCTGCCTTGATTATTCTCATTTAAAATCGATGGAGAAAAAATATGTATCAATGTATCAAAGGAGAATAATAATGTAACGTTTGCTTTTTAAATATTGGTGGTTCCGTGTCAAATTTAATGATTTCCAAAGCACTTTAATTTTTTCTTTTACATTTTGTGCTTTTTTTGTGCTGCAGCGAGGTGTGCGCGCAACCAAACGCTCAAAATTTGACGTATTTGACTCTAAAAGATCGATGTGCAAATGGGTTAAAACTAAAGATTGCGTGCTTCTTGGTTTTTTTTCCCTCTTTTATTCATTTTTGCATTTTCTGTCGGCACAACTGCGGCTCATTGAGATTAATGTCGCTTGGAAAAGGTTTTACAAATATTTGCCACGTTTTAAAAATATAAATGTTTTCAAAATGAAGTAATGATTTCGTAAAGAAAAAATTAAAAAAATAAAAAAGTAGGTACCTATACATGTATAAGGTATATTGTACATCGAATATTTTAAGGATAGAAATAAAATCAAATATTCACCAATGACAATTTAAAAAGATGATTCAAAAGGAGAAAGTAATAACATTTCATTTGGAAAATGAGCAACCATAACAAAACCTCTCTCTCTCTCTCTCAATTTCTCATTTCCATATTGTCAATATAATTTTACATACCGACTAAAATATAACGCTTGGAACTTGTCACTGTTACTTATTTTACGTGTGAGCGTAAACTACTGGACCAAAAAGGTGCGCGGACGAAAAATCGTTGACAAAATGTCCTGAAACCGACGTCGCAGACCTCCTGTCATACTTTATTTTTTAAATGAAAAACTACTCAACGGCAACTCTTAAAAACTGCCGTGATATTTCTTCTTGGTACCGAAGAAATTCTGTGGAAATTTCAAGGAATATTGTCGGTTTGTTCTTCTTTAAAAAAAAATAAAATAGGAGAGGAGATTAAAACAACGAAAACGAGATACGTGGTTGCGAACTTACGCCGTCGATTTGCCTTCTTTTAATGGCAAATCTCCTTTTAATCGGCAATTTAATTAAATCTTCTTTTTGTTTCAAATCAACGGAGATATGAGCTTTAGAGATAACGCAAAATCTTTGCCAGGACGGTACCTTGGCTTCTGCTTGGAAAGAAAAGAATGATGTCGAAAAATCAATTTAACCGTGTGCTTTATGTTACTTGGTGTCATACTGGAAAAAAGTCTTGTGAATCCAGTCCCACCCACTCTATTACTATTAAAACTACAATCATACGACCAAACTACCCACATCACTACTCGACTAACCACATCCGACATCGCTAAAATTCGGTGATCAGGCGAGAACTGGTGCTCTCTGGTATATGGTACGAGAACTGGTATGGGCGTTGCTGATTAACGATATACATGGAGAAAAAAAACCTCGTGCGTGGGACCCGAAGTTTAGGTCATATGGATCTCTGAATTTTTCGGTTTGAGCACGTGAACACTTTAGGTCTAGCTGTCAAAGTTCGGATCACACATCTGAAACTTCAGTTCTTACATCCGAAGTACTTTAGATGTAAGAACTGAAGTTTCAGATGTGTGATCCAAACCTCAGCGGCTGGACCGAAAGTGCTCAGATGCTCAATCCGAAAACTTCAGAGATCCATATGACCTAAACTTCGGGTCCCACGCACGAAGTTTTTTTCTCCGTGCACAATGACGTAATATTGACTTTAGCTGGTCCAAAGAATGAGTATATATAACAGTGCGGCAGTTTATTTTTCCACCGATTATAGATTCACGGCATGTTGAAGATCTACAAAACGGTAGGAGCATGGATTCACGGCATGCCATTTATCCACAAACACCGCTTTCCCAATTTTAAATTTCATCTACCCACAGAAACACAAATTTCTGTGGATGAGTGGCATGCTGTGAAATATTCACAGCATGTCGTGAATCCACACATCAAGAGTCCACGTCGGTTTTTAGTTACGGAATCGTGTTTTAATGCTTGATTCTTGTAGATTAGCTAATGATAATAAGATCAGTTCAAACATCAACTTTCTTAGTTTTTTTATCAGGAGATGTGCCTGTTCATGACCCATGCGTCTATGCGAGTAGCTAATGGAGAATTTGCAGGTACCTATCTGAAATTTGATGAATGCCGTGTTTACGTGGGAACTCCCAAGTGAACTGAACACAAGGATACCATTGGTTCATAAATTGAACAATTATTGGATGAGACATTTTTTTTTTTTTTTTTTAGACCTTGGTTGCCATTTGCCTACTACCTTAGGGTGGGGGTAGGTATCAATGCAAATTTTATTAAAAAGAAGAAAAACTCCCCCAAACAAGCCCACCCGGGAGATTGTTTTAACGTTGGGACAAAGTCCCGAAATTCTGGGGTTCAGCGGGAGGCAGGACACTGGGGTTGCGGACTGCTAACTGGCGGCGCCCCACGCTACCGGGCGACCAAACCGGGGGGGGCGGCTTACAACCCCCAGGCAACCCCCCACCCCCCCAGAAAGGATAGACGGGCTCAACCGTCAGCGGTATAGCCCGAGGAAGAGCCCGCCTTTTTGCTAACCTGCCTGCGGGCAGACCATACAGACAGAATGCCTGCAGAGGGCCCACCCGCAGGCAAAACCCCAAAGGGGAGGGTAAAAATTTGGAAAAATGCCCGAAGGCTTACTTTTAAAATGGCACCAGCGCTCGTGACCGAAACGAGGTTCGCTACACCTCGAGTTTAATTGCGCTACAAGGTCTAGGAGGAAGCTTCATAAAGCTATCATCTGGCTGCAAGCAGTCCCCCCCGGGCCACCCTGCACCCCAATGGCTGGCAAGACCCTAGGTATGCAAGAGGACCCGTGGGCGTGGATGATTATGTGGGACTGACCCGCTTTGATCACCCTCCACAGCGGCCGAAGCCGGTGGCGGGAAACAAGGGCCGACCGCACCAAACCCCCTGAACCCTCCTCACAATCACCATTGCCGTGTAGCAGCACAGCCGTATAACAGACGGTGAGGCGGGTAGAGACGCGATGATTACCCTACGCAGAGCACTCCCAGCGAGAAACGTCGGCGAAAATGAGAACAGTGCGTCGCGCCGCGACCACCCGGAGGACACCCCCTCGGCCGCGAGGGAAGACCCACTTTGGGAGTAGGGAATGCGGAGGAACCACCCCACGGCACAACCGAAGACCCCCGTCGCCCACCCGGCCGCGACTGCCCCTGCCGGCAGGGAAGCAGGGTCCCCCTCAAAATTTTTAACCGAGGGGGCGCAGTCCGACCGCCCGGACCCAGAGCCCCGAAGGCCGCAGGTAAAGGTCCCCCCTCCCTCTTCCCCGCCAACCCGGGAGAGCCCCCACCGTGGGAGACCGCGGAACGCGCCCCGCCCGGGGGCCGCCCCCGCCGCACCGGGACGAATACCCCCCCCCAACACCAGCCCCGACGCCCACCCCGCACCCCCGCCCCCCCAGCCCAGACCCACACACGCGCGTGCGATCCTGGATGCCTTCAACACTCGCAGGGACAAAACCCGTGAATACGGCGGCCTTTTGGCAGGACGACGGCAAGCCGTTCTTCCCCAGGCAGAGCCAGGGGCCCGCGCGCAGCGCAGCCCAGGCCGGCGGCGCGCCAGAGCACGAGATAAGAATCGAGAACAGATGCGAGGGGAGATAAACGACCCGACCGCGAGCGGACGACGGAGCCGGCCCCGACGAGGCACGGTTACGCAACACACTGATAACATCGGCCACGCACCGAGCCCGGAATGGGAAAAAACCCATGATGGAAAAGCCGACAACTGGAAAAATCTCGGTTTCCAGTGCACGGATCTAAACGCGATTCGCACACCGGACGCGACACGATAGCTGGAACGCACTGCGTAAGTTTCACGCCGATCGGAGCACTCTACGCGAAACGGGACAGAGATTCGACGGGAGCTCAACTCGGAACAACCGTCTCACTCCGCTTATCAAAGCGAACTCCTCGGATGAGACATGAGAAAATTATTTAATCTTCCAGAATACATGTGTTTAAATGGGAAATGCCGCCAGATGACTAGGCGGTGCATTTTTTCACTTTTTAAATTAATTGTAGATAAATTAATTTAAAAAGTGAAAAAATGCATTTCCCATTTCAGAAAATAATTACAGAAATACTGCGAAATCAGCTCTTCCGGTATTCTCAAATAGAACAGTACATAATTTTCGTGCAAACTCTTCATCGCAGAGATGAACGTAAATACATTTGTTTATTTACAAGCCCATTACTGCAAGCTCCTATACGTATGACGTGTCTCGTATATTTATTTTTTATTCGTATGATTACTTTAATTTTAGATTTCATTTTTTAAAGTTCATTTTAAAAGGTCGGAATTTTCAACTTGTGGCGAAATTTTCCTCCTATTATAGTGATTTACGTTCGGCTGCGACAATAGCTTCCACAGGGTTCCGCCAGGGCTTTGTGCAGTGTACTTACAAAAAATCCTGCGACTTAAATAGGTGCTCATGTCAAAAGTAACAGATGCAGTTGCGATTCTAAATGCCACAATGGAATGCAGTGCCAAAATAAGTCACTAGACTAAAGTTTCTCTAGAAATATCATGTAAATTATAAAAAGTATTTGTAATTATGACGGAGGAGGTTTGGAGGCTTGGTGAATTCTAGAATTCACTGATTTCGGGTTTTTCTTGTCACATATGTATATAGGTATAAGGAATCGTAGAGGAGCTTTATCGGAATTAATATCAGAAACAGTTCCGTTTCTACGATTTTCAAGGAAAATTAAAATAACTAACTTGCTTACTAAACGGTCCGTCTTGAAAGTCCGACTGAATTGCATTTGGAAAAGTTATGAGGAATGACGAAAATACCTATTGTTTTGCCTAAATTGCCACTTGAAATTACAACACGAAGGAAGTCCTCTTTTTATTATTGATTTTCCCCTTTATGAAATCATTCTAATTTTCCCTCAAGGCATCAGATAGTGTCTTTAAATAATACTAACTATTGACTTTAAATAGAATTTCGTACAAAGTATACTCATTTTCTGACGTTGAACTAAACGCGCTTTTCTATAATTCTGTTAATACTCATAGTTCTCCGATATACGTGGAAAGTTTCATGATGTCAGTTAGTGTGTGGAGAAGAGGGACCCATCTGGATGGAGTAAAGTAAATCGAAACCGAGGTGATCCTTCCACTCAACCCACCCATTTTCCGTTAGCGATGAGGTGCAGCCTGCTAAGCTCGGGTAGGCAATATGTCATACACAAAACGTGTTCCACGCTTTCTGATGTGTGTCAATTTGCCTATCTGGAATGGTGCGGCTGCAACTTACCGCTGTGGAATGAATAGTCGGGTCGTTCCTTAAACAGCTCCTTTGCTCAGGAGGTCCTATTTGGTTTAAAACGCAAGTAATAACTAGGTTTTTAAAGGAGCTCTCGAGATAGCACAAAAGGGAAGGACATTTTTTGCGACCCTTAATTCAAGTTCAGCAGTACAACTTCGGAAATGGATCCTAGAAAGGGATTCCAATGTTTTACCGCAAAATAAAATGAAAGCGAAAGTAATCATATTGGACTCTCGTGAAATTTAAGAGTAGGTTTGCACCTACATTAACGTTTGTCAAAATCATTGAATTTTTTCTTCCATACTTTATACTTTTTACAGTGGCAGATCATTGTCATTCCTTGCAAGGATACATTTCAAAAGTTATGCTGTTGAATTTATCTGAGGTTTGCAAAAAGTGTCAATTTTATGAAGCTATCTTTAGAGCTCCTTGAACCTTCCTAAATCAAAATGTAAAACCAAAAGCTCCTCCAAAGAAAAGGAGTTGTTTAAGGAACGACTTTAAATACTGGTAAGGAAAAACGCCGTGTGAACATTCGAGAGTTGCCAAATTTTCCCGGATAAAACAGATATTTTTTAGGAAAGATATCCGTATTTTCCCTTGAAATTTTCAGGTATTTTAGATCAAGTTGCAAACATAATTGCCTGAAAATTTTGGGGGAAAAAATATTCAAAAATTTTTCCAGTAAAGTTGGTTTTTATTGAAGGCAATCTGACAACGTCTGAAGGCTCGTGCGGCGGTTTTCCTTAGGCCGTGCCAAAGAAGAACGCCGTATGAACATTCGAGAGTTGTCAACATTTTCTCCGATAAAATGTTTATTTTTGAGGAATGTTGTGAATATTTTTTCCATGAAATTTTGAGACAATTTAGATCGAATTACAAACAAAACTATTTGAGAAGTTGACAGAAAAATATTCAGAAACTTTGCTTTAACTTAGCGATTTGTCAAAGGAAAGACAACGCCTGAGGGTTCATACGGCGGTTTTCCTACAGTCCCTTATACTGAGGTCAGACAACACCCCCTCACGGAGTCACAAACGGGAATAAAGATTAGAGAAATTGAACGTTTTTTGTAATCTTTGATCGGCCATTCTCAAATTCCTTTCTCCGTTCCTCCTCTTATTCCGTATGTTCCTTACCGAACCCGCAACTCCCTGGTCCATTCCAGATTATAATCTTTGCAATCGGCAAAAATGTAATCTTTTTCCCGTTTGTGACACTGTGAAGGCCTAAAATACGGAACCGATCAGAAATGGATTCACATTGTCTTTACTCTCAGTATAAAGGGACGCTAGTTTTCCTCAGCACGGCAGAATACGACCCATAGGTTTCTACCTTTTTGTACTCTCTGGTGTGTGTTATAATTGTGAATGATGACACGTATGTCGTTTCCCAGGATGGACTCTTGGGGTCATCTGAGCGTGGACATCGCGTCTAGTCACCTGTCTCGAGATGAGCGGAGCAGTCAGAGAGCAGCCAAGACGGTTCGTCATATTTCATGCCCACCCCCTTCACCTCGCAACCATGCACCCTTATCGCTCTGAAAATTTTAGCCCCTGCACTCTACCTCTCCCGGTGTTCCATGCGATACCTTTTGTTATGTTTACAATTGTTCAGCTTTTCCCGTTTGGAACATACCCTAGTAGCATTGACTGTTAAATTTCGCCTTTTGAAAAAAGCGACAAAATGCTGAAATATCCTACTTAGAATTCCTTCTTTTTCATGTAACGGAGGGTATCGTTAAGCCGTCTCTCCGCCCACCTTGAAATTCTCTATAACTCTAAACTGAAAAAAAAATCTCGGTGTATTTACTAAGAAAAGGGTAAAATTACCAAGAATTCGGGGTTCTATTTGATCCCAGTCTTTTCTTGGTACAGTTACCATTTATGGAATTGGTAACTTTACCGAGAAATCTCGGTAAAATTATTGAACTTTCTCGGTAATTTCACTGGACCTTGGTAAAAACGCCAAAATTTTTTATCGACTGCGGTAGAATTACCGAGATAAAAGGCAAATTTACCGGGAATTGATTACCAATAAAAGTGGTATTCTTACCTGAAAAAACAGTAAAAATACCGGTTTTTTGGTAAGCTTACCAGTCTGTCTTAGTAAAATTACCAATAATTGGTAAAAAAGTGAGATGGTAAAGGTACCAACGGACTTTGGTAAAAACGCCGAGAATTTTTTTTTCAGTGTATCGCTCTGAAAATTTTAGCCCCTGCACTCTACCTCTCCCGGTGTTCCATGCGATACCTTTTGTTATGTTTACAATTGTTCAGCTTTTCCCGTTTGGAACATACCCTAGTAGTATTGACTGTTAAATTTCGCCTTATGAAAAAAAGCGAGAAAATGTTGAAATATCCTACTTAGAAAACCCCCATTCCTTCTTTTTCAAGTAACGGAGGGGTATCATTAAGGTGATTCGATGGACGCCATATTTTTTGTCAGAACGGCATGCGATATGTCGGATCAATTGGTTCCATTTTTCAGCTACTCGTCATTTTTCTCCAATTTTGAGATCGCAATTCTGTTGTCAGGAGACTAAAGCACTCACTTACCAATTTTTACAAAGAAATTCAACGTAATAAAGGCGTGCTTTTTTTTAGAGAGAAAACATCGCATTCGATACTGATATCGAAACTCGATATCAGTATCGAATGCGATGTTTTCTCTCTGAAAAAACCACGCCTTTATTACGTAGAATTTCCTTGTTAAAATTGGTAAGTGAGTGCTTTAGTCTGTTGACAACAGAATTGCGATCTCAAAATTCGAGAAAAATGACGAGTAGCTGAAAAAATGGAACCAATTGACGCGATATATCGCATGCCGTTCTGACACAAAATATGGCGTCCATCGAATCACCTTAAGCCGTCTCTGCGTCCACCTTGAAGTTCTTTATAACTCCACGATTTTTTTGCTCATTGAAGGTCTACGTTTCAGGGAATGCATCATGGTCTGGTAATTTTTGGTCTCTCTTTGGGTCTAAGCTTGATCTAAACATGAGGCTGAAGGCCGAAATTGGTAATAAATGCGGGTTTCGTGGATTTGCGCTCGAATACCTAAAAATCCGTATTTTTCGCCGAAATCAGCCTTTAGACACATGTTTAAGACCGAGTGAAACCTGGAAAGAGGCTCGAAATGACCAAAGCATGATCCATACCGTCAAATTTACACCTTCAGTGAGCAAAAATCGCAGAGTTGAGGACATTCAGGGTGGGTCCAAAAACGGTCCTTATCGACGTACGTACTCCTACCCTTTCTTCATATGAACTTTACGTTAAAAAAAAATTATGAAATAAATTTGCATCAAAATTTTGTGGAATCCTAAAAGTCACTCACATTGACGCTAAACAAAAAAAAAAAAACTGCAACACATGCAATAACATAAAAAGCTGAAAATGTATACATATATGTAAAATGTACTAAAATAAAGTGATGAAAAATGTGTAAAAGTTCAGAATGGCATTTCTACGCAAAGGATACAATGAAGAGTTTCCTAACTCGGACGTTTTAAACAGCCTCCTTAAGAGTTTCCCTTTGAAAGGTATGAGTTATTAAACTTTCTTTTTTTTTTTTTAACAGCGAAGTATATCTCGATATTGATAGCTCCTGCTCCTGCATGCGGTGCAAAAGCCATTTGAACTCGTTTCTACAATCTCTTTACTTAAATCCAAGCCCCGTAGCACTTTTTTAAGACCCTCAGTGCAAGGATTAGAGTCGAAAATGCTTGATGCCTGTTTTTGTTTGAACTTTCCTGAAACTCCTCTCTATAGTTCTTCAATTGTATTTGCTACACACAATTTCTGCCGAATGTTCGTGTTTCTGATTTACTCATTGTTTGGAGTTATTGAATGGTTATGTTTTTTTCTCATATTTTAGTCAAAAATTTGTCTTGAATGTCTCTAGGTCTCCGGAGGGAATATCGATAATCGATAATTCACGCCTCGCCACTCTGCCGTGATAACGAAGAGAGCAGTGAGTGTCAAGTTTTCGAAATCGAGTTTCCTTCAAAATTCGTCTAATCTCTTTTAGATGAAATCATGAAATATTTAAGACAGTAAAATTCATCTTAATTGTATAAAAACGAGACATATGAGAAAACCGTAAGAACGCAAAAAATGACGTAGTTTCAGGCAAGACAGCAGTAAGTGAGATTATTCCTCCACAGAGCCAATGAAAACAGTGCTTCAAGTACAGTGCCGCCCTCTTCTACCAATTTCTAACCTGAAAATGTGTTTGTTGTGTGTCCAAAACGCAACCACGAAAGCATGCAGAAGATAGCACTTACGGCTGTCTTGCCGAACACTAGCCTAACTTGAAAATGGTGAATATCCTTTTTATTATCCAAAGGATTTCTAGGAGTCTTTCGGACGATTATAGTGGCATTTGACAAAGAACGTAGGCTTATTTCAAGAAAATCTTCCGGTCAGTCACTTCTGAGCCCTTTCTCTCGAAACTCCATTTTTCCACTTACCGCTCTTTTCGCTATCCACGGCAGAATTGAAATAAAATCGGTCCATTTTTAATCATCCAAACAATTCCTAGGAGTCTTTCAGATGATTAGTGGCAATTTGACAAAGACGGAGGCTCCTTTTAATAAAATTTTCCGGTCAGAAGCCTCTATGCCCGTTTTCTCTAAACTTCATTTTTGTACTTACTGCTCTTTTCGCTATCACGGCAGAATTGAAATAAAATCAGTCGATTTTCAATCATCCAAACGATTTCTAGAGTCTTTCGGATGATTAGTGACAATTTGACGAAGAACGTAGGCTTTCAATAAGATTTTCCCGTCAGACGTTTCTGAGCCCTTTCTCTCAAAACTTCATTTTTGCACTTACTGCTCTTTTCGCTATCACGGCAGAAACGAAATAAAATCGGTCAAATTGAATCATCCAAAGGATTTCGAGGAACATTTCGGATGATTAGTGGCCATTTTACCATAAACGGAGGCTTCTTTCAATACAATTTTCCGGTCAGACGTTTCTGAGCCCTTTTTCTCAAAACTTCATTTTTGCACTTACTGCTCTCTTCGCTATCACGGCGGAAACGAAATAAAATCGGTCAAAATTGAATCAACCAAACGATTTCGAGGAACATTTTGGATGATTAGTGGCAATTTGACCATAAACGGAGGCTTCTTTCAATAAAATTTTCCGGTCAGACGTTTCTGAGCCCTTTTTCTCAAAACTTCATTTCTGTACTTACTGCTCTTTTCGCTATGACGACAGAAACGAAATAAAATTGGTCAAAATTTAATCATCCAAACGATTTCCAGGAACATTTCGGATGATTAGTGGCAATTTGACCAAAAACGAAGGCTTCTGTCGATAAAATTTTCCGGTCAGACGTTTCTGAGCCCGTTTTCTTCAAAACTTCATTTTTGCACTTACTGCTCTTTTCGCTATCACGGCAGAAACGAAATAAAATCGGTCAAAATTTTATCATCCAAACGATTTCCAGGAACATTTCGGATGATTAGTGGCAATTTGACCAAAAACGGAGGCTTCTTTCAATAAAATTTTCCGTCAGACGTTTCTGAGCCCTTTTTCTCAAAACTTCATTTTTGCACTTACTGCTCTCTTCGCTATCACGGCAGCACTGATAGCGTTCACATCCGGGCCCGGACTGACGACGTCGCTCACGCACGAAGTACGTCTCGGGGCTCGCACGTCGACGCGTCAACACCCGGAGCCCGGGGTGGGGGACTGCAGTTATTTTAAGATTTGTTCAACATGAATTATACGTTTTCTCCGGTTATTTCCGAGCCATTGTAAACGGCAAACCCCCAACTCGCGTTAATCGGGACTTCTTCTCGTATTACAAACGCTTTTCAAGTTCCACCGGTTCATCGCCCGCGATTTTTCCGCTTTTTCCGCCGATTTTCCGCGAAGTTTTTCCTTCGATCCTCAGCTGGAAAGCATCGAATTTCGTTCGATTTGAATATGGGTTGAGCGCCCGACGCATAGGTTGAGGTCGGGCTACGCGAGGCTCGGGTGGGATTTTGAGGTTAGGTGTGATTTTTGGGGGGTTTACGTGAGTGGTCCGGAAAATCCTCGGTACCCCATTTTTTTGGTTTTTTGGTGAAGTGCGCGGGAAAAAACTACTCCGTCAAGATGAATATGTCCAGTGATGTCAGTAACACAGATTCATTCATCCATGTTTTAAATTTTTCATTCCTGTCCAAAAATTGCTTGAAAGTTAATCTACTGCAATTTAGTACATTGATAACATGAATTGGAAAAGGATAGTATTTTTTATAAATACAGGATACATTTTCCGTAAAAGAATTCAGTATAAGAGTATGAAGGAAGTGCAACATGCCCATTCTATCTGAAATAGAAACTGATAATATGAGACTGTATTAACGAGTATTTGGCCTACAGTTCACAGGGTCGAGTGTCTGTTGACTTGGGTTTAAAACGTCAAATTAAATGAAGGGCTTGGAGGACAATGCGCATTAAGGCAGTTTTTGCTATTTCGAGAAAAACGTGTTTGAAGTTTCGAAGTCACATGGACCCTAATGGCAGAAAGAAAGTTCAAACTGACTTTTTGATGCTTATAAATTGGAATTTGGGAGCCAATTTTTCATGGAGTATGTATTAAGACTAGTTTTACTTGAAATCATTAATAACTCAATTTGTTCAGAAACTGCACATATGCCCCTTATCTTCCAAGCTCCTCGAATAAAAAATGTTGGAAACAGTAAGTTCGGTACCTTATATCTGGAGAGGCAAATTTTGACGGTGAACGTCTCCAGATGATAAAACTCGTCATGCAGGATCAGCTAAAACAGAAATATATAGATTGATATCATTACCTCCATCAATTAAAGACTATTCTACTAGATTAAAGAATGTAGAAGTACTAAAAACCCCATGTTAAACCAACCTCATTCAAGGCGTTCCAAAACCTTAATTTTGAAGCTTGTAATAAGGCAACAAAAAGTTGACTTTGGTATAAATATGAGGAGAAACAAAAAAAATGTGGATAGGTCGATCAAAATTCCCATATTATGCGTCCTACTTTTAAATGATAAAACTCACAATTTTCCTCGTCCCTTTTTATGGAAGAGTTCACCTTCTTGACAGGTGCTAGCACTCAGATAGGTTTCATCAATACATAAAAACCAGTTGAAAAATTTCAAGATGACACCACTGTTTCAAAAGGTCAACAAAGCGCTGGAGGTACCGAAAAAGTACTTGTTCTTTCAATTTCCTCCCTATAAGGCTATGGATGAATGTGTCTGTGTTCTGTCACCCCGTGTAGGTATGGAACCAATTGATGGTAGAATCCTCACAAGTTTACATCGACGAAAGCACAGGAGAAGTGAGGAGCCCTTTTGCCAACACTGTAAGTTTGCTGATGAACCTTGACCTTTCACAACTCGAAAGGGCCACCTGTACGCATGTCTTACAGTTGTATTTTGATAGTTGTAACTTTTCGGTGTGACCATCCGTGGAAATAGAAATACATTTTTGAAAAGTACAGCTGCGGACTACAATTAAGACTAGAAAAAAAAACACATCTACCAGGAGGCTTCGGCTACAAACACTGCAGCCTTCTTTAGTTGGATAAAACATGTACACCTTTTTTCAAAAAATTAAAACTTAGCACTAGGTAGTGTCTCTCCATGAAAGACGAATAAAGCTGTTATGAAAAAAGGGTAACAGGAGACAGTGGGAACAGAGAAATCTCTTTCCACCCAAAAAAAAAAAAACGAAAAAAAAGGTATTGGCATCATGGCCACCATTGGTCACTAGACAACGTTTTAGAGAAAAAAATAATGCTCCTCGAAATATGCCGTAGAGAATGATGCACACAACAAAAATTTCGGAAATCAACTCCTTGACGTGAATAACAAGTTTTCCAACTCAGTTCAAAGGGAAGTTTGACTATTTACAAACGGCGTTATTTGTATTTTCGCCACATAATCAACGTTAACTGTAAAGACTTATATCCTGTTTAGGAATGAATCATGAGTTAATTTCCGGATTCCCGTTGTGTGGTTCGTCTTGAGGAGAAAACACGCCCCAAAGTGCTTTATTCATAGCTCGTCTAAGGGTCGGTCGCATAATCGAGTGTTTTACAAACTTTTACGGCAAAAACACCCGAAAAGAGGGAACCTAACCGGCCAAAATTCCGACGGTATGAATTTGCGGCTCAAAAGGCATGGTTTCAAGGAAAACCCTTTTAAAGTTTAAATGTATCATGGCTAAGGCTCAACATCTTCGGTTTAAATGCATTCTCGTCTACTGTCGGCATGGAATTAACTCAACCATACTTGTGACGTACACTTTGGTATAGATAAATTCTTTTCGTTTGATAAAAGGTTTCATTTTGTCTTTGAACATACCCACCTAATTTCGTCAATGGTGTAGTGCTGCCATTTCCCGGAAGTAATTCCGAATTCCGAAACTTTTGAAATATCTTGGAATCTTTGAAATTCCTTGAGGTCCCGGCTATTTTTGGAATTTTCCCGGAATTTCAGGGTTTTTTGTAAGTTTGGCCGATTATTTGATCAAATTTCGTAATTCTTTGATCAAATTTCATGATTCTTCGATCGAATTCCAGGATTCATTGATCGATTTTCATGATTCTTTAATTAAATTCCAGGATTTATTGATCAAATTTTATGATTCTTTGATCAAATTTGACGAGATCTTCCAACCTAATCTGGGCGTATTTCGAAACTTTTTCCCGGAACTTTTGAAAAATCGGAATTTTCCTCGGATCTTTCGAAATCCGGAAATAATCCCGGGAACCCCAGAATCTCTGATAAAATAAAATGACAGCACTGCTTCGGGACTCGTGCTAAAAAAGGCCCGTTTTCCTGTCGGTTAATTGAGTTTCTGAATGATTGCAGACCATCGAGAAGCTCCCAGACAAAATCTTGCTGAACATTTTCTCCTACTTAACTCACCGGGAAATATGTCGGATGGCACGAGTATGCAAGAAATGGCGGGTGATCGCTTACGACACGCGATTGTGGACGGCTGTCTCGCTCAGGCCGGAGATCTCAGGGCTTCATGTTGGATCACTGGAGTCACTTTTGGCGCTTATCAGGTAAATGAGAAACTATTCGAGGGATATCAACTAATTTGGGAATTCAGTGGCGTGGCGTGAATTGCGATGTATCGACTGTTATGCCATGTGAACCTATGGAAAAGGATCGATAAACAGGGTGTTCGCAGCGAACACCTTAATAATCGATTCTTTATCATAGGTTTAAATAGCAAAACAATCGATACATCGCAATTCACGCTACGCCACTGTTTGGGATGCATGAATGAACTAATTTTAAAATTACGTTTTCTATGCTTGTTTTCTGCGGATAATTTTCATCATAAAGCGGCCGTCCATAAATTTCGTCACCCAAGTAGGGGAGAGGGGGGTCTACCGCTGGATGACGGTAGGTAACGGGGAGGGAGGGGGGATCAAGGCAAGGATGATATAAGCTTTCCTGAAGGCAAAAAGGCTGAAAATGCATGCTTGATATTTGACTATACCTACTACTGATTTTCTTTTATATCGATTTTCTGTGTTTTCCGCAAAAAGGGGAAAACCCAACATATTTCACTCAATGCTCGATAAAAGTAATTAATCATATTCTTAATGATGCAGACTATATCTGCTGATTTTTATCGATTTTCTGCGTTTTCCTTCAAAAAGAGGGGGGGGGGGGGACTACGCTAAGGATGACGTACTTTTAGAGGGGTCTAGCAATGGAAAACGGCTGGATACGTTGAGGGAGGGAAGGGGTCGAAAAATTGAAAAAAATGGGTGACGTAATTTACGGACGACTCCGAAGACCTAGAAGTGGGCTTAGCGCACTTCGCACGGTGTTTTGCGGAAGATGGAAGGTTTTGAATCCACCTGAGAGACGCTTGACCCACAGACATATCAGATTCGTAAAAATAGTCCCGGGCCGATCTTGAGAGACACTTGGCTCTCCAAAAATGACTCTGGACCGCGTCCAAGAAACTCCTTTTTCATGCATATTTTTCAGTTTTCCCGCTTCTCGGACCCAAATCTTACGCTTTATTTAAATTTAATGAAGACGTCAATTTTCATAGAGCAAATTTTGATAGCCCAATGATTGCAGGCGTACACGGAGAAAAAACCTCGTGCGTGGGACCCGAAGTTTAGGTCATATGGATCTCTGAAGTTTTCAGATTGAGCATCTGAACACTTCAGATCTAGCTGTCGAGGTTCGGATCACACATCTGAAACTTCAGGTCTTACATCTGAAGTACTTCGGTTTTCACATCCAAAAAACTTCAGTTCTCACATCCGAAAAACTTCGGTTCTCACATCTAAGTACTTCAGATGTAAGAACTGAAGTTTCAGATGTGTGATCCGAACCTCGACAGCTAGATCGGAAGTGTTCAGATGCTCAATCTGAAAACTTCAGAGATCCATATGACCTAAATTTCGCGTCCCACGCACGAAGTTTTTTTCTCCGTGTATCAATGGCGTGCTTATAAAAACTATTAATGGTGCGGAAATGAGTGGTGCACTCCTTTACGATCCCTTTCAAATCCGATTATTGGATGATGCATATTTCTCAGTTTTTCAAAGAGATGAACTAAATATCAGTGCTAAGTTTCCTGCGTGAAATATTTCGCAAAATTTTACGTGGTAGTGAAATGTTTGAAAAATATAAACATTCATTTAACGGGCTGGGTTTGCAATTCCGTGCGAAAAAGAATTACCAAACAAAACACCCTATATTTTCATTCAACTCTGGACTTGAATCCCTTTTCCTCAACTTTTCAACACATGTAATAATAATCACTGAAATCATGCATCTGTTGCCGGCAAGCCTAGGATTGCCTGAAAATTTTAGGCAAACCTAGGTTTGCCAAACGCCATTTCAAGCCAACATTTTTTTTTTTTTACCGCAAATATGACCGTACCGCTTAACTTTTTTGGGGTTTTAATCAGAGACAAGAGGCTCTCACTAGTATCTTGGCAATGGTGGAAGCTTTTACTTTCGGGACCTCTGCATTCTACCGTTGACCTACCTACATGGTTGATGTTTAACAACGTGTTGGCAGTTTTGTTTTGCAAACAAGCCGAAGTTTGGGAAACTTTTGGCTCATGACGTCACCCGAAGCTCATCAGCCACCATTTAGGTAGGTCAACAGTCGAAATAAGAGTGATGGCTGTTGCTCCCTTATAATTTTCCATAAGGAATGGACCACTAGACAAGGTACGAATTTCAGCATTCTGATACATGATTCTTAACCAAAATTTCATTCAGAACACCATGAAAATTACCAAAATCCACTCCTTACCAAGATATTTAATGATTCTTGATGCGTAAATTCAAACCACCCGCTCATGAAAACTCAACGCTCTACGTGATTCACATCGCGCGCTAAACGACATCATGACAGTATCTACGATATAAAAATCTGGCAACCTCAATCTTGATGCTTTGGCTCAGCTATAGCAAATTGCTTATAGTTTGAACAACACATGGAGGGAAATGAACATTGCTCAATTGAGAAGCTTGCTGAAACCGTTGTTGTGCGCGATTTGATTCACGTAGAGCTTTGAGTTTCTTGTGAGCGGGCAGTTCAAATTCCTCGTCACCAATGTGTAATAAAAACGTTAATATCTTCGTTAAAAGTTTATTTCAGTAATTTGCGTTGTAGGAATCGTGTTTTACGTGAAATTCTGGTTAAGAAATATGTATCAGAATGCTTGAATTCGTACCTTGTCTAGTGATCCATTGTCGAATACCCGAAAGTAAAAGCCTCCACCTGACGCCAAGAGGCCAGTGGAGGGTCTCTTGTCTATGGTTTGAATCGTTCAATGGACCACTAGACAAGGTACGAATTTAAGCAATCTGATACTTGTTTCTTAACCAGAATTTCACGTAAAACACGATTCTTACACTACGAAAATTACTGAAACCAACTCCTAACGAAGATATTAACGTTTTTATTTCACATTGGCTACAAGGAATTTGAACTGCCCGCTCACAAGAAACTCAAAGCTCTACGCGAGTCAAATCGCGCACTACAACGGTTTCTGCAAGCTTCTCAATCGAGCAATGTTCATTTTCCACCATGTGTTGTTCAAACTATAGGTAATTTGCTATAGCTGAGCCAAAGCGTCAAGATTGAGGTTGCAGATTTTTACATCGCAGAGACTGTCATGATAACGTTTAGCGCGCGATATGAATCACGCAGAGCATTGAGTTTTCATGAGCGGGTGGTTTGAATTCACGCATCAAGAATCATTAAATATCTTCGTAAGGAGTTAATTTCGGTAATTTTCTATGTGCGCATCGTGTTCTACGTGAAATTTTAGTTACGAAACATGTATCAGAATGCTGAAATTCGTACCTTGTCTAGTGGTCCATTATCTAGGATTCCCTGGTTTTCTTCACGTGCCCCTGGATCATTCGTCTGAACATCCATCTGGGAGTTTTCAAGAGGCTTTTAATAATTTTTGTCTCTGCTTTTCGACAGTATCCGGTTCGGTCCATCGTTGCGGTACATCGAGCTCCCGATTGAGCTGATCACTCACACCGTTCTCCACGAGTTGGCCAACAAATGCCCCAATCTCACACACATGCTCCTCGATTTTTCCACGGCCATGCAACTCCACGATTTCAGCGAAATGCAGGTGAGTTGAAGGAGGGGGACTTTGGAAGGCTTCAGGCAGTGTTCGGAACTCGCCTTTGAGTTTCAGGAGCCATGTGGCGCATCAAGCTCGATTTTTAGAGGCCGTTGAAGATTTTTTAGGAGCCAGAGAGACTGCTTGCCTGTATATCACGGCGCATTCAGTGGAAAGTCAGATGCAAATGTTTTAGTCACAGAATTAGTAACTGTGACTTGGGAGAAATTTCGAAAAATCACCAAACGGAGAAATTAGGATTTTTTTTGGAGGAGGAGGGGGCAATTTTCATGGGCCACGTTAGCACAGAGCCTTCATTTTTTAGGCGCCATGGCCGATTTATTAGGCGTATTTGGTGCGTTGGCGCCTGTGAGTTTGGAACACTGCTTCAGGGATTACCCCGTTAAAGTCAACCATGTTGGTGAGTGAAATACGGTATCAACATAGGGCGAAATATTGAAATAATTGGACTATTTCTGCCAAACGGAATCAGAAACAGGCAACGAAGTAGCAAATCTGCCGATGTATTCGCTTCCTATCCGTGCATGGAGACTATGGAGAGTTTGACTGGATACATAGAGGTAGACTTTCACTTGACACCGGAGTACCTATCTATTACGGCCTCAACTTTGTCAGTTTTTTTCCGAGCTTGATTGTTCGTTTTGGAGAAAACCAGTGGAAACCAAGTTTCTTTCGCAAAATTTTACCTAGGAAAAATGACCTCGTCATTACCTTAGTTTTTACCCTAAATTTTGCGGCGTACAGGAGCTTCATTGATGGAAAACAGGTATTTTGGTTGCGCTTATTGCAGTTTCGCCTTCAATTTTCGATGTAGGCCAGGAAACAAACTTTATGCATCAACACTTATCAACGAAATAAAATAAATAATAATTAGAAATACTGCTAAGAAATAAAAGGAAACGCAAATTCTGAAGAGCGCACATCAAATTGCAAAATAATTTTCTTATGTATTATTATGGGTGTACTTTTTCTAATTTAGCCAATGCCGATACTCCGCCCCTTAAAACTTTTATTGTTATGTTTTTCAGGCATTCCCAACAAAGTTAAAATATTTATGCATTTGCTTGTCGGAGGTCATTTTCATGGAAGGTTTCATGAGGAAAATCTACAATTTTATCAATGGACTGGAAATATTGCATCTCATAGGTGAGTGTAAAGTGGAAAAATTCCAATATCACGATTTGAAATTTGTATGGCTAATTGTGAAATTGTTTTGTCAGATGCTAAGACCGGTAGCCAACTTTTGAAAACCTGTATAATTTTGCATATTTTTGATGAGGATCTTTTCAGTGACAAAATTTTGAACAAAAATATTGATCAAAACTTAAAAATATTAGAAAAGATTTTTTATTATTGCTTCTGTGTTGTCAAATTTTTGAGTAATCTATGTTTTATGAGGCATCAAGAAATTCTGAGATAAATATTCATCTCAACCTAAAAAACTTGAACGACAATCATGGATCGACCAAACTCACAAAAAAAGTTCTATCTACATATTCAAACATTTTCTAGCCTAGTTCAACAGGAAATAATCTCCGAATTAAAATCCAAGATAGATTTATGTATCATGTGCCAAGGCATTTAACGATATGCCGAATTTGGCTATTATCTTGCGACATATATCGTCAGTTTCCGGCCAAAGTATCACAAGACATACAACGTTCAAACATTTCCGCCGCCTATATTTTTTACAGAGAAATAGTCTGTAAAAGCTGTTTGAAAATTTCACTAAATTTTATCGGCAGCACAAAGATATTTCAGTGAAATTTTCTGACAGTAGCTTCGTTGAACGATTTCTTTGTAAAAAAATAAAATGGCTGCGGAAATTGTTAAACGTCGCGTGGCGCTTGTGATACTTTGGCCGAGGGTGACGATGTAAATATTGCACTGACCGTCAAAATTTAATTTACCCCTCGCCCACTCAGATATCGACGCAGCTTTGAGATTCCTTTCAATGAAATCAGCAAACTTTTCATCGGGAAAGTGAATTTCACAATAGGGTGAGGATTTTTGTCGAGAGAGTCGTGGTGCGGCTATGTCGTGGGCTAAATGTAATGTTAGTACGTACTTTTCTGCATGTCCATCGTTCCGCCGGCCTGAGACAGTTTCAAAAATAGATGCACCGCGAATCTCATGAGAGTAAGAGCTCTGAAACGAGGTTCAAAGAATTGACAAATCGCAACACTAGTATTTGCTCGTTGTTTCCCTATGCCACCAAGTTGCCGAACAACGGCGCAAACATGATCCCAGAGGCTATTTTAAAAGTTGGTAACACTGCTTTTCCTTTCAAATCCATTATAAATATCGATTTTAGGCGAGGCAAGCTGTTTTACGAAGAATCGATTGTTTTACGTACTTTTAAATGTGAAAAAGGAAGAACAGTGTTACTAACTTTCAAGCATCGCCTTTGCACGATCCTCCAATTTCTCGACATCTGAGCGGAATATGCTGCTTGTTGATAAGATTTGGCAAAATACGTCGATTCCCAGACGAAGGAATTTACCAACGTCGCCAAATTTTCTTTTACAATTTTCATTTTTACTCGGAGACTGCTCAACACTTTTCAATAGAAATTTCATAGATAAACCCATGGATTATTTCTGTAAATCAGCTTAATTTTGGACAGATTTGATGCTGCCTTTTTTGCATGAAAAAAATAGTTGTGCCAGTAGATTTTGCAACATTGGAATGGGGTACGTTTCCTTGTCTGAGACACGACGAACAAATGACATATTTTGCAGTTAGGAGCCACGATTGCTCGTTACTTTATGAAAGCGCCTAATTGCATGGGAAAACTAATGACACATATCATCGTTTCCCAGATAAAGGAACGTAAGTCCACTTCCAAGGTCGCCAAATCGACTCTAACGATTCAATTTTTTAAAAAAAAAAAAAAAATCCACCTGCTTAGGCTCCGTTTAAAATTGTTCTGATTTTTGTCAATGTAATCAGAGGGAAAACCAGTGAAATGCTTCGTTAGAAACGCTCAACAGCTTTTTCCAGTGAAAACATAATTTACAGGTGAAAATTGTGTATTGTTTTAGAACGAATGTGAAATTTAATTACGCTTTGCGTGTGGATCTTGACGACAAGAGTCTTCTCTAAAATTAGCCGGAAATAACGGTTCCAGAATGCAAAATGTAGTCCAAATCGCCGTTGCCCTCACGAAAGAACGTAACAATATGCATTAAGACATGAGCCCTGAGACCCATACGACTACGGGCATAACAGAGCTCACGTCATAATGCACATAGTTTCATTTGACAGAGATACGTCCGATTAAGCTAAATTTCTCCTCGTATATAGCATTTTTATCAAGAGAATTGTGGTCATTTCCAACTGAAAATTTCACTATTTTTCTCCTGCTCTCATAAAAAAATTAGACAAATTTTGGACAAAAATTGCACAGACATATTCTCGCAAAAAAATTGAATTTTTAAAGTCTATTTTGCAACTTTGGAATGGAATTGCGTTCCTTCGTTCGGAACGGAGATCATGAAGGAGCTACATCTGATTTTTGTTTTCTTTGCCTATTATCAACAAAAATTTGATTTCTGGCTATTGCCATCATTTCATCATTCATTAATTTTTTATTACATATTGTGCTGCAATTTGAGCTGAATTGAGTTGGGGAGGGGAACGAACATTTTCTTCCAACGCGCAACACGACAAAATGAGGAATTTTCACGGCAAGTTATCCTTTATAGTTTATCCCTTTCAAACAACTTATAGTCATTTTCCCTTCCTGCAGGAACATATGAAAAAGTAGAGGAGGAAGAAGAAGAAATTTATGAAGTTATAAACGTCCACAAATTGAAATCAGCCACACCTAACTTGCGGGTCATCAACTTGTACGGAATCAACTTCATCGATGACAGCCATATCGACGCTTTTAGTTCAAATTGTATTCAGGTAATCACCAAATGAGCAATAAGCAAGAGAAATCAGGGGTTGTTTTTGTGCTGTGAAAACGCACAACGCCTGCATAATCCGAGAATGCAGTGAGCATTGCTTTCATGCTCGATAAGTTGCCTATTTAGCGCCTTGGCGCGCGTCAACAGGTACGGCTGAGACCGAGAACACCAATACTGCCGTGCTAAGGAAGAACATCGTATGAACATTCGAGAGTTGCCGATTTTCTCCGATAAAATGTTTATTTTTGAGGAAAATTGTCGATATTTTTCCTTGAAATTTTCAGACTTTTTCGATCAAATTTCAAGCAAAATTACCTGAGAAATCGGCAGGAAAATATTCTCAAATTTTCTTGAAAATTAGTGATTTGTCCAACGCTTGACCCAAGTGACCCATGCGGCGTGTTCCCTCTGCACTGCAGAATAAAGGCCACACCAAATAAGTTTACGAACTTTTAGACTGCTACGGAAGATCTTCCTTGGTTCTTCCATTTACTTTACAAGAAAATATTGCGTCAGACGATCTTCTGTCGAAGTCCAGAAGTGCGTCAACTTTTTTGACTTGGACTCTACCGCTCGAGAAAGTTTATTAACTCGTTTCTAGTATTGCTGTATTTTGATTTGTTGATACATTTCATTAAAGTCTTCCTTTTTTTAATGTACAACAATGCAATTGTTCACTTGCAATTGATGTGTCCTGAGTTTTCTCCTTCTCTTGAAGAATACTCCGTAAGCAAATTCAAAAAATCATGTTGATTGATGTTTCTTCATTTCAGGAAACACCTAGCATACTTACATACGTATTAAAATATTACGAGATGCATGCTTTAAAACACATGCCACATTGTGGTATTCGATTATTTTTCTTCGAATTCATGAAACACAGAACACACATACATCAATTTTAAAATATTACAAGATACATGATCTCCAAGATGCATCGGTGACCTGGCAGCAAAAGGCAGCAAATTATCGACATTAAAAATTGAGTTTAATTTTCAACCGATGCTCATCAAAGGTTACAAAATTCGAACTTTCTGCTTTGACGATATGTTGAAAATTTCTTACGCATATTCTCTGTGAAATACTATTTTAATTTATCATTTTAACGGAATGGATTCTCTTCTATTTCAGTTAGAATGTTTGGCTGTGAATTACTGTTCGAAAGTCACGGGATCCACGATGAAAACTTTATTCCAAAGAAGTAAAAGACTGAGATGCCTCCTTATGAACCAAACAAGTAAGCTAATAGTTGATACTAGGGGGCGTACCCCCTGGCCGCTACGCGGCCCAACCCCCTGAAGGCGCTCCGCGCCATCAATGGGCCGCTTCGCGGCCCTATTTTTACCCTCCTATCAGTGTTAGTTTTATTTTTACCCTAAAAAATTACGACATGAGGCATACTTTAATTTTAAATGTTCCTGTTGCTATTTGTTTTGTTGACTTGACGAATCTTTACAAATAATTATTATATTTTTAATATTTTGTGCTCGGCACTCGAAGGCTTGACAAACAGGGCCATGCCCTATTCGTTAGTAGAAGAAGACTTAAAATTACTTTAAAATTAAAAGGACGCGTTTTGGAATGACTGCTTGATGAAATATTGCAGTAAAACAATGAACAATGGTAGAGTCAGTCAAGTAATAATTTAGATTTCATGAGTCGGGGATCGAACCCACACCGAGTTCACAGTGGACGCATTCGACATCTTAGACGACTCAGCCACCTCTCATCATGAGGTCTCAGGTGTGAATCTTGTGTAGATAAGTGTAGAGCTGATGCGCAGGCTACCCAGCTACTGCGCAACCTCCTCGACCACTGCGCATCCTCCCGCGCATAGCGGTAGCAGTACCGGAGCATTCTGTAAACTCACTCACTTTTATAACGTGATTTTAAAAAAACCTGGGTCCTTTTTCCAAAATCTGATTAAAGCGGGCTCATCTAGGGCTTATTACCTGTCGATTTACGCAAAAATCATGGAAATCGGCCCGGTAGAACGCTCAAACGAACTATGACAAAAAGTATAAATTTACATTGTTTAAATGGGAGAATTCGCAACTTTACCACGTAATATAAAAAAACCTGGGCCATATTTTGAAAATCTGAAAGGAGTTGGCTTATTTAGAGACAATTGTCCGTCGATAGCCGCAAAAATCATGAAAATCGGCCCGGTAGAACGCTGGAACTAAGCGTTACCAGTTTCGCAAAATTAGGAGGTCTTGGAGCTTATAGTATAGATTGCACTGTCAAATTGAGCCATCCTAAAATCTCTCTAAAAAGCAAAATGGAGCCTTTCGAAGAAAAGTAGCAGTTCAAATAACGACTGTGAATACAGCCCGTGCTTAATTTTAAACAAGTAGGAGAATTTTTTGGTGTACATGGAGAATGAAATTTCATTTTCCAAAAAATTTCAACAATTTTCAGGTTGTGCGTATGCAACCCAACAATGCTCCAATTAATTGAAAAATCAACTTGATTTGGCACTTTTTTTCTTTTTTTAAAATTTTTGAATTAAAATGTTTCCTGTTTCTGTGCGTTTCACTACAAAGTGAGATCATGGGTTTCAGGAAATTTCATTTCGTTAAGTTTCATGAAATGTTGTAAGTATCCCTGCACAGGAGCAATTTTCTACAAGTATAAAATATTTTATAATCGGACGTATTTCTATGGAACAGAACTATGAGCAGAGGGAAAGATGGGGTGTGCTCGTTCGTGCTCGGGCCATAAGCCTGACGTCACTGGGCGCTTTATATTTCCCACTCATTTTTATGGCCCGAGCACGAACGAGCACACCCCATCTTTCCCTCTGCACATGGCTCTGTTTCATAGAAATACGTCCAATCACTCCTACCCATGCGGCTAATTTTTTAATTTTCAACAGGTCTAGTGAGCGAGCATGTGATGCAGGTGGACTGGGAGAAGACAGCCCTGCAGGAACTGGACATCACGGCAACGGACTTATCTACAGAGTGTCTCGTCGATATGCTCACTCGTATCCCGAGTCTCAGGTTCCTTAGTGCCGGACAGATCAACGGATTTAATGATTCGGTGAGTGCAAACATTTCAATCTGAACCGAAGTACGCGAAAAATTTCGAAATTGCGGCGATTTTGAGTTTCGAGCGAAACGCTCTCTAAAAGTCTATAGACCGAGCTATACAAGCGATTTTAGTTCGAAGAGCGTTATTTGCTCTTTTTCCATGAGCACGTCCGCTGTTTAACCTAAAAATGTCACCGAAAACTTGAGAACTTTGTCTTGGAACTTTAGAACGCTATATCTAAATGAATGTTTGAACCTTAGAGTCAGTGAGTGCGAACATTTCAATCTGAACCGAACTACCAGCGAAAAATCTCGAAATTGCGGCGATTTCGAGCGAAACGCTCTCTAAAAGTCTACAGAACGAACTACAAGCGATTTTAGTTCAGTTTTCTCACCCTGAAGGGCGTCATCTGCTCCTTTCCCATAAGCTTGTCCGCTTTTAACCTAAAGATTTCACCTAAACCTTGAGAACTTTGTCTTGGAACTTTAGAACGCCATATCTCCATGAATTTTTGAGCCCTTAGAGTCAAACTTGCGCCACAATTTCCAGATTTTCCTCCTCTATTACTTCGAGGGCTACAACTATTGTACCCAGTTTTGCTCGTGGGAAGTTTCGTTAATGCCTATAAAATGCTAGTTGGACGTATTTCTACCAAACGGAACTATGTGCATTAAGACATGAGCCCTGAGACCCATCAGAATACATGCATGATAGAGCTCACGCCATAACACACATAGTTCCCTTTGGCAGAAATACGTCCAGTTATACAACTTGTTTCATTTTCGACGGAAGCGTACCAATAGACCTGGATGAAACATTCAAATAATATGTTTCATCATAACCTCGGGAAAATCAAGGCAGATGTAAAAGTGTTTTTATTGGTTTACCCACACACATTAAATAGGTAGTGAAAAACTTGCAACGTCGCAAGTTGAAGTATGAATGAATTAATTGAAGTATGAGTTCTACCGATAAGCAAATGTGCAACCGCGCACTGGCGCACTCGCTAGTCGAAGTCGAAGTGATACTCTTGAAGGCGCTCTGAGCAACTATTCAGCCACAGAAGTATTGCACAGTATCAGACGAAATTGAAGGCGCACTGACGTTTGTGAACGGATTGGTACCGTTCAAGAGTCTTATGATCCTGTTCGGTTCCTGTTTGGTCAATTTTTTAGAAACTTAGTATCAGGCTGCATTTTTAGACGGGTAACTTGAATTTCTACTCAAATTTCCAAAATTCAAAAATCAAAGATGGCGGATGTGGCCTAAAATGCTATCTCGGCTCCTGTTTGATCCATTGTTGTGAAAATTGGCACTAGGGGTATCGCTTGGTGCAAAAGTTAAATTTCCGGTCAAACTTTAACAATTCAAAAATCCAAGATGGCAGACGTGGCTTAAAGCGCTATTTCAGGATATTATCTTCGAAATTATCCAACTTTGCAATCGAGGTTCTTTTTCCGCGTGCAGTTTCAAAATCGATGTACTCTCTGCTAATTTTGACCTTAATATCGACGCGCTTTTCAAGTTTTTTCCGTTGAAACTGCTTTTTTATTTATTCATTTATTTACTTTTACATTCCTCTATTTTTTATTTCCTCATTTGATCATCCTGTAAAAAAGAGTCAAAGTTCGCAATCTTTACATCGTAGACGCAAAAGCGCAAAAGCGAGCTGACAGCAACACTGATCGTCAGTCAGATTACTTCGTCGATTTTTTAACTCTTCGGCTGGCTGATTATTGAAATTTATAGACAAAGCAGATAGACAAAGGAGACAAAAGAGATATTGAGGGGTCCTATTGGTGGAAGCGGGTGGCTGCAATGGACAAAGGACCAGGTGATAGACTAACTGACGGCAACCCACGAGAGACTCGATAGTTAGTCCATCATTTTCTCCCTTAGTCCATAAGAGCCACTCATTTCAATCAATAGGATCGCTTTATACTCCTTATGTCTTCTTTGTCTATTGCTTTGTCTATCAATTTCAATAATCGACCCGCAGGCCCCTTTGGTAACAATAACTCAAAGAATTTTTGGAAGATAAGTGCCCTTTTTACAGATTCGGTTGAATTTCGATGGCCCAAAAGCGATCATTGGCGGATTCAGCAAATTGGCAACGTTGTTTTTCTCCATTTAAATATATGGAAATATATCGATACTTAGAGGGGCCAGGTGCTCTGGCAATAATCGATTATTTAATATAGGTTTAAGTGGAGAAAATCCGGTGTTGCCAAATTGCTGGATCCGCCTCTGAGTGCGAGACCTCGTATCTCCGTCTGCGACGATGTAGACTTCCTTTCGTACTTTATTCATTCATTTTTGTTTTCGAAAAACCAGTCAACATAATTTCTTGAGAACTTACTTCATTTTCCCTCTTTATTAACAGAATATTCTGTGTGCATTAATTCAAGCTATAAAGGCGGCTTATCGTCTCCTAAAAAAATAAACTAGGAACGAAAAGTTTGAGATACCTATTCTGCCGGGCTAAGGAAGAACGCCGTATGAACATTCGAGAGGCCAAGTTGCCCCGAATAAAACCTTTATTTTTGAAAAAAAATTATGCATTTTTTCTTTGAAATTTTCAGACGTTTCAGATAAAATTGCGAACAAAATTTTCCGAAAAAATTGAAGAAAAATATCCACAATTTTCCAAGTAAAAGGGGTATTTATTGAAGAAAATATGATAACGTCTGAAGGCTCATACGGCGTTCTTCCTTAACATGACAGTGTTGATCACCACAGTTGGAGATACGTGGTTTGCACTTGGGTCATCGACATTCCTCACATCGTCACCTTCTGGTCAAAGTATCACAAGCGTCATGCGACATTTTAAAGTTTCGATTGCTAATTTATTTTTTTAAAGAGAAATTTTTGGTTGTATCTGTTCGAAAATTTCACAGAATTTTCTTTGCGCTGCCGAGAAAATTCAGTGAAATTTTCGGACAGCTCTTTTGAACGATTCCTCTGTCAAAAAAATAAAGTGGCGGCGAAATTTTTAAACGTCGCATGGCGCTTGTGATACTTTGACCGGAAGGTGGCGATCAATTTCGTGCTGGTCTTTTTGCCCAGTCAAGTTATTTGACAGTTTTTAGGTGATTATACGAGAGCTTTCTCAGATCTTTACCTAACCCACAACTTTGTATTTGAACACAATTCTGAAATTTCTCAATAAACGTAAACTGTTCATTTAAAGAAATAGATAGTCAAAGTTAAAATAATCTGATGTCAATGCTCCGTTATTTAAATGATCAGCTCGTTTGAATCATTGACGGATCCGGCAATTTGGCAACACCGGATTATCTCCATTTAAACCTACGGAAATGTATCGATTCTTGGAGGGGCCAGGTGCTCCGACAAAAATCGATTATTTAGTATAGGTTTAAATGGAGGAAATTCGATGTTGCCAAATTGCTGGATCCGCCTCTGGTTTGAATCGAGAGCGAACTTCATATCTATCGAACGAATAGCTCAAAATAAAATGGCGGTGGACATTTTGAAATTTCGCATGGCGCTTGTGATACTTTGGCCGAAAGGTGACTATATACTGTCATCATTTTTCGACACAGAGAGAGTCGGTAACAACCAAAATCCCCAACTTTTTAGGCAACCTCATGGATGAGCTACTTTTTTCAGGTATTGAAAGCGTGGATGGAGCAAGGAAACCCACGAAGTTTAGTGGCGCTGGACCTTTCCCATTCTGATAACGTAACGGACGATGGGCTACACAAATTTTTGTCACGCTACGGGCACCAACTTTGGGGCTTGTCACTTTCGGGTATGCCTCATATCACCGACCAGCTTTGGCAATCCATTCTTCCTATTCTCACAAACATCAAGTGAGTCACAGTTTTTTCCGCGTGTACATCACATCTTCTTCCAGTGCAGATGATCGATTATCGGTATCTTCCTAACTGTATATGTGGTAAAGGATCGATTATTAAGGTATTCGTTGCAAACGAGTGGCACGGTATCACTCGAAATTGAAGGCGAACTATAAGCACCAACCCACAACGCTAATTCCTGCAACCGCTGAAGTCGCAGGATTTTCAAGACTTGGCTATGTACCTATGAAGCAGAGGATTGTGCGAGTACTTGAAATGGTAAAAAAAATTTTAAAAAAAAAATACGTACATAAAGCCGCTTTTATAGCGCCGCCTCGCGCTCTGCGATGCTCAATTGCCATTGCCCTGAAAAAAATGAAAATTAATAAATAAGTTAATGAATAAATAAATAAATAAATAAATAAATAAATAAATAGATAAATAAATACATAAATAGATGGATAAATAGATAAATAAATAGATAAATAAATAAATAAATAAATAAAGCTGAAAACTAATTTTTTTAATTTGAATGTTTTTCTGTTTACTTTTTGAGGATACACTCAGAAATCATGTAGTTTTTTTTTTGTTTCTTTTAAATCACCCGTACCACGAGTTTTTCCTTTCTTCTTTCCTTTCGTGGTAAAGGAAGAAATCCACTTACAACTATCATCTAATTTTTTTTTTTTAGGATCATAATTATGGGGACACAGGAGCGACTTGGCGTGAACATCCACGTGGATCAGCTGATGGACGGTATCGCCAACAATTGTCCGAATTTAGAGCGATTGGAGCTTCGATGGGACCCTGAAAACTTGAGGTTTTCCGACAAGAGTCAGAAAGCCATCGATATCTTGCGAGTCAAGTGTCTAAAGATGAGATGTCTTGTACTCAGGTAAGTTCCTTGGATCAATTTACTCTGAACCAACTTGGGATCGTTTTTAGATTCACAAATTGGAAACTTAACGCTCAAGGGGGAAAACAACAATCTACTTGTGTTAAATCGCACAGTAAAAGTTACCGTGACAGTCTCCCCGATATGAAAATATGATAACCTCAACATTGACGCTTTGGCTCAGCCATTATGAGTTGTTAACACTTTAAAAGTCACACTGAAAAAAAATTCTCGGTGTTTTTACCAAGGTCCGTTGGTACCTTTACCATATCACTTTTTTTTTTACCAATTATTGGTAATTTTACCAAGACAGACTGGCAAGCTTACCTAAAAACCGGTATTTTTACTGTTTTTCAGGTAAGAATACCACTTTTATTGGTAATCAATTCCCGGTAATTTTGCCATTTCATCTCGGTAATTCTACCACAGTCGATAAAAAATATTGGCGTTTTTACAAAGGTCCAGTAAAATTACCAAGAAAGTTCAATAATTTTACAGAGATTTCTCGGTAAAATTACCAATTCCATAAATGGTAATTTTACCACGAAAAAACTAGGATCAAATAGAACCCTGATTTCTTGGTAATTTTACCCTTTTCTTAGTAAATACACCGAGATTTTTTTTCAGTGCACAGTGTGGGAAAGAAGCGATGCTCGAATGAAAAGCCTACGCAATCCTTGTGTGTAGCGCACAATATGACTTGCGTTAAGGCCTAGATACACATGGCGATCAATCGCCGCGAGTGAAAGATGAAAGCCAATGGAGAGCCTTGATTTGGATATATCGACGTCAATGCATCAAAATTAAGGCTTCCCATTGGCTTTCGTCTTTCACTCGCGGCGATTAATTGCCGTGTGTATCTAGGCCTTAAAGTATTTTTCTTATTGTCACCGGGCAATTCAAATTTCTTTTAACCAATAAAATAAAAAGGCCAATATCGTAGTAAGAAGTTGATTTGAGGGCAGGGCCGGATTAACGCCCAGGGACCTGGGGTTCTGGCGGGCACCAGGGGCCCGCACATTTGCGGATTGCATGATCTCTAAATTGAAGGCAGTTCAGTTGCAACGACTTGCTGACCTGTATACATTATTTATAATCATGGATCAGAAAGTCTTGGACCCTTGAGTACGAAAGTACTGTTATGGTACAATGACATCACAGAACAATTTCCTCCACATGTCAGAAGAGGTCATTCACCTCTACCCTCTCTCTGGTTATGACTTACCGATAGAAATGCGGCCTCTAAAAGTAGGACACGCCGCTGACTTTTACGTTTGAGCCCCGTCACCTCCTGACCCACTGACCGCTCGCCATATTGTAATCGCATGGATCCGAAAGTCATTGACCCTTATTTAGAACTAAACATAGTGGTTAAAAAAAAGTACTTAATTTGCGACACATTAGTGTTTCATTAGCGTGGCCAGGAGAAAATTTTTCTCTGTAAAATTGGTCTTTTATTTGATTTTTAATAATTCAAGATTATAAACAAATGAACACTTAAAAATCTCGTATCTTTATAATTAATTATGGAAATAATTGTAATATGATATTATAATATTTATTTCTCATGACAATAGTGACAATAGTTTTGAGAGAGCAAAAATCGGCAGGAAAAGTTACCAAAATCAATTTTGACATCTTAGCCCCCTTACCGATGGCAGTGAACCGATCGACACCAATTCAACCGACGAATTGACCAAAAAAACGGCGTCAATTCGATCGATTTACGAATTTTTCGACCAATTCACGTTTTTACTTTTTGATCGATTCATTTCGATCGAATCCATACCCTCCGCTTTGTCGAATCCATACTCTACTCTTCGGAAGAGTTCGTTGATCAAATGAACTTTATTTGCAATCAGGAGCCACAACTTCTGACTTCGTTTAAGAACGACGTATGTGCCGTTAGTTTCCTTATGCACACAAAAGTTTCTGTAGATGAGCCAGAAATTTCGAATAGTTCCGAATTGCAAAATGTAGTCCAAATTATCACGCCATTGTACATTGCTGAGCGACGAGGGAGCCTATACGTGAAAGTCGCGTCACTTGTGTGCTTTTACTTAAAATTATTTATACAAATATTTAAATGAAGAGAAGAAAATTAGTTGTGTTTTATGTAATGTTTTATCATTTGAAATGACAACCATTCCAACAAACTTTACAAAAACCTCAAAATCATAAGTTGAAAACCGCTGACACCGCAAGTTCGTTTGAATAATCGCAACAAACACAGTGCGACCGCCGCGCGAGCTGGCACGGCGCGGCGCGGCGCGAGTAGCGCCTAGTAGCGCCTTACAAGACCGCAGGATACTTCATGCATTGCGCTTACTGCACGGTACGCGCGACGCACAATATAGCGCCTTACAAGTCTGCAGGATACTTCATGCATTGCACGTATACTACGGTGCGCGCTCAAGTCGTTGAAAAGTCGTATTTTCTTGGTGTCGAACCTACTCCGGTGTGACACAATTTCCGGACAGTGCACACCACGATCTTACAATCCTTGGATCACAGCATTGTGGAGATTTTGCAATCCTATCTCAATTTTTGTCAAAAATTGCACTTATGCGCCTAGTCCTCTAAACGCCTCATTTCGGTAATTTTCGTCGCGTGAATCGTGTTCTACGTAAAATTCTGGTTTAAAAACATGTATCAGAATGCTACAATTCGCACCTTGTTTACTGCTCCATTATGCATTTCAGCAGACGAAATATGTTTTTATTTTTACAGTTTCACCAGTTGCTTAACTGATTTTAGGTCCATTCGTAAGACAAATCGGCTTTCCGTTCTTTAGATCAAAAAACAACAACACTGAAAAAAAATATAGTAGCATCTACTATAAGTCTACTTGATATTTTACACAGTGATACTTTTTGGTGTAAATAACTAGAATTATGGTATTATTCACTAGAACTCTGGTGATACTTACCATAATATGGTAAATGCTACCGTAGAGTTTGGTGTTTATTATCTATACTCGGATCACTGTGTCAGATTGTGGTAAAATCAACCATATTTTTTTTCAGGGAATGTTTTGTCAGAACATTGATAACCTATGCAACCATTGATATGCAATGTTAATTTTACTTTTTCAGCGATGGGCGTTATTACGAAGTGGTCAAGGCCAATTTCGAGCGAGCAGATCGGATGACAGTTGTGCGAACAACCACAAGCTGCCGCTGCTCCAACTACTACCTTTTGTACAACTACAAAGATCTGATATTCAACTGACGCATGGATGATCAACAGATTTGACGATTGTAAAAGTTACCTGAACATTGCTGAAGCTCCTGTTACAAGATCGAATCACGGAAAAACTGAGAGGTCAATAGGTCATCGAGCTTAGGGATGCAAAAGGGCACTTTTCCAAGAAAGTTTCCCGTCCATAATCTACTTTTTAGGGAAAAGACAGATGAACAATCACGCCACACATACGAAGGAACGTTACTGCATTCCAAGGTTGCAAAATTGACTCAAACAATTCAATTTTTTATAAGATTGTACCTGGGCAATATTTGTTGAAAAATAGTGTGCTTAATGCATATGATAAAAAGGAAACTCGGTGAGATTTTCAGTTCAAAGTAACCAAAGCTTTCTCGGTAATAATGCAATTTGGGAGGGGAAATTTGGCAGCCTTGGAATGTAGTTATGTTATTACGTGAGGGAAACGACGAGTAATCACTCATAGTTTGATGTGCCGCCTGAAGCGCCCGCGGGAAACTTTGATCCATACCCGAGATGAACCACTGGTCAATCAAAAGGCTCGATTGGACTACATTTTGCAATTAGGAACTATAAATTCTGGCTCAGACTAAAAACAACGTATATGCCATTAGTTTCCCTATGCACATAAGTGTTTTTACGGATGAGCCAGAATTTATAGTTCCAAATTGCAAAACGCAGTCCAATTGGACTACGTTATGCAATTGGGAACTACATTTTCTGGCTCATCTGTAAAAACACCTACGTGAATAGAGGAACTAATGGTACATACGTTGTTCCTGAACTGAGCCGAAAATTGTAGTTCCCAATTGCAAAATGCTGTCCGTTTTGTACCTCGGCTGAAAAAAGGGCTTGACTGCGTGGAGATGAGCCTCAGAAAGTACTGAGGTATAGAGACGACAGAGGTTATCACGATCAGGGTAGTTATGTCCTTACGTCATGTGGGCGACGAATTGGACTAGCATTTTGCAATTTGGAACTATAAATTCTAGCCCGGTTTAAAAACAACGTATGTGCCATTAGTTTCCCTACGCACATAAGTGTTTTTACGGATGAGCCAGAATTTATAGTTCCAAATTGCAAAATTCAGTCCAATTAGTCATCATACCTCTCAGTTTGTTCATGACTTAGTGCGTGTAATAACAATGGAACCGTGATCCATGGGATATTTGATGAAATGTATTATCTCAAATCCAAAAGCTTTAGTCAAGTTGTGTTTTCACGTGTAAAATCATCTGTTTCTGGATACTTTTCGGTTGAGGCACCGCTGAAAGTAAGTCTTATCGCCTCAGTCTCAAAACTGGCATTTAATTGTACAATGGCTATCGAAGGATTGAAAGTATGATCTTTTCGATGAAATAGTTTTGAGAGTATTCAGAATTAAAGAGTTTTATCAAAACGAAAGAAATTGTAAATTTTTTAAGGATAAAGACGTTCATTCAAATATGATTGAAGAATAAAAATTTTGTTAAAGTTAGGAAGATGTGTTTTATTCTCAAAGTTCTCTCGGCCTACGAGCCCATTATTGGAATTATGTGTATGTTCGGTTGAGAAGACTAATCTAAGATGGGATGGAGCTATTTGATTGGTCAGCCACGTTGATTTAACTGCCGGAGATAGCATCGCAAATGCATAGTATGATAGATGCATGTAACGAGTATTACATGCGATGCCTCTCAAAATCCAAGTCTTACTTTATCCCCCTCTCCTTTTTTTAAAAAAAAAAAACAAAAAAAAAAAAAAAACGCTGCGTCTGCTTCTCTTTAAAATTTCTGCGGTTTTCCTCATCATCATTTTGATTAAAATGAACATTTTCAAGAATAGTTTTTCCATGCAAAATTTACACGAACAGAGAAAAATTACGATGACAATACTTCTTCCACCTACAGGCAAGCAAGGAAGTAAAAATGCAATTTTTACATTAAAAAAGTATATCAACATTTAATTGGAACATGAGCAAAATATAAATAGCTTCGTAGGTTTGGATGAGGCTGTAGACTAAGTTCCTATCATTAATCATCAATTGATTCCTCAAGCATGGTATCATCTATATAGAAAAATATTTCCTACGTTCTTTGTAATTCAATTTCATTATATTTAAGCCCATGAGTCATCATCTCAACAGTACCCCTTCTTCATTGGAATTCATGGATAAAATACAATATTGTCCGACAATACCACTATAACTTGCCGTAAAATTAATTTTGAGTTATTCGTGGATAAACTGCAGAAAATAAGCACAGTAGAGTCTCGATTATTCGCGCCTCGGTTATCCGCGATTCGGATTATCCGCGGTCTGTGGAGCGGACTTTTTTTTTAACTGTTTCTATTTCTTTAGAAACCGACCGGGACCGAACGGAGAGATTCGGGGTCATTCCTCTCCTCTTTGGAAAAACCATTTTTCCATTTGATGAATTCTTCAAGAAATAAAGTTTAATTTGTTTAACAGGGAACGTTTATTGATTCTTAGTTGATAATTATATTCTTTTCTAATGCATGGTAAGTGTCTTTACTGATTCCTTTAAAATACGGTCTTCCCGATGACTTTGTCCGGTCGTCTTGCGTAGATTCGGATTAACCGCGATTTTCGATTATCCGCGGTATCTCCGGTCCCAATTATCGCGGATATTCGAGACTCTACTGTAAGTCATCTATAATCGACGGGCAATGTTTTGGAAATTTTGAAGGCATTAGAGAAGATGAATGCATATTCTACAAAAAAAAAATACGTAACTGTTACTGAATTTTTCCAAATTCAGGCATGTAGGACTCATTAGGCCTGTTGCAAGGTGCGGGGATTTGCGAATTGCTATCTGATTCCCATGGCAAATTTTACGAAAAGCGCTGGCGCTGTTATGAAATATTAAAATCACCTCCCAAACTCAAAAAAGCTGTTTTAGGAACCGACCCATGCAAAACGGTAATTTTTACGCTGGAACGGATCCGGTACACTCGTGACGTCACAGTAAATGCCAAACCTGGTCTCTTCATCAAGCGGCGCCAATTCCCTATAGAGAAATACATTGTAAACTGTGAAGAAACCAGGTTTTTCATGTGCTGTGACGTCACGAAAATACCGGATCCGATCCCGCTTAAAAGTGACCGTGTTGAAATTCCGAATTTTGGCTTTTTTAAGTTGATTTTTTGAGGGTTTCCAGTGTTAAAAAAAACTCTGATAAAATTCATGTGACATCAAAGGCCTTAATTCTTTCAATACAAGCAATAAATTGTGCAACAGGCCTATTAATAGATTCGCTTATTATACATCTTGTGTTGTATTTACAGAGTTATGACGTTTAGAATTGATAATCTCATTATTTACGGCAACATTTCGTTGAAGTTGCATTGTTGCCGTGCAGAGTTGAATTATCCTTCGTTTGCCAGGCTCCGCAAATTGACTTCCCATCAAGTCTGGTATAATTATAGAACCCGAACACTCTATTCTCTGCAGTCACAACAAGCCGTAATTCAATACTGTCTTTTAATCCAGGAATCATGTCGAATGGTCCATCAGAAGGTGGTGATTTTTTCATCTCTTCCACCGCACGACCTAGATCATCAGGTTTACATCGCAACTTGAACAGAATCCCAGTTGAATCACGCTTCCTTTTCACAAAAATATCGTAATTTGAAGAGGAGCTCGTGTATTTCTGTATTTGGTACGACGCGAAGTCCGCTGCGTCTAGTGGATAGAACAAAACCGGTTGCATGAACTCCTCTCCCTCAGGAACCATCTTCCGAAATAGATTCTGCACCGATATAACCACATCCTTGAGCGTGGCGACGTTTTCGCCCAAATTTTCCATCGCCAAAACATACCTCCTCTCATCACGCTCTGAGTAGCCGTACCGGTCCTTTAAATACGAGCTTTTGTATAGGTAGTCCATCAACCTTACCTTCACCTCGAAATTCGGAACGGATAAGGTACGCAACTCATGCGATATTTTTGCGGAGAAAAAACCATTATCCGCAAACAACCGTAAGACCAAATCGCAGTCTGCTCTAGACTCGGGGTAGAGCGATATTTTCAGCTGTAGCAAGTCCTTTTGGACCCATTGGTCACTCCTCACCAAGATATGGCACTCGTCCAACACGCAGTGTTCAAACCTGGGCCCACACTTGTTATGTGTGAGTAGCGGTATCACCGCATCAACTCCACCGAATGGAATAGACGATTGTTTTGACTGCAAGTATGTGACGATTGAGTAAGTATTGTACATTCTTATTTTCGGGTTTCTGATGAATATATCATTTTCTGAAGTCTCGTGATGCCGGTACCCGCCGTGGTACATTTTCAAAATTTTCACTTCATCTGGTGGAAGCTCAAATACATTTCCTAAAATCTCCAGATCGGATTCAAGGAAGCCATAGCTTGAATAAAGCGAATCGAATATCGTTTCGTAGTGTAATTTTAGAGCACCCTCAAGCTCGATTCCCAGTATACCTGTCAGAAACAATAAATACGTGCTTCTTTGTTTTGTTACCATGGTAACCAATCTCTCGATGAACTCCATAATTTCATCTGAATCGCTCTCCGTGATGTGTGGATCCAAGTAAGATTTGGAAATGGGATAATCGTAATTGTCGATCAAGACAACAGCTTTGGTGCTGTGATGCTGACTGAGAAAATCTACAAGTGTTGCTGGAAAATTGGATAAATCTGTATTAGTCCAAAGAAAGTCTTTCGAAAATAGTTTCCGCTTCTTTTTCAGCTTCCAATCTGGAATATTCGAACTGTTGATCACGTAGTTAAATTTACTAACAAGGGGCTTGATACAATTGACCTCGAAGGATTTTAAGAACTCATCAAAGTTGGTGGTATTGTTCACTGACCTCAGGTCAAGATGAATCACAGGACGCAATGCAAAATGCCGCCAGAAAAATGTCTTGTCGGAGAAAATTTTCTGGTTCTGGAACATGGGAAGTTTTTGTGTATGTCTTGGGTTGATGGCATTGTTATTTTCGTCCAACTCGAGCTCCAGAAAGGCCTTAAGCGTGTTCAAATTCGTTGATTTGGAGAAACCTTTCGGCCCAGATACGGCAAGATGGCGTGGTAGCGTTAAAAGGTCATGGATGAACCAGGTCTTGTCAATGTAGGATGGTAGGGTTGAGACTATGTAGAATTCCGTAGTGTTTATGGTGAAATCCTCGGCCACGTATTTCTGGGGAAACATCAGAGGAAGGTTAATTGACATGAATTTAGGGGAGATGGATAAGAGAGTAGCCAAAAGTGACGACATGGGCTGTAAATTCTTTTTAAACCAATTTTTGCTAGATTAAGACGGGAGCGGTGTGGTGCAAAAACGATTTCCTCATAAAGATGTTAAATTATAAGAATTATAATGCTAAATTCTACAGAAAACTCATGCGAATATTTTTCTAATGTTGTGACGTCAAAGATTAGATTTCGTTATAATATTACAGATCATACTTAAAAATCTGGCGCCATTAAAATTAGGAACATTGTAAATGAATACTATAGGTTCATGGAGAGAATGTTGGTGGAAAAAATCACCTGACAGTTGAGCATTTTTTTTTTTTTAAATCTGATGACTTTAATGCTTTTCATGCTGTATTATTGGTTTAATAAAGTGTCGAAGAACTTGAAAAGGTGAATAACGTAAAATATATGGTGCGGTGAATGTATGCATCAAAACATGGAATCTGCGCATTCTGATCAATGTTAAGGGTGGTGAAAGCTGCTGAACATGAAAATTTTCATTCATACTATACATTTTACAACTAGGTACTATTTCTGACTCGCACATGAGAGCACCGCTCTGCTGTCTGAAACTAATAGCACACGTTTCTGAAAAATGAGCTACAAATAGTAAAACCTTGTGAGCAGAATGTAGTCCATTTATCCCTTTCTCTATTGTAAGAAATAATTATATCAGACTATCTTCAATGTGGCATCTGCATCGATAATTGACTCAAGACAAAATCATTTCTCTTCTGTCTAAACGACGGAGAACTGAAGTCAACCATGACTTACTTATGCCCGTCTTAAAGATTTTCTGAATCAAATATGCGTTCAAGTTTCAATGTGTGTTACTTTTGTCATCCAGAATAGGGATTGCAGGACGATACAGTAAAACTGCAAACTTGAGTATCTCAGTTGCGGAGTTTCAAAATATCCGCCCTGGTAAAAATTGGCAATAGGAACTGCGTTTCAAAATACCATAGGAGTTCTAATAGCCGACTAAAGAAGGCGATAGAAAATCATAAAGTTGGCGGTAGAATGTGGAAAAAATCATACGGCCGGGCGCTACACGAAGCGATAAAAAATTATACAGCCGGGCTATAGTTCCTGTGGCGGGCTTTACACTTATCGCCTGTTGTAGCTACAGCCGGCTATAGTTCCTGTGGCCGGCTTTACACTTTATCGCCTGGCTGTAGCTTTTTCGCCATCGGCTGTAAAAGGCTATCAGAAATTGTGTAGAAATTCGTGTGCTTTGTAAATCCTTAAGTTCGTATGGAATCACCTTAATATTTACAAAACGCACATTATTTTTTTTTCATCAATTAAAATGAGAATAATCCGCACAGAGTGTGCAACATTTTAAAGTCATGAGTTGAAAAACGCTGACTCCAAGAGATTAAATATTAGAGCCTAACACAAAGCGGAGCGGCGGCGCATTGGCGCCTACAAACCTAACAGGGATACTGCACGCATTACGCAATGCGTGAAGTGTCCCTGTTAGGTTTGTAGGCGCCAATGCGCGTTTCGCGCTGGCTGCCTGCCCGCCGCGCCGCGCCGCAGCGCACCACGGCGCTTGAAGCAACTATTTCACACCAGAGGTATTGCACAGTATCATACGAAATTGAAGGCGCTCCAACATATTAGGAATGGCAGGCATCCTTCAAAAGTGCGGAGCTTTCCTCGCAAAATAAATCAAGATACTACGGCAAAAAAAGAGAGCGGTAGTCCTAAAACTCACTAAGTCCTAGCATCCGTAATTAGTATAACGTTCAGCATACACTTTATCGCCAGGCTGTTGCTTATCGCCATCGGCTATAAAAGGCTATAAGAAATTGAGGAGCATTCCGGAAAACGGGCACATACGCGTATGTGCCCTTTTCCCGGAAATGACAGAAATAGATTCCTCGCATCCTGATGTACCTATGTCCCGAGTTTCAGCTTAAATAATCAATTTTTGGAGCTAAGAGACCAAGTTTTGTGAGGCTAAGTCGGGGTCAGAGACGTATTTCGCCTATTTGCCTCGGGGTACGGTCGCCGCAACGACGCGACGTTGAGGAGATAGCACGCAGGCAGGCAGGCAGGTGATGGGTACTGATAAGGATCCCTTACTACATCATCAATCATGCATCGTACTGATTCTGCTAATCATTGGAATAGCATCGGGTTGCAGGGATTGTCTCCGCGTTGCACCGGTCACACGTGAATTTGTGTAATTATAAACCATTCAATTTTTAATGATCTCTAGCGAGTTTGAATTTTCGATTTTTTCGCGTGTTTCACTGTCTTTTTCATGCATAATGATCGAAGATGATCCACCCGCGCGTTCGCAATCGAAATTTTTATCTATTAATTAATCGGAATTATTTATTTTTGTTTAGAAACTCGTTAAAGTCTCGAAAATTCATCTTCAAAAGCCAAAACCTGTGACTACCGGTCCATTTCCGGAAAAAGGGCACATAACGGAAAATTTTAAAAAATTCCTCCCACAACACTGAAAGAAGTGTAAGTTTTACCAATGGTCGTTATTCATTCTAGGATGTATGAACGTTGATATGAGTGCTCCAGTTCCGATGTATGTTATCATCAGTCGCCAGAAAGTAAGAATGAAAACTTCAAATGCGTTTTTCTCACAACGCGTTTTTTCGGTATGTGCCCTTTTTCCGGAAAGCTCCTCAATTGTGTTGCCGGCTGTAGAAGCTATTGGAAATCTTTCAGCCGGCTGTAGGTCTATGGTATTTTGGAACACAGATTCTACTGCCAATTTTTTCCAGGGCGCCCTACCTATTTTATTTTCTAAAGGAAGACAAACCAACATCATAGCTTGACATTTTTTCGGAATGTTCTTCACGTTGAAAAGAAATATCGCGAGTGTATTCATGATTTGACGTCTCATAACTTTTCGCAGTAGAAAACTAAATATGACAGGAAGCCTGCAACACCGCAAACGAGATACTCATTTCTGCAGTTTTCCCGTTGCCACAGTTCTCTGAGAAATTAGTTGTACTGAAAATTGTCAACCTGCAGGCAACTATATCATCACGGAAGAGAGAGTTTTTGCCTAAGTGCTAAAACTGAAGGCGCATTACACTCCGAGACATCTATACTCCGGCTTTCTTCTTTTTATTCAACATCGACGAGTTGACCTTGACCCTCAACCTGATACCGCTATCGACACGCGATATATTCTTCAGCGGCGGCCAAAGCTCACAAGTAGAATTCCCATTGAAAACGGTGTAGTTGTAGAATCCGTACACCTCATTCTTCGCACTCGCGACCAGTCGCAAATCGACCGTGTCCTTCAAATCAGGGAACTGCTTGAATATATTCGAAAGCGGGCCAGCCCTAGCCCGATCCAGATGCTGAAGACCCCCTGGTCCGGTTTTCATGTCGAACATTATGCCCGCCAGATCGCGCCTCCGTCGCGCGAACACAGCAAACCTCGATGATGGTGACGGACTGGTGTATTGCTCTATGCGGAAAGTTGCGAATCCCGAGCAATTCAAAAGGGGGTAAAATAAGACCACCAGCATGAAAGTCTCGTCCCTGGGTGCCAAATTGCGAAACAGTGCCTGGACCGACCGCACTAGAGTATGCAGTGACGTCGTGTTAGAACTCAACTGCTCCAATGACGCCACATAGTTCATTTCGTCCTCCAAAGTGAAACCATAACGCGTCATCATGTAATTGCTGTGGTAGAACTCGTCCATAGCGATGGTCTGGACCTCAAAATTCGGGGGTATGATAGTGTAAGAAAAACCTCGCTTTTCTTCAACTGTAAAGTAACCCAATTCCAAAAGTAGCTGGAACATGAAGTGACCGCTTTTTGGATTTACAGGATTAAGTAGGGATTTTTTTAGCTCCATCAGTTCCACCCTCCTCAACGGACCTTTCACTGTGATTTTGCAGCGTCTCAGCATGCACTCTTCCAAATGGGGCCCCCACTTTTCAGCCTTCAGTAGTGGCTGTAGCTTTTTGATGTGACCCCCAGACCAAACCTTGTCCATCGTTCTCCCACGCAGTGCATGAAGGACGGACAGAGTATTGTAAATCTTCATACTTGACGATACAGGCGGTCGCACCGCTGCAGTGTCCTCTAAATTTTCATACACATTGTATCCACGATAATACAACCTTAAGACTTCCATCTCGGTCGGTGGGATCGCGAACCTTTTCTCTAACTCATCGATGTCTCTTTCGAGAAAGCCGTAGGCTGAGTACAATTCCTTCGACTCAAAAATCGTCAGATAGTGGACGTTTGGGATCGGTGCCCCACCGAAATAATCGTACTCCAGTTTGAGGCCCAAACAACCGGTCAGCACGGCGCGAGTTGTGTCGTGGTTGTTTTTGACCATTTCGGCGACGAATGTGCCGAGAAATTGCATAATCGCCTCCGTGTCTTTTTCTAGTACACTCGCGTCTAGAAGTGCAGACACGAAGGGGAAGTCATACTCGTCTATGAGGAGTATCGGTTTCGTACCATGGTGCTGGAACAGGAGTCCAGCGAGGTCCGCGCCGAAGTCTTGAAGCTCTTTTTCCGTCCAATTATAGCCTTTCACGAATCTCGACCGTTCGGTTTTACTGATCGGCCTGACATCGGTACTGTTCAGTAGATAACTGAATTTCACCACCAGCGGGTCTATGCAGTTTTTAACGAAACTTTTTAAAAAATGGTCGAAGCTTTTCGCAGACACCGAGCTTTGGTCGATATGGATGACGGGGTATTTTGCGAAGTGCTGCCAGAAAAATTTCTCATCCGTGAAGACTTGTTTGTCTTTGAAAGCTTGTACTTTTTTTGAAGTTTTGGATCCTTTGCTTTATAGCATGCGTCTAATTCATGCTCGAAGAAGTACTTCAGCATATTCAGGTTCGTTGTTTTTGAGAAACCTCGGGGGCCTGTGATAACGGAATATCGCGGTAGGTCAAACACATCTCGTATAAACCAGGTTTTATCAATGTAGGCTGAAGATTTGACGATTTTGTCAAAGTCTTCCGTCTCGATCTTTATATCCTCCGCAGCAGGGATGGATTCCGGTGGTATCGTGGAATATAGGGTGTCAAGTGCAGGGATTGTAAAATTACCGATGGCTCTTTTGGTCGTCTGTTCCTGAGAAACCGCATAAAACGCATAACTTTAGGTTTAAATGAACGATTCATTTGATAGAGATAAAATGTTTTCTCGATTCAAACGAGCTGATCATTTAAATAGGTTATAGGACATTTTGTCAATGATTTTTTGTCCGCGCACAAGTTTTTCTTAGCAGTTTACGTCCATGCGTTTTTTCGGCAGTTGAGTTTTGGTTGACTCACCAATTGAGACCCAAAGTTAATTGGTCCACTTGTAAATACAAACGACAGTTGCTTACGACGCTTTCGGTTGAAAATGTATAATGTCATGGAAGAATAAGGGTTTGCTTGTTTTTGGGGGGTTTTTTTTTGGGTTTTTTTTTTTTTTTTGTTCAACGGAGAAAAATATATGATTGAAAATTTTGGTAAAAATGAGGGAGCAGCAATTCCATGAGGGAATTTTCACTAAAACTCTCTACACCTCTTTGGTTCGACAGGACTTAATTATCTATCACGAAAATCCCATCTTGTTATACCTGAACCGGATCAACCTTTTGATTTACCTCAGCTGAAGGTCCTTAGATTTTTCCTGTGTACAATAACTTCGCCACGGCGCGGCGCTGGCGTGCCGTGGCGCTTTGAGGTACTATTTCGCCACGGAAGTTGCGCACAGTATAATACGAGACTGAAGCCTAACGTATCATAATTGGACCGCGTTTAACAGAAAGGAACAAAGCCACATCAGCTATTGCCAAATTTAATTCCGCAATTTAATTTTTTACATGAAAACGGTTGTGCGGAATTTCGTGTGAATTTCAGTGAATTTTCTCCGTGATACAAAGCAAATTCCTTAAAATTTTCGAAAGAATCCGCACAAACGTTCTTTTGTAAAAAATGAATTTGCCCCATTAAACTTGGCAATAGCTGATGTGGCTTGGTTACTTTCTGTTAAACGCAGTCCAATTGATGGCATCTTTCAAAAGCACGGAGTTCCCTCACAAATTAAATCGAGTGACGACTAATGAGAGCGTTAGTCGAAAAACTTACTAAGTCCTAGTATGTATTGTCAATAACGTTCAGCATGCTTTTTGAACATCTTCAGAGGATAAAATGACTTCATTGAAGCAGTTATATGCTCAAATTTACTGCCGAGAAGATTCTTTTAGGAATCAATAAAGAAAATAATGCTTCTTTAAAGAAGAAAAGATGCTCTTATAAAAACCAACGTCACTTACATGAAGTAGAACCCCGCTTTCATTCAGCTATTTTATTCTTTATTCAAAATACAATCTTCTTGACGGCACACTCAACAATTTTTCCGCCTAAATCGAGTCATTGTTTTCTCTGATGAAATTCAAAAATTATGCTAAATGTTATATTAAATACGGATGCTAGGACTTGGTGAGTTTTTGGAGTATCACTCTCTTTTTGTGTCGTAGTATCTTGATTTAGTTTGCAAGGAAAGCTCCGTACTCTTAAATGGTGCCTGTCATTCTTAGTAAGTTGGAGCGCCTTCAATTTCGTATGATACTGTACAACACCTCTGTTGCGAAATAGTTGCTTAAAGCGCCGTGGCACGCCGCGGCGGCGCGGCGGGCGAGGGCGACCAGCGCGACACGCGCATTGGCGCCTACAAACCTAACAGGGATACTTCACGCGTTGCGCAATGCGTGAAGTATCCCTGTTAGGTTTGTAGGCGCCAATGCGCGTGTGGCGCTGGCAGCACACCGCTCCGCTCCGTCTTTAGCTCTAATTTTTAAACTCGCGGAGTCCGCGTTTTTCAACTCATGATTTTGAAATGTTTGCACACTCTAAATTAATTATTCTTATTTAAATTGATGGGGGAAAAAGTGCGCGTTTCGCGCTGCTAATACGCCGCTCCGCTCTGTATTAGGTTCTAATACTTACACTCGCGGAGTAAGCGTTTTTCAACTCAAGATGTTGAAATGTTACACGCTCTGCATGGTTTATTCTCATTTCAATTGATGGGGGAGGGGATATGTATTAACAGAAAATAAAATGTGTATTTAGTGAATATTAAGGTGGCTCCGTGTCAACTTTAGTGATTTTCATAGCAATTTAATTTTTTTCTTTTATATTTTGTACTTTTTTTGTGCTGCAGCGTGGTGTGCACGCAATCAAACGCTCAAAATTGGAGGTAATTTGATTCTAAGAGATCGATATACAATTTGGATTGACCAAAGATTACGTGCTTCTTGGTGTATTTTCTCTTTAAATCATTTATGAATACCTCCTCTGTACACAGCTACTACTTATTGAGATTAATATGGATGCCATCGCTTGGAAAAGGTTATAAAAATATCTGCCAAGTCTTAGAAACGGAGTAATTCTTTCTTTCATTTTTTTTCAAAAAAAAAGAAAAAAAAAGTTATGAGGTATATTTCATATCGAAATTTTTAAGGATAGAAACAAAACCAAATATTCACCAATGACAACTAAACAAGATGAATCAAAGGAAGAAAAAGAAAGTAGCGTTTCATTTAAAAGATGAGTTACCACAACAACACCTCTTTCTCTCTCAATTTTCTCATTTCTAAATTGTCAATATAATTTTACATACGTACTAAAATATAACGCTTGGACCAAGTCACTGTTGCCAATTTTACGCGCGGACGTAAACTACTGGACATAACAGGTGCGCGGGCAAAAATCGTTGACGGAATGTCCTGAAACCTTTAAATAACAAATTTGGATCTTTGACATCAGATTGACAGATTATTTGAGGAGCTTGAAGGACAAGGCGCATAAGTGCAGTTTTTGCTTCTTCGAGAAAACTTACGTGTTTGAAGTTTCCAATTCCGAATCCTTGCGGCGGAAAGAAAGTTCAAACTAACTTTATTATGCTTAAAAATTGGAATTTGGGAGCGATTTTTCACAGAATATGCACAATGACTAGTTTTACTTGAAATCGTTTAAATCTCAATTTTTTCAAAAAATGCACTTACGCGCCTTGTCCTCCGACCCCTTCATTTTAACTTTAACTATCCATGTTTCTAAATTGACAATTTATATTTATTAAAAAATGTCAGAAATGTATTCAGGCGCAAAGTTGTAGATAAGGTAAAGATCTAAGTGAGTTCCTTTGTGATCCCCTAAAAACTCTCAAATAACTCGACTGGGCAAAAAGACCAGCACAAAATAAATATAGGTAAGTTAACGTTATCAAAGTTGATGAAAAATTGTGTATAATTGTGTGGATTTAACGGGAATAAGCCTAACTATATGAAACGTTGCCCAATTTTTTCTGATGTTTCTGAAGAAACTTTCTGTGTAAAAAGACCCTATATGGATGTGCTCCTATTGCTAGTTTCTATGCGAGTAAAAACGAATAGAAACTATGTAGATTGGAGCTAGAAGATTCTACTCACCGATTTATGAATTCCGAATGAACAAACTAGGCAAAGAATGTTAGAGATTAAATGTCGAGAATTCATTTCGGGCGAGCACGACAAAATTTAACCAAAAAGGAGTCGTATTTTGTTCGTCCAACGATTGTTTCCTGTTACGGATTTTGTGCGTCACTTTTTCACAGCCAATGAGAGCGAAGAAGGTAGAGGTAAGGTTAGAAATCCTGTTACCAAATTACACTTTGTCGTCACGTTCACCGAGCGCGTTGCGACTGCTCCGTAACAATGTTGCAAACCGTTGCCAGATTGTGCGAAAAATAAGCGAATTAAAAAAGTCCATCTCCCTCCGCATAAACTATATCCGATCAAAATACATATGAATGTTACGTGCCCCTCTGACAAGTAACGTCGAACATAATACTGCCGTGCTGAGGAAGAACGCCGTATGAGCCTTCAATAATTGCCAAATTTCCCCGAATAAAACATATATTTTTGAAGAAAGTTTTGCACATTTTGCTTTGGAATTTTCAGATATTTTAGATAAAAGTGTGAACGAAATTCTCTGAAAAATTGGAGGAAAAATATTCAGAATTTTCCCAGTAAATTTGTTTTTCATTCAAAGAGATATGGCAACGTCTGAATGCTCATGCGGCGTTTTTCCATAGCACGGCAGAATACGTCTTAGGTGTAAGACTAACTTTACTGGTAGTGGCAGCCGCAGTTGTTTTATCCATTTCGAGGACTGTGTGTGTTTGATCAAACCACGTGGGTTTATGAGTGTACTTAGCTGATAAAAAATCACTGTCCGAAAATTGAGGAAGAGAGGCTTTTGATATTCAGATCGGGGGATCAATGGCTTACCTCGTCAAGTATCAAGGCTTATGTCCATACTAGCTGCTTCAGCTCGCTACTCCTGGAAAAAAAAATCAAAACACTTTGTGAAAATTTAACGGTGCGAAAGAGTGAAGATAAATTACCGATTCTCTTGGAAGAACACATAAGCTGTTGTAAAAAAGTTAATTATTAATAAAATCTGTGCTGCCGTAAAAAGGAAAATTATCTTCTGAAACATACACATCAAAATTATATATATTATATATATATATATATTGTAGCACTGTAAGGCAAAAAAAGAACCGGACAAAAAAAGAACATCAACGACGAGACGTGCTTTACGATTTATCGATTGATCTGCCATTTAAACCTATGGAAAAGGATCAATACTGCCATGTTAAGGAAAAACGCCGTATGAACCTTAATGCGTTGCCAAATTTCCTTTGATAAAACACGTATTTCCTGCTAAACATATTAATACTTTCCAGATAATTTTGCTCGTAATTTCAACTAAAGTTCCTGAAAATTTCAAGGGAAAATATTCATAAATTTCCTCGATGATAAACGTTTTATCGAAGGAAATTTGGCGACTCTGGAATGTTCATACGGCGTTCTTCGTTAGCATGGCA